>NC_085141.1:355389490-355694847 GCF_024139115.2 Armigeres subalbatus
GAACACGGTTACCTCGCGAGTGTCTCTGTTGAAGAAGCTTTGCGGACTGAATCTGCAAGAAGAAAGTGATCTCGAGAATCATCTCATGGTGTTGGACGATCTGTTCGATCGATTAACGAACGCGGGTTTGAAGTTACAAGAAACCCTTCGAATCGCAATGATTCTCCGGAGCTTGCCGGATTCCTACAGTGGGCTAGTGACGGCTTTGGAAAGTCGTGCCGATGCCGACATCACCATGCAACTGGTGAAGACGAAGCTCCTCGACGAATTCGAGAGGAGAAATGAACGCAAGTAAATCGGCGGTGGACATAGGTGAAACAACAGCAATGAAAAGTGTGGCAGTGCAACGTGCGGCAACGTCGGAGCGGGTATGTTTCTTCTGTGGAAATTCGGGGCATTATATCAGAAACTGCCGGCAGTATTTGGCAAAGAAGGAGAAGAAGACGACAATAAACCGGAAAACAGATTGAGTGAGAAGCAAAATGCCAAGCGAGTGAACAACAACAATGGTGCCGGTGTATGTTTTATGGCTGGATGTGGACAACAACAAGAGTCGTGGTTCGTGGACAGTGGTGCCAGTTATCACATGACTATTGATGAAAATCTTTTCAAGTCGCTGAAGAGCGTGGATGGTCCCGATGTGATTTTGGCCAACGGGAAGATTGCTGCCACTGCGGGATGTGGTGAAGGCTCTATTCAGTGTTTTGATGGGAGCGGCAATGTGATCAAAGTGAAGCTGAGTGAGGTTTTGTACGTTCCGTCGCTGACGAGTGGGCTGATATCTGTTGACAGGCTGACGTCCAAAGGCTTCACAGTAAACTTTAAGGACAGCTGTATGATTTGTGATGCAACCGGGAAAGAAGTTGTGGTAGGAGAGAAGTCGGTGTGTTTCTACAAGCTGAAGTTGGCCTAACTTATGGAGGACGGTGAAGCACAACAGCAGCCCTGGTGTCGTGTAGCTGAAGTCAAAAGAACGCAATTGAAGCTGTGATGAAGTGAATGGTGAGCCATGACGACAAGGAGGAGTATTCGTTATTTTTTGATGGAAAATGTGTATACGAGGCCAACCATTGAGAAGGAGTGTTGGATTAAACAATGTTTGTTCCTCGTACAAACTGGCGGTCTGGCAACACTGTACCCAAAAGTTGTCGGTTCGCAAATTGACCACATGGGTACTAGGATGTTAGTGTATGTGTTTCTGATGACAATACAACTATAGAGACATGTAAATAAACATATTTTATTATGCCACCATGACTTGTACCGCGTAGTTGTTTTTTATTTCGTTGTCCCCGTGAATGTTTCCGTGTTGAGTTTTTCTTTCTCCCGCGGCCGGTTCCGTTTGTGTTTACTCCGTTGCGCTGTGTCCACCTCCCTGCCCAACAATTTGAGCGGGTCGTCTTCTCCAAAAAAGTTCATTTTGCGTTCATTTTGCGACCTGCTTCAAACGTCATACAACGGAACGGCGACGGAAACGGCAAATTTGACAGAAAATATATGGGCTAACTGTCAAATTTTCCGTTTCCGTCGCCGTTCCATTGTATACTCCATTGCACAGTGACGTCACGCACGACTTTTGACAGGTACTGGTCCTGTTGTTTACAGACGACTTTATTTTAATTTTGATATTCTTCTATGATTCTTTGGATTTTCTGATCGATAATTACCTAAACTTATCGATAATTACCAATATTTGAATGCGGAATTTACGGATATCTTCAACATCGCGAAATATGCAGATTTAATTTAGATAAAAAAAAGTCCGAAACGTAAACAACAGGACCAGTTCCTGTCAAAATTGTGAGGTTAGGTTTGCCGCGCGCAATGGCCTATTGCGTTTGGGGCTGGTAATAAATCTAGACCAACATTTGAAAAGGGTGAACAGCCAAAATTTATTCTTTCCGATTCTTTGTTAATGTCTACAGCTACGAATGTAGATGAGGAATCAGAAAGAATAAATTTTGGCTGTTACGGTTCCCAAACACACGCGACGCGATTCTATCACTTGGCGACAGCGATTCTGTCGCCGTTGGTATGGAAGCGTAAATAGAGTATTGCCTGCAGCGACCCAAAGATAGAATCACGGCGACTAGTTGTCGCCGTCGCGGCGATGAAATCGCTTAGGTCTAGGGAAGCCTTTACGCCCTTTCCACATGTTGGTCTAAAATAATCTATATAGTGAATGGAATCTAACTATAGTGAAATGGAAAGATCGGAAAGATAGTTGAGGAAGCTGCGATAATAGTGACCAATTACTCTGCTGAAATATACCGGCACAAAAAAAATCAATGATAATTAACAGTTGAGTTAGATTTTATTTTAAAACATCTATTTTCATACAGCAAGTATGCTATTGCTGGGTAATTATAATTATTAAGGTAAACGTTATGAAGTGATATTTCATGACTGTCCAATGCCCAGTGGATTGGATGCGCTCGATCATAGAAAACTCCACTTTTGATTGTGCGTGTTTCTACAACCACGGATACTTGCGGATTTTGGTTCGATTGTGTATGGCTCGAACATCAAATCGTGAATATAAATATCTTCTCTGTACTGAACTTTAGCTACATCTGTTCGTTTTGTTCGGCCTTCACTGATAATTTTTACAGTTATGGACAATTCTTCATTATTCAAAAGTTCTCGCGTGAATTGTCTACCCACATGAAGCCCCACTCCATAAAAAACCAATCGCACATGCGCTGAAATCTCAAGCTGGATGTATCCAAGAGTTGCGTCGAATTTAACCGTTCCAAAAACATTACACTTCCTCATGCGAAAATATCTTGACTGTTGTTTGCGCTTGCCAATAATCGCGTTCAGTTGATCAACAGCTCCTTGCCGATCTTCACCTGGGTGCTGTTCCCACCTCTCCAGTGCGTCTACCAAATGCTTAGTATTACACCTCAGCGTATGTTGATTTGCAATCTGCCTCATCACATCCAATGGAAGTGCCATGAATTCGGGTGCGTTGAAAAACTTGATCGGATTGTGACCCAGAATCTCCAGGCAGGTCTCGTAGATGCTTTCGAAACCGTATTCGGTATTGTTTTTCAAAATGCGCAACATTGAATCCTCGTGATTGATGATAAACTGTAGACACCGTTCCTTCAGTCGATCCAAGTTGTACTTTTCGGCAACATAATACAGGAGTACTACATTGTCATCTTCAACGTTCGGTTCGTCGTAGTATATGAATTTGATCATCTCAATGAAGGTTTCCGGCGCAATGTCAGGCACTTCAACTGGTGCTCCTTGGGAAGGCGCGAGATCCCCGGCAAACATGCGAAAGAAGACGTCACTGGCCGCAGCAATAAGGGAACGATGTCCGTAAATGGTTGTAGCTTCTGAGCCTACGGCGAATGTAACATCGGAGAGTTTTGTGTTGTTGACAAGTTGCTTCCATTGCGAATGATCCAATTGGTTAGACATTTCAAACGAGGTTGAAAATTTTCGTTTGCTCATCATAAAATTTTTTTTCTCAATAACGAAATACCTGCTAGTGATTTTTCTGAGCCTACTGCTTTTTTCAATCAAATTGAGCCGTGAGTAAATTTATCATCGTAACCTAGATCGTAACTACCCGGATAAAAATGTACCATAGAACGTACCATGCAAACAATAGATGTTCAATACATTCTATCGTAAGCAATAAATTGAATGGTACATTTGTTGTTTTAAAATTGAGTACCAAAATTTATTTTTGTTTTACAATTTATAAACAGTACAATAGATGGTTACAATAAATACTGATGTATTCCTAATGTATTGATATCAGAGTTGCTCAGCAATAAATTTTCGGAATAGGATATTAGAGTTCGTCACTTGGGAATCGACTACAGTAGCCGTTCGATAACTGCAAAATGTTTACTTTCCAGTTAACGAATGCCGTTCGATAACTGCAACGCATTCTAGACGTCAAATGGTTGTCAATCGACGTCAAATGCAATAAAAGTGCATCCAAATGTGCAGCGCAATGCAGCTGTCATTGAGTTTGACATCAGTTTGAAGTTTAGCGGTCCGATAACTGCAAAACTGTTGCAACTATCGAATTGCAGTTAAATGACTTGCAGTAATCGAACGTCTACTGTATATGGTACCGGACGAAACGATTAGAACCGGACGCATATGAAGGGTGATCGATAAAAAAAATATGTATAATGTTTTGAGTATCTTTACATGAAATAGCACATGCTCATTCTGGGTCTTATTTATTCTTAACCTAACACATTTGATTCCCAATTTTCTTTCAACTACAACAATAGCGTTAACTTTTGAATATGATAATATGGTTATTCAAACCATTTTTTAGGAATCAGGATAACATGAAAACATGAACTTTCAATTGTGCATTTTCAGAATTACACATTTCATCCATGTATTAGAACCATGCATGTAATTAATTAGCTAAAATCCCAACCTCTGGAATCGTTTTCCAAGTCATCATAGATCCAAAGTAATCGCTCTTCAACAAGCCTACAAGTAATTACCTTCAACAAACCACGTCATCAATTCTCCCGCAAGTTCAGAGCATTTTTCTACATAGTGCCTATCACAGAACTGTGTTACATAACGATTAGGCATTAAAAATGCCTAATAAGCATATGCTATGAATTACCTATAACATTATTTTTCTACGTACGCTCAAAAACAATGACAACAATTCTATCGTACGAAAACTCTTTTGTAATTCTAAATACTTATAGATGATTATCTGATAGTCAAAACTTACCTTTATGGTAGGGTTCCTTAAAGCGCCGAATCGCGATAGACTGACGGGAATATCTAAACGCTTCTTTTCCCGATTTTTTGATGCGAGAGAGATAAATAAATTTCTAAATAAAAATAAATTGTACAAACAAGCGCATTATTTTACGTTCAATTTACGTACCTGACCAATATCATTACTAAACAGTGTGAACTTGATGTTTCTTAACTAACTCAAATGGAGCAGCGAGCTGGGGCACTGGTAAACGAAAAAATTCTAAGTTCGAATCACGATTATAAAAAAAAGCACAAAAAACCAAATGTAAACATGTCAGAATTCTATTTTTGGAGGAATCAACTTTCACTTCTACTTTATCGACCTCGCATTTTACACTGGGTAAAATGTGTGAAATAAATCACATTATTTCTTTAGTCCTGAAATTTTTCACACCATTGAAAAACAATTTAATCTATAGTTGTATGAAAAAATGTATGAGAAAAAGCTGAATTTTGTATTGTTACGATGCTTAACCACCCGTATAGTCTATAACGAAAATCCAATTACGATTCATTGAATGGTTCATTACAGTACATTGTATTGTGATTCTACGGTTACGTCTACATTACAATTTATTGTGAAATTATTGTTTTTAATGGTAATGTCACATTAGGATATACTGTTTTTGTATCTTATTTTTTATCCGGGTAGGGAGACCGGGAAATGCATTACAACATGCATATTCATTTATTTAGTTTACATCTGTCTACATCTAAACAGATAACACTGAATCAACAATTTGACGCCACAATACACGGTTTGAGGCCGCATCTCTCCATCCTCGAGTACGCCCCACGCTCGCCAAGTCGTTTTGCACCTGGTCTGCCCATATCGCTCGCTGCGCTCCACGCCGTCTCGTACCTGCCGGATCGGAAGCGAACACCATCTTTGCAGGGTTGCTGTCCGGCATTCATGCAACATGTCCTGCCCTTCGTACCCTTCCGCCTTTAGCTACCTTCTAGATACTGGGTTCGCCGTAGAGTTGGGCGAGCTCGTGTTTCATTCTTCGCCGCCACACACCGTCTTCTTTGCACACCGCCAAAGATGGTCCTAAGCACCCGTCTCTCGAATACGCCGAGTGCTTGCAAGTCCTCCTCGAGCATTGTCCATGTTTCATGTCCGTAGAGGACAACCAGTCTTATTAGCGTCTTGTACATTACACATTTTGTGCGGTGGCGAATCTTTTTTGACCGCAGTTTCTTCTGGAGCCCGTAGTAGGCCCGACTTCCACAGATGATGCGCCTTCGTATTTCACGACTAACATTGTTATCAGCCGTTAGTAAGGATCCGAGGTAGACAAATTCCTCGACCACCTCAAAGGTATCTCCGCCTATCGTAACACTGCTTCCCAGGCGGGCCCTGTCGCGCTCGGTTCCGCCCACAAGCATGTACTTTGTCTTTGACGCATTCACCACCAGTCCAACTTTTGTTGCTTCACGTTTCAGGCGGGTGTACAGTTCTGCCACCTTTGCAAATGTTCGGCCGACAATGTCCATGTCATCCGCGAAACAAATAAATTGATTGGATCTGTTGAAAATCGTACCTCGGCTGTTACACCCGGATCTCCGCATGACACCTTCTAGCGCAATGTTGAACAGCAGGCACGAAAGTCCATCACCTTGTCTTAGTCCCCGGCGCGATTCGAACACTGGAGTGTTCGCCCAAAATCTTCACACAGTTTTGCACACCATCCACCGTTGCTTTGATCAGTCTGGTAAGCTTCCCAGGGAAGCTGTTCTCGTCCATAATTTTCCTTAGCTCTACGCGGTCTATACTGTCGTATGCCGCCTTGATATCAACGAATAAATGGTGCGTTGGGACCTGGTATTCACGGCATCTTTGAAGGATTTGCCGTACAGTAAAGATCTGGTCCGTTGTCGAGCGGCCGTCAACGAAGCCGGCTTGATAACTTCCCACGAACTCATTTACTAATGGTGACAGACGACGGAAGATTATCTGGGAAATCACTTTGTAGGCGGCATTAAGGATGGTGATCGCTCGAAAGTTCTCACACTCCAGTTTGTCGCCTTTCTTGTAGATGGGGCATATAACCCCTTCCTTCCACTCCTCCGGTAGCTGTTCGGTTTCCCAGATTCTGACTATCAGTTTGTGCAGGCAAGTGGCCAGCTTTTCCGGGCCCATCTGCTTTATTGGTCTTTAGCTGTTGAATGGCATCCTTAACTTCCCTCCAGGTGGGGGCTGGTTGGCTTCCATCATCCGCTGTACTGACGTAGTGATTTCCTCCGCTGCCTTGACTTTCACTGCATGTACTCTCAGCGCCATTCAAATGTTCCTCGTAGTGCTGCTTCCACCTTCGATCACCACACGTTCGTCCGTCAAGATGCTCCTATCCTTATCCTGGCACATTTCGGCTCGCGGCACGAAGCCTTTGCGGGATGCGTTGAGCAGCTGATAGAACTTGCGTGTATCTTGAGAACGGCACAGCTGTTCCATCTCCTCGCACTCCGCTTCTTCCAGGCGGCGTTTCTTCTCCTGAAAAGGCGGGTCTGCTGTCTCCGCTTCCGTCTATAACGTTCCACGTTCTGCCGGGTAGCTTGCTGCAGCGCGACCGCCCGCGCTGTGTCCTTCTCCTCCCGAATCTATTGGCACTCTTCGTCGAACCAATCGTTCCGTCGACTTCGTCCCGTATATCCGACGGTGTTCTTCACTGCGTCGTTAATGGCTGCTTTGACTGTATTCCAGCAGTCCTCAAGAGGGGCCCCATCGAGCTTACCCTCTCCCGGTAACGCTGCCTCGAGAGACTGCGCGTATGCAGTGGCGACATCAGGTTCCTTCAGTCGCTCTAGGTCGTACCGCGGCGGTCGTCGGTATCCAATATTGTTGATGACGGATAGTTTTGGGCGCAGTTTAACCATCACCAGATAGTGGTCAGAGTCGATGTTAGCGCCACGATATTATGTCCTGACGTCGATAATGTCGGAGAAGTGCCGTCCATCAATCAGAACGTGGTCGATTTGTGATTCTGTCTGCAGTGGTGATCTCCAGGTGTACCGATATAGGAGGCTGTGTTGGAAGTAGGTGCTGCGAATGGCCATATTCTTGGAGGCGGCGAAATCAATTAGTCGTAGGCCGTTTTCGTTCGTCAGCCGGTGAGCGCTGAACTTCCCAATAGTCGGTCTAAACTCCTCCTCTTGGTCAACCTGAGCGTTCAAATCTCCTATGATGATTTTGACGTCGTGGCTTGGGCAGCTGTCGTACTCACGTTCCAGATGCGCGTAGAATGCGTCGTTATCATCATCAGTGCTTCCGGAGTGTGGGCTATGGACGTCGATTATGCTGAAGTTGAAGAACCGGCCTTTGATCCTCAACCTGCACATTCTTTCATTGATCGGCCACCACCCGATCACGCGCCTTTGCATATCGCCCATCACTATGAAAGCTGTTCCCAGCTCGTGTGTGTTGCTGCAGCTCTGGTAGATAGTATGATTATGTACCTCTAAACGTTCGCACCATTGATCCCTTCCAACAAACCTCCTGCAGCGCTATGATGCCGAATCCACGGTCCTTGAGCACATCGGCGAGTATGCGTGTGCTCCCAATGAAGTTGAGAGATTTGAAGTTCCACGAACCGAGTTTCCAGTCGCTAGTCCCTAGGTCCGTGGTGGTTCCGGTCCGTACTCTCTTGTTGATTTTTCGTTGCGTATGTTTTTTAAAGGCTGGCTTGCAGGGCCTGACAGCAAACCCCCTAAATTTCCGGAGAACCATTCCTTCTTATCTCCGGTGGACCATGGTGCACAGTTTCACTACAGACAAACAGACGTAGCACTAGAGAAACTACCATCGACCATGACTTCAACAATCAATTTGAATGTGTTTGATTGCGTGTTTCACAGCTAGAGGCGCTAACATCGTATTTCTTCGAGTTTGACCTTGCACTCCAACGCCTTCTGGTGACAATGTCATTCGAAACATTGTTTCATGTAACATGTTCGCAAGATGGTGGTAAAGGAGTTGAGCGGTGGATTTTCCCCTAAAATGTTCAAGCTGTTACGTCTGTTTGTCTGTGGTTTCACTTAGAGCCCCTCGCTGGCACTTGGACGATGATCTGCCGCCCCTAACATGGAGAACAGACGCAGTTGCGAGCCACTCCTAACATGGAGAACAGATGCTCAGTAAGAATTATTCAGAAGATGGCAGTATTCCGAAGAATGTTATTGCCGATTTGTTTAAAAGTATTTATGTCAATGTATGAGAAAATAACATCGTTCATTTGAATTGCTAGCTTCTTTATTCTTGGCTTAATTTTTATATTTTGTTGCATATCGTTTTGTATTTTTGATTGTACTTTTGTTTGGGCAGGCCTGCCATCTATATGTTGTAGTAAAATTTGTAAATCGTTTATTAGATTAGAATTTAATGCGAGGGTAACTGGTGGGTTAGCCTCTTTCTGAATCTTTATCATATATAATCATGTCTATACACGATGTGTTATAATTATAATTAAATGTTAATTTTGGTAAATCAAATGCCTCCAAACTACTGACGGTTTCATATACGTGAAGTTGATCAGGCTTCTGTGTTTGACTGTCAGTTGTTGTAGTGGCATTTTTCTTTGTCATAGATCTAGTTAATATATACATCTTCTTGAGTGTGTCTGACGTTATTTGGATTCTAGATAAGGCATCAGATAAAACATTTGTGGTTCCTTTAATATATTCCACTTCAAAATCGTATTCCTCCAAATCCCATCTCATCCGCGTGAGTTTAGATGTAGGTTTTTTAGAGAGAATAGATAAATGAGTGGTCGATGGTCTGTACGAATGATAAATTTATGACCATAAATGTAAGGCCTAAAATAGTCGACTGCCCAATGTATTGCGGTTAGTTCCTGCTCTATGGTTGATTTGTTCGATTCGCCTTTCGTAAAGCCTTTACTGGCAAATGCGATTGGCAATTCAAAATCTCCATGCCGTTGAGCTAGAACTGCTCCGCAAGCTATTTTGGATGCATCAGTTGTTATTATAAATTCTTTTTGGTAGTCTGGAAACTGTAAAATCTGAGGTGATAATAGCTTCCTTTTAAGCATTTCAAAAGATTTTTGACAGTTTTCGTCCCATTCGAAAACTGCTTCTTTTCGTAGTAGTTTGTTTAATGGAACAGTTATATCGGCGAAATTTTTGATGAAACGACGATAGTAATTGCAAAAGGCAACAAATCGTCGTACTTCATCTGCATTTTCGGGATTGATAGTTGATGATTACTGAATATTTATTTTTATCAGGCTGAATACCATCCTTCGATATATGGTGCCCTAAGTAGGTCACCTCATTCTTGAAGAAATAACATTTGGATGGATTTAATTTTAGATTAAACTTTCTCAATTGTAGAAAAACTTTACGTAGATTTACAATGTGGTGATCCACAGAACATCCTACGACTATGATGTCATCTATGTAGAGAAATGCACATTGTGGTGGTAGACCGCTCAAAGCGATGGACATCATACGCTGGAATGAATTTGGGCTGATGTTTAATCCGAAAGGGAGTCTATTGAATTCAAAATGACCCTTTTCGGTGGAGAAGGCTGTATATCTTTTGGAATTTTCATCTAAGGTATTTGATGAAATCCTGACATGAGATCGAGTGTAGTGAAATACTTCGCTCGACCTAAATGATCCAGAATATCATCAATACGGGGGAGTGGAAATTTATCTGGTATGATCTGTTTATTTAACTGTCTAAAATCAATCACCAAACGCCATTTTTTCTCGTCTGGTGACGATTTTTTGGGTACTAACAGTATCGGTGAATTAAATGGTGAAGTTGAATTTTTAATAATTTTTTCGTTAAGCATTTTTTCCACTTGTGCATCAATTTCGGATTTTTGACTTTCAGGTATCCGATAATTTTTAATGTAAACCGGTTTTCCATTGTCAAGTTGTATATTTTGTTCATAAAAATTGTTATGAGTCAAAATATCGTTCTCAAGTGAAAATATGTCGTTGAAGTCTTGACATAAAGCTTCAACTTTTCTTTTAATTTTAGGTTCTAAATTTTGTGTGTTAATTTCGTTTTTATATTCTGTTTTCTTATTTCATCGCTTGATAATTCATTTGAGGCATAATGGTGGTATTTCGCTAAAGGAGCATGTTGCGGTGTAAATCCTGATGGTAAAATAAAATCATTATCAGTCGTATTTATGAATTTAATGAAACAACTTTTCTTGCTTACAATTGAATTTGCGCAGAATATACCATCTGAAATTTGTTGTGAAAAAATCACGCAGTCTTCGGATAAATTTGTGTTATTCAGTCTTCGGATGATTTCACACCTGGCGGGAATTACGGTTTGTCTTTGATAATTATTTACAACTAGCTTTATGTACCCGGCCTTGCTCGGAGTTGCCAGTTTAATTCGCAGTTTTTTTCACCATCGGAATTGGAATAGGTCAAAAGGATAATTGTGTTTTCTTATTGATATTTCATCATTTGATTAAAAGAAGGTAGATTACATTTGAAAACATTGACTGATTTTGAAAATGGGATCAAACCAAAAATCGCTTTATTCCGGGCAAACGTCTATTTCTAAAGAAGGAAAAACATACACCGATGCCTTATTCCGGAAAAACGTCTATTTTAAAGAAATGATCACATTTACTGTCCAGAAGGAAACACTTTAATCATTGCTTTTCTCTGGGCAAACCATGATTTCGATGAAGTGTTGAGTTGATCGATCCCTGTCATCTTCGCCTTCTTAAGAAAAAGAATGTTTGTTCCAAATTTGGTTGAAATCGGGCAAGGGGTACAGAAGTTATGCTGGAACATTGGATCATTGCATACCTTGCTTTTATTTATTAATCTTGAATCATTATCATATAATTATCATACCTTTTAAAATTTGGAATAAAGGTTACTCGATTATGGATCACTATGCAATTTGATCATTCATAATCATCAATCATTAATCATATCGATCGTTAATCATTAACCATACACATAGTGTGTCAACATTTAATCACGATCGGTAATCGTTAATCATAATCCAACGGTTTTTTCATCTATTATTCATAATCGTTAATTATTGTCAAAATGAATTTAATCATTAATCATTATCAGTCATCATTTTCAAAAAATTATAATTCATTAATCATAATCTTTAATCATAGAGTTGAATGATTTAATCATTTAATCTGCTTAGAATTGGTCCTGGGGGTCAGGAGTTACACTGAATTGCCCGTTTTCTAAAGACAACCGCTTTCCCTTTACCCTTCCTCTTTTCTCAACGGCCATTTCACCCCTTTGTTATCTTCTCCTAGGGATAGAAAATGTGTGTACCAAATTTGGTTGAAATCGGTACAGGGGTTCAGAAGTTACACTAAATTGCCCGTTTTCTGAACAATACCCTCCCTTCAGACCCCTACCCCCTTATCCAAATTTCCCTCCCGTACGATCGGCTCCTCATAGTGAATATGTGTGGGGTTGGGAGTTACACTGAGTTGCTCGTTTTCCAAAGACAACACCTCCCCTATATCCTCCCTTTTTCCAATGACCATCCCATCCCTTTGTTATCTTTTCCTTATGATGTAGAATGTGTACCAAATTTGGTTGAAATCGGTACAGGGGTTCATGATTTACTTTGAATTGCCCGTTTTCTAAACAAAACCCCTCCCTCCAGACCCTCCCCTTTCCCAAATCCCTCCCATATGATTACCTCCTCGTAGTGAATATGTGTACAAAATTTGGTTGAAATCGGTCCTGGGAGTTGAAAGTTACACAGAATTGTTCGTTTTCTGAACAAAACCCCTCCCACCACCCTCCCCTTTTCTACATGACCATCCCACCCCTTTGTTAACTTCCTCTGAGGATAGAGAATGTCTGTACCAAATTTGGTTGAAATCGGTCCTGGGAGTTGAAAGTTACACAGAATTGTTCGTTTTCTGAACAAAACCCTCCCACCACCCTCCCCTTTTCTACATGACCATCCCACCCTTTGTTAACTTCCTCTGAGGATAGAGAATGTCTGTACCAAATTTGGTTGAAATCGGCCAAGTGGTTCAGAAGTAGTTAGCGAACATACATACATAGATTGGTTTTTATATATATAGATTGGTAATTCTAAGGTTTCAGAGTTCATTGGTATATGAAGTAACCAATACTCATAGTCAATTTTGCAATTGTAATTTACGAGAAAATCTCTCCTAAAATACCATCAGTGGGCATAGGGAAATTTTTCTCGACTATGTGAAATGTGTGTGGTATTAGCATGCCATTAATTAGTTCGTTTGCAGTCGTGGTTCCTATGGTGCGGGTATTACCTTGTCCTGTTCGGATAATGTTGCATTTGTCAGCGGGATAGTAAATTTGTGTGCTTTTAATTTTGTTAGCTTATGACTGATATGTCAGATCCACAATCTACAATAAATGAAGACTGTGTATCTGTCATATCAAGCGTTAGCTGTACGTAGTTGGTTGCGGATACATTTATTGTGTATGCCGCCCCAACGGTACGCCTAAAGGGTGGATATTTCCATTTGTTGATTGTGTAATTTGCTGCGGCATTTGAATATGAGGTTGATGAGCTAAGAACATATTTTCATTTGCCATTTGTGAAATCTGTTGCTGCTGTGACATTTGATTGTGAGGCTGATGAACTAAGAACATATTTGATGGGTACCGACCACGTCGAGTCCAATTACCTCTTTGATAAGAGGAATTCTCTGTGTGACCAATTTCCACCTTGATTTGTAAAATGTCCACGATGAGATTGTGAATTTTGATATCTATAATTCCGATTTCCACGTCCTCTGTTATTCGTTTCACCTCGTCCTCTTGAGTAGTTTACTCGACCTGCAAAAATTTGAGCATTTGTTGCTGGCGAATTGTTGTTGGCATTAGTGTATTGAACGTTTTCTATCACCTTCTGGATTGCATCATTAATAATAATTTGATTGCTTTCAAAATAAGCTTAGTATCCGTATTTTTGATACCACTTATCAAAGAATCAACTCCCTTTTTTATAGCCATCGTGTTAGCTCTATCGACTGGTATTTGTTCGTTTACGTAGCATGATTTGAGTTGCGATGTCAAATTTTCGACTTCCTTGCAAAAAGTTTCAATTGAATCTTTTTGTTTGAGAGCCCTTAATTTTGCTTCTAAACCATCCGATGTGATTTTTGATTCGCAATGTTGCTTGAGCGCATCCGTGATGGCTTGCAAATCATTAGCGCCAGTTATTACCTGTCGTGCAATGCCGGTAAGGCGAGACTTGACAAATCTAATCACCGTAACCTGAGCTGCTTGCTTCTGGGCAGCGGTAGCTTCGTTAAATTCGCTCTCTACTGTGTCGTTAAATAAAGCAACAGCGTCAATAAACGCTTCTAAATTTCCTGGAGCACCATCGTACGTTTGCACTAGGGTGGTGCCCAGTTTGATGTCTACTTTCGGGTTTACCATTTTCCTCTGAGTTTATGTTTTAATTTAGTAATGAAATTTACTACGCACACTAACGTGTATATGCTTATTTTATGATTTCCTGCGTACTCTATTTTTGTCGAGATTAGAGTATGTATTTCACTATATATCTGTCGTGTACATTTATACAAAAAGACAAATTCGGCTTGGGGAAATTTTGACTCATGCTCGGCTAAAATGTTTGTTATTTGTGTGTATAATGTACGAGCATCTTCTAGTTTTGCATTCAAAGTTATTCTTTTATATACCCTGTTAGGGGCTTTTTCAAATTGGAAAGTATAGAATTTAAACGAGAAATGTTGCTATCTATGAAAAGTTTATGTACCTCAATATCCATTTAGGTGTTGCTGCATTCATGGTTAAATCAGGTCACTTCAAGGGCTTCAAGGTTTCTACTATGCCTTCTGGGTTGCACAACTCGTTCACTGGGGTTGCTGGTTCATCAGGAAATCAAACGCATCTGCTTTCATCACGACTCGCACTCAACTTGCACTCAAATTTTGTTTGTTGATTATGTGTTGCTGCATTCATAGTTGAACTCAGGTCACTTCAAGGGCTTCAAGGTTTCTGCTATTCCTTCTGGGTTGCACAACTCGTTCACTGGGGTCGTTGGTTCATCAGGAAATCAAACGTATCTGCTTTCATCACGACTCGCACTCAACTTGCACTCATATTTTGTATGTTGATCTAAATTGTTTATTGTCGCCGTTTTTTCTCTCTTCTTTATTTATAAATGTCACTCTCTTATTGCAAAGATTATTGTCACTTTTGGTTCACTCTATTTTTTTTGCGTTACGACTTCGTTCAGGTGAGCAATGGATCTGGCCATCATTCTTGCTGCCTTTTTCCGCTCTCGTTTTGCAATTACTTTGTACACAGTGACTGCGAGCTGCAGTGAAATTAAAAAAATTATCACCCACAACTTAAGCTCGTGGTCGAGATGCAACTCCGTGTGAAAATCTTGTGTGTTTATAATGTTCACATCACTATCACCACTTTGTTCCGTTTTGGGACTTGACTTCTTATTGCCCATTCTTGTAACTATTTCTTTTTTCACTGGAATGTTTCACTTCACCAGAATAATGGTCTGCCTGTCAGTAGGTAGCCATGTTATATCACTTTTCGTTGGGTAGTGATATTCACTGTTAAAATAAATTACCATCCTCTTAGAAGGTTGGAATCTTAATGCTTTATTGAAATTTACAGAAATATAATTTAACCTACGGGAGATACTTGAAGCACCAATACATGAACCTAGCTATGTACATCGATCACCAATCAGTGATCGTTGTTAACGCAAAAGAGCGAGGGACAGAGACCCTCGAAAAATACATGACTGTTCACTTGGTAACAGCATGTCTCGATACATTTGTAATGCGACACTTTCTGCTTGTCGCCAACGGTGCTAGAGTTGCTAGGCATTGAACTGAAGGTTCAATGCCGGATGAAATTGACCTTCTCAGCATGTTCCCACTGAGTCTGCTGAAAGTGTGTTAAAGAAGAAATATGAATAACATGTGTGATGCACATGTTACAGTATCTCAAGACTAACAGGAAACCCCTGGCCATGGATTTTCGAGGAGGATGAGAGATAGATGAATATAATTATAATTCAAGGACCTGTATTTCGATTTCAACTAATTTTGATGAGATCTTTGATAGACCTTCCCCACTTGAGAGGAGATAATTAACCAATACATACCATATTTATTTTTCCGAACCTTATCTTAACTAATATAAAGATATTAAAAATTAGTTTTCTATTTTATCAAAGTAGGAAGTAATTCGTTCTCACGAGCGAGATTTACTCATCTAGCTATACTTTGGCGCACATCCTTCCATGTACAGCCGTTTCGTTTCCTCGTCCGCTTTGTCGTCCTTGGGTGGTTTGTAGTCGGACACGTGGTCCACCCGCAGTGACCTCCCCAGCAGCTTGATACCGTTCATGTTGTCCACCGTCAACACGGTGGACCGTTGATCTTCGAAGCAGATGAAGCAGAAACCCTTGGATTTGCCGGTTTTCTTATCCCGCACCAGGTTGATGTTGACAATTTCACCGTACTGGGAGAACACTGCTAGCAGGTCGCCCTCAGTCAAGTCCGAGGGCAGGCCACCGACGAATATCCAGGCGCTGTCCTTGTACTGATCATGCCAGGAATTTTTGCCGCCATATTTGAGGTCCTGCTCACTCAGTTTGAGCACGTTTTTCATGTTGCTGGTCGAAATAAAAAAGGGAAAATAAAATTTCCTGAGGGATTGAAGTTACAAAAAACTTATGAATTGATTATATTAGGTACCTATATAATTAGGTTCTGCTCTAGATGTTATCTCCAATGAAAAGAAAAAAACACGAATTATTGACCTTTCCTTCTCCTTTTTTTCAGCTAAATCAATTTATTCACTTATTTATAATCAACTTTTCTGACTTTTCTAAATTCCTCCCAAACTACTTTTAATTCTTTCCTGCCTACGATTGAAAAACAATTAATAACAATGTTATACTCAACGCATCCCCGGGTCGTGGCCAATCTACGTTGTATGACACTAGGCAATACGTTTACACTGCTGGCTTAAAATTTCAACGTGACGATTACTATATCGAACTCATGAAATCAATGTGAACTCGACTCGTGGAAAACTTATTCTAAGTTATCCGAGGCTTGTGATAAACCCTTTATCACAACGCGGACCTTTTCATCCACTGACTGGTAGGCACGAGCGTCCCGTCCTCTGCTTCAGACCCATAAGCGGTCTGAAACAGTTCAGTTTCAGGATATTAAACTTGTGAGAGAATAGAAGATAGAGGAGGGGAGGAGAGTGTGGAGCGGCTTGTTGTCCACTTCCGGCTCAAGCGACTGCAATGGAACCTATTTATTAGAGAGTTGTTTGTAGAGATAGAAACGGTTGTGTTTATATACATTATACATGATAGATGTTCAGACACTCAGGCAGTTTGGGATCGCTACGATAGAGGCTCTAGCGACTGCTATGGAACCTATTTATAAGAAGATAGTTGTTTGTAGTTCACCTGATCGATCCACTTTGCTCGCTGCGCACCTTGCCCAGAGAAAAACTCAAAATCTTAAAACTCATGAATGATTCATATCAATCGTGAATTGAAACGCACCCAAATCAGCACCTAAAAAATCATGGCTGAGTTGAATCATCTGTTTATTTTTATTTTTAATAACGTTCAACACATAGAACAATGTATACTCTTGCGTGTGTAAACAATAAAATGCCGCCAAATTGATTTTAAAAACTTTTTGGAGCGAAATGATTTTTTGGGGAAAATAAGTGAAATGATCCGTTGTAGCATGAACAACTCAGACGTGATGCATTCCTTTAAATTCGCAAACGAGTTAGTTCGTGTGGGAGCGTTCAATGAATGAGATTTATGAATGATTTTACCAACACTGACCTCGCCTTCTTGTTTTTGTCCGACTTCAAAATTGGAACAACTTTGGCGTTTTTCCATTTATCTGGAAAGTATGTCAATTGAAAACATTTGTTAAATAAATTAACCAAAAAGGATAAAGAGCTCTCAGGAAGTTTTTTTGATAAGTTTGTAGAAAATACCATCATCATCCGGTGCTTTCATATTTTTAAATTTTCTAGTAATAGATCTCACTTCATCGAAATTAGTTCCCAACAAAGGGTCAAAAATATTCTCTTGATTGGAGAATGTCTTCGAAGCTCCGTGTAACCTGATCCTCAATTGGACTAGTGAGACCTAGACTAAAATTATGGGCACTCTCGAACTGCTGAGCAAGTTTTTGAGCCTTTTCGTCATTTGTTAATAACATTTTATTTCCGCTGAGGTTTTTTTAAAAGAATTTTCGTTAGCATTAGAATTAGCATTTAGCAGTTCGCACAAATTCGTAGGTGGTACAAGCCAAGACTATTGTATGAGAGTAGTATCACTTTCATCCGTTACCACAGATATTGATTTGGGACTAATCACTAACTCTTAGATGGAAGCAATGCACTCTCCAATAGTCGCGATCTGTCCTGGCCACGTCCTTGCGAATGCTGAGGAAGGGAAGGATGGTTTCATGGTTTGTTGGACACCTACTTAAGAAAGATGCAGAGAACTCTACGACCTCTCATAGGTGCCACGGGAGGTTTTGGGATTGTGTGGAAGGTTATAATATAACAGTAGGGATCGTTTTGGTATAACGTGAAACACAGAAAGAACTAAGACAGAAATACAAAGTAGGAAAGGGACGAGCCTGGAATTGAACCCACGACCCCCTGCTTATAAGGCAGAAGCGAAAGCCACTAGACCACCAAGCTCGTCTTTTTTAAAAGAATTTTCGTTAATTTACAAAAGGGTTTAGAACTGGGATCCAACTTCGAGACATTATTCTCAAAGTTGGTATTTCTCAGAATAGCGAAACGTTTTTTAATTCCCTTTTGCAAATCTCGCCAAATAACTTTCAACGCGGGATCGCGAGTTCTTTGGTATTGCCTTCGCCTCACATTTTTAAGACGGATCAGTAGCTGGAAGATCGTCGTCAATAATAATGGAGTTGAATTTAATTTCACATTTAGGAATTGCAATGCCTCTGGCATCGATAATTAAATTTGTCAAATATACGAGAGCATTATCAATATCACTTTTGGTATCGAGGAGAATATCAACATCATAATTCCTATCGATATCTTCTTCTTCTTATTGGCATTACAACCCCACACTGGGACAGAGCCGCCTCGCAGCTTAGTGTTCATTAAGCACTTCCACAGTTATTAACTGAGAGGTTTCTAAGCCAGGTTACCATTTTTGTATTCGTATATCATGAGGCTAGCACGATAATACTTCTATGCCCAGGGAAGTCGAGACAATTTCCAATCCGAAAATTGCCTAGACCGGCACCGGGAATCGAACCCAGCCACCCTCAGCATGGTCTTGCATTGTAGCCGCGCGTCTTACCGCACGGCTAAGGAGGGCCCCGATCCCCGATCCCCGTATCCTATCGATATACGTTTTATATAAATTCCAATCAGCCCTATGCTAATTAAAGCTGATTGGACTATAAATGGCTTCTTGCGAGATTGCAAACTTCACAGGAAGGTGATCAGAGTCAAAGTCAGCATGAGTTACCAATTGGCCACACAGCTGACTTGAATCCGTTAAAACTAGATCAATTGTAGATTGACACATTTAAATTTCTTGGAATCTTCTCTCACAGGACAAGCGTCCTTACGGCACTGAGTGGAGTTTTGGAAATTTCCCCCAGACCTGCGGAAATATTCCCATGTAACACGGACATGGGACATAATACAGACCTTTTCCAAATTTTTCATATTTTTAGTTCACTTTTGTTAAAGTGAACTGAATAAAATTCTTAAGAAATAGCCCTCTGGGAAGTACCAGAGCGATATTTCTTTTTCATTTTAATTACTTGGACTGGTAAAAATCCAAGTAATTGAGAAATTTCAATTTTAATCCCATCCAGTGATGACTGGGGAGACCTTTCAAGACGACTTTGAACAATCGATCAGTATTGTCGTCGTACGTTAAGAATTTATGTCGCTTCTCAGTTAAATACTAAAGAAGACGTTTGCGATCGTCAAAGGATCCCGGCAAAACGCGACAGTCACCCTTCCTGGCAAAGAGGTAGATTCGATTTGCTCAATTTCGTCATGAATCAAATCGAACTGATTGCTTAGTTCGATAGGAGAAGAATTATTTTGAATGTTAGAGTTAGAAGGAATATTTGAAGTCTCCAGCTTCCTTCTATTTTTTCCGCGCTTTGGCAGGACGGTCTTGAAATCTTGTTTCTTAGAAGGAAGTGGAGAATTCAGAGACTTCCCCTTCCTCTTGTTTTTATTAATGCTCATAGCTGAGCGTGGAGACGTGACCTTCTAAGAATTTTTTTTCCAGAACGGTATCCCTGCAGGATTACCACCGCTTGTCGCAATTTTACTTCCGCAAACGGATCCAAAGATCGTAACGGGATCAGTAGGTACGAATAGCGCTGGGAAGCATTGTTGAAATTAAAATAGCTTCGGGTAGTATTAAAACTTCCTTCCGCAAAGAGAGAAAAGAACCGCACAGCACGAAAGCACGATGCGGTTGACGCAATGGAGTATGGTTTTATCATCATCATCATCATATACCGCTATTCGATTCGTAGTTCAAGAAAAAAAAATAATTCTTCAGCTTTCAGCTACAGTCGTGCTGTTTATAGGTAATCAGTGAAAATATTGAAGTTTGATGAGAAAAAATATTGTCAATATATCTCTCGTCTGGGGTCAGCTAACCCTTGTCTCTCCTTCCTAATATTTTTGTTTTGATTAATCGAATTCGAAACTTTGTTCAAATTGTAAAGCAGAAATGGGGAAAATACTCACGTCATAGGATTCATTTTTAAATCACACTATTGCTAGAAGATGCACTTATATATCAACTGGAAATTATTCACTGTACAATGGTAATTTATATTAAACTGTTGTAAATATGAAACGTATTGAAGTCGTTCGGATGGTAAATGTTTTACCTCGCACCGGAGGTGCATTGCCAAAATCATCGAAAAGAACCAAATGTTACGGTTAACGCAAACAGTACGCACTGTCAAAACTAATAACGAGCGTAACGCCAACAATGCTCGCGCACTGCGAGTCTGACAGTTTTCAGATGATCAATTTTTGATCAGGTGACATATTTTCGTTGTTCTGGGCAGGCGATTTTCAGGTAATTTTGGATTAATATTTAATAAAATCCATTCAAATATACACTTTGTTATCGTTAAATTGCAGAAAACCATACATTAACGATGGCTCTATTGTCCGCTGTGAAGGGAAA
This sequence comes from Armigeres subalbatus, assembly GCF_024139115.2. Classification (NCBI taxonomy): domain Eukaryota; kingdom Metazoa; phylum Arthropoda; class Insecta; order Diptera; family Culicidae; genus Armigeres; species Armigeres subalbatus. The sequence continues at coordinate 355,410,495 of NC_085141.1, forward strand.
GCTCATCTCCGTCATCGGTGATGAGGTAAGTGAGGAATTGTGGCATTTGCTGATTTTGTTGACTTGCCTAGTTCGGAAAGCAATTTAACTTGAAAATTCTCCAATTTTTAAACAAAATCATTGCTTTCTAGGATACTTGCGTTGGTTTTCTGCTGGGAGGCATCGGCGAGATCAACAAAAATCGTCACCCCAACTTCATGGTCGTCGACAAGAGTAAGTTGAATCTAGAAATATTCTTCGTTCAGTTTGGCATACTCAGCTCTCTGTTACGAAATGCTTGAGCTTTTAATTATTTTGTCCTAATGATTCCGCCTCCGCATCAGATACCGCGGTCAGCGAGATCGAAGATTGCTTCAAGCGTTTCATCAAGCGCGACGACATCGACATCATCCTGATCAACCAAAATTACGCGGAAATGATCCGTCACGTGATCGATGCGCACACCTCGCCAACCCCGGCCGTGCTGGAGATTCCTTCAAAGGACCATCCGTACGATGCCAGCAAGGATTCGATTCTGCGACGTGCCAAGGTAAGTTTGGATCCATTTTTTTTTTGGCTGCGGGAATTGACCCATATTTGTGTTCAATTGCAGGGCATGTTCAATCCGGATGATATGGTGGCCAACCGTGGTTAACTTAATCTTCCGCCTGATAATAGCAGGCTGTTTATTGTTTGTTGCTTATTTTCCGGTAAATGTGGTACATACATCTATTAGATCAATAAAATCATTCCGTGTGTAATCGTGTAAACAACAGCATTAACTAGATATTATCGAAAATCCGTTAGTTATTTATCAATTTAATTGGGTTTATCGAAATATAATCGAAAAAATTGTGATTCGCGAGGATTTTTTTACGGGAAACCAAAACTTTGATTTATTTCTTGTGCTTGAATTATTCTCTTTGTCGATAACTCAACTGTTTCAAAAGTTTCAAACAGGATTGTTGCTTTTACTGCAAACATTAAAACTTTGACAAGCTACCGCAATTTGCTACATTTAAAATCGGCACCTGACATAAAGAAGCAAGAAGCTTCGACTTTAGAAGATATTTTCTGAAATTTAAAAAATATGAGACATAAAAATATTCTATAGCCAGCTTTAGAAAATTTCATTAAGTCTTCAACATTGCTAAAAAGCTTACAAATAAAAAATTACAACGCGTTGAAATAAATGTGGTGCATTTGCAGTCAAGTTAACACTGGGTCTAACATTTCCTGAAGATCCCGAAGGCTTTCTCAAATTTCCATTATCGTAAAATCAGTATCTTCAATGTTTACAGTCAATTATATGAGAGCATATATTACGATAAATACGAGCATTGTACATCTAGTAGAAAGATTTACCCATATTCTTGTTTACGTACAAATGCTCTTTCGAACGATAGTTGATGCGCATTTTCGTTTACGCCAGCAAAATTAAATGGGAAAACGGTTCGAACGAATCGCATTCGTTTTAAAGTATCGGTCGTCCGTAAACAATAATAGGGGTGATTATGTTTATGCCTACTCACATTCTTAATGTACCACCATCCGCTTAAGGAACAGATTTTGTGCCTCACGTTCCAGCTTGGCCAGCTCCAAAACAACCGGTGTCAGCTGTTCCACGTGATCCTTGTACCCGGTGCCGGTATTCAGTCGTTTCTCTCCGTACGTTACCTTTCCATCGAAATCGTTCATCGGAACCTTCAGATTCTTGTCAATTTGCTGAATGGTCACGTTCAGATGATCTTCGATTTCGGCCAGATACATCTTCTCGTCGTACCACATGCAACAACCCTTCACATCGGTAAGGTTGGTGTTCCAACAGTTCTTACCTCGCGATGCGCACCACTGGCCGTGATACCACACTTTCTCCGGGACGGTCGATACCAGCGAGATAGCCAATCCCATACGCTCAGCACGACCGACACGACCAATTCGATGCACGTAGTTGCTTTTCTCGTCCGGCAGGGTAACGTTGATGATAAATGGAAGGCCTGAGGAAAAATTTACATTTAATGTAATTTTCTTCTCAAAATAAAAGTTCAGCAAGTGCATACAAGTCAAGTTTTACCCAATACGGGTCGTAATAAATCCAGTAATACAAAATACTTGTCGGTCAAAAAGTCATAAATCATGTTTAAAACTGGTAATACCATTGAAACTGTAATCCATACAAACCGACCGGAAACCTACCTGAAACATCCAAGCCACGAGCCGCCACGTCCGTGCAAATCAAAAACTTGACCTGCTTGTTTTTAAACTTCTCCAAGTTGGCTTTCCTCTCCTGCGGCTTACGGTCGCCGTGCAGACAAACACACGAGTATCTGTTGCCTCCCACCTGCCGCAAATAGCGCTCCATATTGTCACAGTCCAGCTTGGTCCGGCAGAAGATGATGGCCCGGTCCATGTTGTGCTCGTTGATGGCATTCAATGTATACTCGCCCTTCAACATCTTGATCGCCTCGGACAGTGTCTCCGCCGTATTGGAACCCGGCCGAACGTTGTCCCTGGCGTGAACGCCATCCGTTTGAACATGCGTTCGCATCGACTGCCAGCCGTTGTCCTTCTGGGGATCGACCATGCAGACGACGTGGTGAACCGTCTCTGGAACAGCATCCTCTCCCTTCAAATCGACCCACGTTGGGAAGTGCATCAATTTTTCCGCAAGCTTCTTCACCTCGAACGAATGCAATGTGGCACTGCAAACAACCATTTGAAGACGACGCCCGTCGGCAGTGATTTTTGGAATCTGCTTATGGAGACGCTCAATGAGTTCCGTATATCCTTGCTTCAGTAAACCGTCGGCTTCGTCCAACACAAAGAAGCGGCAGCTGCTCAACAGCACATACCCGTTGCCGATCAAATCCTCCAGACGTCCAGGCGTTCCGACAATAATGTCGACACCCCGCTGTAGCACTTCCATTTGATCCTTGATATTGACTCCTCCGATGAGCAGCAATTCACGCACTTCTGGATCCTTGAGATATTTTTTAAACTTCTGTATTTGATTGAACGTCTGTTCAGCCAACTCTCGCGAAGGTTCAATTACAATCGCTTGTGGGGCATTTGGTTTAGGCTTGCAATCGTCCGCGGCACTTTCGCTCCCCGTGTTCGGATTGACAGCTAAATAATCATGCGCAACTTTACAAACTGCCACGAACCCATCAGGGACGGCATATTTGAAATCCGTGTCTCCAAAGTTGAAAGACATCTCCGCATTTTTCAACACAACTGCCGGATAGAAGTTTGATTCCCTCAATCTGCCATCGTTAATCTTAAACGCCAACCCCAAAGAAACCCCGTTCTTCGAAAAACTGACTTCTCCACGATCCAAATCCAGCATACATCCAATCACATCCATTTTTCCGAACGCTTCGCCATAGCTGTCGAACTGCTTACAGTTGGACTTCTTTCCGGTTCCGCCGAAACCAAATCCGAACTTGTCCGTTCCCAGATCTAAATTTGCACCTTCCGTGCTCCATCCAACGCGGCACAAGCCTTCATCGGTGACCGTAGCCTCGTAGTAGTACTTGCCCTTTCCCCGGACACCGGTGGTCGCTCGACAGCCGTGCCACTCTTTAAACTCCCGCGACTGGCAACGTAAGCCGTCCGGCGTAACGGCCATCGCATTGCCACGATCCGTAAACGACAGTGTCCACGGTTTGCCCATATTGCCCACCGCCTTGCCGGCTTTTCCCTCTCGGATGTCCCTCAGGGTTTCCCACACAATTTGCAAAATCGGCAAACAGAATGCGCCCGTTTTGCCGCTACCGGTTTCAGCGGCCATCAGCACATCACCGCCGCCCAAAATCAACGGAATGGCTTCCGCTTGGACGTCCGTAGGAAGCATCCACTCCATTTCATCGATCGCTTTGCCAATCTCCGGCATGACGCCAAACTCTGAAGATGGGCCAAAAAAGGCAAAATTTTGGAAACAACTTTGAGCAAGCAAATGTTAACGAATTACCTTCGAATGCAGTCATTTTCCGAGGCGCACACTACAAAGTCCGGTAAGAAGTGAAAAGTTAGGTGTTATTTCCTGTTTTCCGTAAGAAATTTCACAAGTTTTGCAAGAGTTTTCGATCACAAACCGACAAGAAACTTTTGTAAATAAGCTGTAGCTGTCAGACTCAGACTGTCAGAGACCTGACGAGATGGACACGAATAAACAGAGTCGAACTCAGCAAAAGGAGCAAAAGCGGGAGCCATCATGTTGTAACGTAAATAACGCCAATGGATTTACGTATGTATAGGGTAACCAACTTGATTTGGACATTTTGGACCCTCCTGGCGATATTTTCTTGATTTCTGAACTAAAATCAATGCCGCTGCTAATTCTCCCATTGGCTTCAGAAAAATGATATTTTTCAGCATCTGTTTCACTATGCAGTGGTTTTCCGTGCGAAAATAGAGATATTTAGATGAAATTTCAATGAAATTAGTTTGTGCAAGAAGGCGAATGCGTTACGCTTAAATGTATATAGGGTAACCAACTTGATTTGGACCCCTACACATTTTGGACCCTCCTGACGATATTTTTCTGATTTCTAAAAACTGTGCCGCTGTTATATCCCCCATTGGCTTCAGGAAATTAATATTGTTCAGCATCTGTTTCACTGGTTTCCCGTGCGAAAAAGCGATATTTAGATGAAATTTGTTTGATCAAGAAGGCGAGCGTTACAATGCGTTACGCTTAAAAAAGTACATCACTGAAAATCTCAGAACGTAGGGTAACTAACTTGATTTGGACCCCTACACATTTTGGACCCTCCTGGCGACATTTTTGTGATTTCTGAACTAAAAACAATGCCGCTGCTAATTCCCCCATTGGCTTCAGGAAATTAACATTGAACAGCATCTATTTGACCTTTGATTGGAATTTCAATATTATTTATTAGATGAATTCGTGTAGAATAGAAAACTCCTTCACATGAATTCTATACCGGAATTCTTTTTAAAAAAATGTGCACGGGATTATAGAATATAATTAAATACAAATGATCATGATCTGATTAGTCAATGCAAATGCACTGCCAGTAGTGAACGGGATGTCCTGGATCATATGTTTCGAATCAAAACAATCACGATGCTACGCACACCAACATATCCAATGATAGATGGAACTGAAAATGTTTTTTTTTATTCAGGGTTCGGGTTGGCACTGACCCAGGTTTAAAAACGAATTCGACATAAGTTTGAAAGTAGGCCAAGTTCCAGTAGGAATGTAGTGCTATGGAAGAAGAAGCTTGCGATGCACTTGCGAGACTGACTGATTCATCGAAACCGATTGCTAAACTGTTAGCAAGTTTTCAATAGTAAATATTATCATAAGTATTGTAACAGTAAGTATTGTAAACTCGGTTCGTGGAACTGCAAATCTCTCAACTTCATCGGGAGCACACGCATACTCGCCGATGTGCTCAAGGACCGTGGATTCGGCATCGTAGCGCTGCAGGAGGTTTGTTGGAAGGGATCAATGGTGCGAACGTTTAGAGGTAATCATACCATCTACCAGAGCTGCGGCAGCACACACGAGCTGGGAACAGCTTTCATAGTGATGGGCGACATGCAAAGGCGCGTGATCGGGTGGTGGCCGATCAACGAGAGAATGTGCAGGTTGAGGATCAAAGGCCGGTTCTTCAACTTCAGCATAATCAACGTCCATAGCCCACACTCCGGAAGCACTGATGATGATAAGGACGCATTCTACGCGCAGCTGGAACGTGAGTACGACAGCTGCCCAAGCCACGACGTCAAAATCATCATAGGAGATTTGAACGCTCAGGTTGGCCAAGAGGAGGAGTTTAGACCGACTATTGGAAAGTTCAGCGCTCACCGGCTGACGAACGAAAACGGCCTACGACTAATTGATTTCGCCGCCTCCAAGAATATGGCCATTCGCAGCACCTACTTCCAACACAGCCTCCCGTATCGGTACACCTGGAGATCGCCACTGCAGACAGAATCACAAATCGACCACGTTCTGATTGATGGACGGCACTTCTCCGACATTATCGACGTCAGGACTTATCGTGGCGCTAACATCGACTCTGACCACTATCTGGTGATGGTTAAACTGCGCCCAAAACTATCCGTCATCAACAATGTTCGGTACCGACGACCGCCGCGGTACGACCTAGAGCGACTGAAGCAACCTGATGTCGCCACTGCATACGCGCAGCATCTCGAGGCAGCGTTGCCGGAAGAGGGTGAGCTCGATGGGGCCCCTCTTGAGGACTGCTGGAATACAGTCAAAGCAGCCATTAACGACGCAGCGGAGAACAACGTCGGGTATATGGGTCGAAGTCGACGGAACGATTGGTTCGACGAAGAGTGCAGACAGATTCTGGAGGAGAAGGACGCAGCGCGGGCGGTCGCGCTGCAGCAAGGTACCCGGCAGAACGTGGAACGTTATAGACGGAAGCGGAGACAGCAGACCCGCCTTTTCAGGAGAAGAAACGCCGCCTGGAAGAAGCGGAGTGCGAGGAGATGGAACAGCTGTGCCGTTCTCAAGATACACGCAAGTTCTATCAGAAGCTCAACGCATCCCGCAAAGGCTTCGTGCCGCGAGCCGAAATGTGCCGGGATAAGGATGGGAGCATCTTGACGGACGAACGTGTGGTGATCGAAAGGTGGAAGCAGCACTACGAGGAACATCTGAATGGCGCTGAGAGTACAGGCAATGAAAGTCAAGGCAGCGGAGGAGATGACTACGTCAGTTCAGCGGACGATGGAAGCCAACCAGCCCCCACCTTGAGGGAAGTTAAGGATGCCATTCAACAGCTAAAGACCAATAAAGCAGCTGGTAAGGATGGTATCGGAGCTGAGCTCATCAAGATGGGCCCGGAAAAGCTGGCCACTTGCCTGCACAAACTGATAGTCAGAATCTGGGAAAACGAACAGCTACCGGAGGAGTGGAAGGAAGGGATTATATGCCCCATCTACAAGAAAGGTGACAAACTGGAGTGTGAGAACTTTCGAGCGATCACCATCCTTAATGCCGCCTACAAAGTGATATCCCAGATCATCTTCCGTCGTCTGTCACCATTAGTGAACGAGTTCGTGGGAAGTTATCAAGCCGGCTTCGTTGACGGCCGCTCGACAACGGACCAGATCTTTACTGTACGGCAAATCCTTCAAAAATGCCGTGAATACCAGGTCCCAACGCACCATCTGTTCGTTGATTTCAAGGCGGCATACGACAGTATAGACCGCGTAGAGCTATGGAAAATTATGGACGAGACTGGGAAGCTTACCAGACTGATCAAAGCAACGGTGGATGGTGTGCAAAACTGTGTGAAGATTTCGGGCGAACACTCCAGTTCGTTCGAATCGCGCCGGGGACTAAGACAAGGTGATGGACTTTCGTGCCTGTTGTTCAACATTGCGCTAGAAGGTGTCATGCGGAGAGCCGGGTGTAACAGCCGGGGAACGATTTTCAACAGATCCAGTCAATTTATTTGCTTCGCGGATGACATGGACATTGTCGGCCGAACATTTGCAAAGGTGGCAGAACTGTACACCCGCCTGAAACGTGAAGCAACAAAAGTTGGATTGGTGGTGAATGCGTCAAAGACAAAGTACATGCTTGTGGGTGGAACCGAGCGCGACAGGGTCCGCCTGGGAAGCAGTGTTACGATAGACGGGGATACCTTCGAGGTGGTCGAGGAATTCGTCTACCTCGGATCCTTGCTAACGGCTGACAACAACGTTAGTCGTGAAATACGAAGGCGCATCATCTGTGGAAGTCGGGCCTACTACGGGCTCCAGAAGAAACTGCGGTCGAAAAAGATTCGCCACCGCACCAAATGTGTCATGTACAAGACGTTAATAAGACCGGTAGTCCTCTACGGACATGAAACATGGACAATGCTCGAGGAGGACTTGCAAGTACTCAGTATATTCGAGATGGGTGCTTAAGACCATCTTTGGCGGTGTACAAGAAGACGGTGTGTGGCGGCGAAGAATGAACCATGAGCTCGCCCAGCTCTACGGCGAACCCAGTATCCAGAAGGTAGCTAAAGCCGGAAGGGTACGATGGGCAGGGCATGTTGCAAGAATGCCGGACAGCAACCCTGCAAAGATGGTGTTCGCTTCCGATCCGGCAGGTACGAGACGACGTGGAGCGCAGCGAGCGAGATGGGCAGACCAGGTGCAGAACGACTTGGCGAACGTGGGGCGTATTCGAGGATGGAGAGATGCGGCCTCGAACCGTGTATTGTGGCGTCAAATTGTTGATTTAGTGTTATCTGTATAGATGTAGACTAAATAAATGAAATGAAATTGTAACACACTGTAGTCGGTTTTCACGCGGAGGATATTGGCTGCGTAAAATAAAACAACGTGAAAAACTGCGTAAATCCCTAAATATGTCTGAATAAACCGCGGAAATCCAGGAACTCGTGTGAAAAAATATTGCATAAAAAGAGATTCCTGTCAAAAAAAACCGCGTAAGAAACGACTTCAGTATGTTGGATTACCAGATAGGGTGCGACGCCTCGGTGTCGATGAAGATGTGCATGAAGCACATTATTACAGTATACATCGGGTATGAAGCGTTGACTCTTCCTTGATCGCATGGTCCAAGAAAATTGAAAATCCATCCATTGGCGTACTTAACTAAGAAAAAATTCTAGGGGGGGCTAACTTTTTTCTATTCTTAAGGATCCGTCAGACGTTGCAACTTAGATTAATAATACATAGATACACCACTCAAGGTGAACATCGGGCAACAAACTAGCAGCGCTGTTCACACAACTACCGGTCATTGGGTGAACTAGTTGCTCCCTGCTCATTTCACGCTAACAAGAAACAAATCGAGAGTACTTTTTCAATTGAGACTATTTGTTGAAAGGATGTATTTAATTTTTTTAATGTCGAATTTTGGAATTCCTATTGCAAACGTAGATTAGAAGCAGTTCCAGCATAACTTCTGTTAATTTTTTATTTACACAGGTTGAATTTAGTTTAGCACTAGTCTAAACCCCAAAACACGTAGTTTTACACTGTGTTACTTTACAGTTTTGCACTTGATTCACCAATACAACTATGTTGGAGTTGTCAAAACCGTATGGGTGAAATAAACAAGTAGAAGGGAAAACAATCCACAAAAAAACACAATCGTTCTATAGCTAGTACAAAATACCTAAGAAATTTGTTTGGCACATTTCAGAAATTTCAAAAGGAGTTCTTTCTGGAATGGTTTCAAAATTCTTCTGGAATTCGTTCGAAAATTCTTCCATTGATTGTTTTGAGAGTTCCTTAAGGAATTATTTTGGGAGAAGTTCCAGGAATTCATTCAAGAATTTTTCCAGAAAATCATTATAAAATTCGTATAGATTTTTTTTCGTGAATTCTTTCAGAATTTTTCATGAAATTTCTTCGGAAATTCTTCCAGGATTCTTTTCTTGAATTATTCTATGTATCCCATGTATCCTTGTTGAATTCTTCCAGGAACTCATTGGAGAATTCTTTCAGGCATTCATTCATAAATTCTTCAAGAATATTCCAGGCTATGTTATAAATGTCATTGGCATGTCACTTGACTTATTTATTCAGAGCTTTTGTAGAAGCCTGACTCACTTCATAATTTTTATGAAGCCATAATCCTTGAGTAGCCCAATATTTTTGTCCAAAAGTACATGGCTCTAATACTAAATCTGTGGTTAGAGAGTGGAATCTCTCCAAAATGTCACCTGTCATTTGACATAATGTAATTTGAATTACATTTTGCCTCGCGCCTCAGATTACGATTTAATTGCTACAAGCTCGTCATCATTACTGAACTGTTGTCTATATACTTTTGAAAAACTATAGCTTAAAAAAAAGTTCTAGGAAAATTATACAAATGAATGAAAAAGACATTTTACAAGGAATTGATGGTTGATTTTCAAAAGTAATTTGCAGAAACAGCTCCTGTAAGATTTTCAGGAAAACACCATTTAGACATCTCAGGAATATCTGCAATATTTTTAGAAAAAAAAAATTATGAATAGGAATATCAATTAACCACTTGAGCTAAACATTTTACCTCGTTTTATTGTCTCAGTCAACTCTTTGACTTATTTGAGGTTAACTTCCCAAAGAACTCAAAGTTTATGAAGCCTCTAATAATTTAAAAATCCAAAAAAAAATGAAAAATAGGTTAATTTGTGAACTAGCCTGATGTTGGTTCAAAATCGAACGAATGTTCAGCCAAACCTAAAGAACAACATTTTGACGATTTTTAGTTTTAAATTTTGAAAATAGTAAGAGACGTCAAAAAACATGGGTTCTTTGGGATAATTGACCTTAAACATATCATCGGTTGAGCGAATAAAAACAAGAAGGGTCAATTAGAAATCCGGGAGAAATCTTAGGTACATTTTGCTGATTGGAAGCCAAAATACATGAGATAGGCCGTTTGGCCCGAACTCACAATTGTAACCAACCAGGATGAATGAAGACTGCATTCCTTCTCGAATACAACCTGTTGTGAAGAAATCGGATAATGCTAAGTACCCAAAAGTGTGTCTCAATATGTTTCCATATATGGAAATTTTGAACTATTGTACTATTTACTACATGCGAGTTGTTATGTTATGAAATCTGATATGAGTCCTAGAGGTTTAAGTGAATTTTATTATATTTTGAGTAGCTTTAACTTCAATTAGGGTAAATGGGTTTGACCGTGCAAGTGTTAAATGTCAATTTGAATTGTCAAATCAAAATGCGCCCGACTGTTCTGTTTCTGAATGCGCACCCCACTGTGTTTAGTTCACCCAATGACCGATAGAAGGTTGTTTCCTGTGGATTACAAGCAGGGATGCCGCAGTGAGCAATCTATGTATTAATTATCTAAGGTTTATGTTATGTTTGCCTTACTAATTTCATTAATCAACCTTATGAAATTCCATAAGCTTGATTTATGAAATTCTTACGATATCAATATATTTTTATCCACTTTTAAATATGATTTTTCCCAGTAAAAAATAAAGTTATTTCAGTGAATATGTAATTATAAAGTTTCATTCTGGGAGTTTCAATAGATTCCCAACTTTATTAATATCACGAAATACAAATACATTTCAGTGTCCTATATAATATTCCAGGATCAAACTCAGGAACTAAATCAGTAAAAAAAACGTTGATTAGCAGGCCAATCTTCACTGGCCGTATCGGCCGAGGAATCTAGCTATCCATCTTCAAATCCTCCAAGATAAGTAAACCAGGTGCTATAAAAATAATTGGAATTTATTATTAATCAATAAAATTACAATTACAATTAATATATTGGGATAATTTATTCGAGCATACTCACTTATTTCCTTGTAAACTACTCAAACCGCCTCGATAAAGCAGTGCAATGCATGTATTTAGCTATCGTTCCAGAAGCACAGAAATCAGTTAAATCGTGTCCCATATTCGTGTCGGTAGCGGGCATCTTCCACTGATTCAGGCGAGATTGTTAACTAGTAGAACTGGTACCAGCAACGTCGTTTAAGGACCATGGTGGTATCTATATGTTCTTTACATAACTCCATTTCCGACAAGTTATTTTGAAGAGTAATTTTTAGTGTCGTGACCAGGCATCCTCGTTCCGTGCTTCATTTTCGCGAATAGCACCACCTGCGATGGCTCGACGCTCCAACCAACATAGAGCGCTGACTTGTTGTCAGAGCAAAGGACTTGTCCATGGATTCAGGACTCATGGAGAAGAAGGAATTGCGGAAGAAACCCAGAAAGTATAAAACTTAAAGAATTCTTTTGATATGTGTCATCTTGTGCTACCATCCACCCGGAAGAAGTAAAGTAAGCATATCGTTGATGCAGTTTCGAAACTCAACTAAGGCAACGGCAAAAGAAAGGTCGCTGGAGAAGTGGATGCTGGAATTTCGCCCTCATGGAACAAGAGTCGACTATGCGCTCGCTGGAAGCGGCAAATGACGTATTGTAGAACAATGAGGATGATGACTTCCATGATGAGCCCACTTCCACGGACGTGAGAAAAAGTTTCGTGCCAATTATGCACACTTCTCCTGTCGATTGAATGTTTCGATTCGAAGAGTTAGGAAACGCCCATCGAATTTCTTGGTGATAATGATAAGAAAGCGCGCCATGAGTGAGAGAATTCCTGTCCTGGAGAATGCTGTACGACTGTCTTAGCTGCTTTGCTCTATTGTGACTATTGTGTGTGATATACATTTTAAATGATTTACTGTAGTGTGTACAATTCCCTCTAGCATATTTTCAGATGGGAAACATTCTCGGCTATCTGGGCACAAGATGCATGGCATTCAAGCAGTTGGCGGCAATAAAAAAGCTTTCATTTAATTACTGTGGAAAAGCTTATAGAACACTAATTTGGAAAGCTGGTCATGTTCCAGTTGGTATGAAGTTATTGAAGGTGAAGAAGACTTCTCGCTTAATTTTTCAAAAGTACCTAAGCAACATTTTTTCATGAATTACATAATTTGAATATTGCAATCAACAGACCAACATTAAAGCACAGACAAACAGACATAACACTCGTCGAATTTCCATCGTTCACTGATTTACTGGTCGATTCAAATAATTATTAGTTGGCCAATCGATCACTCGTGGCGCGCATATCGGTTTTGCTCTAGTTTGACGTTTGCTCACTACCGCCATCTGGTTCGTGATTTGCCCAACTAACTGAAATCAACAGATGTCGTTAGTGTTTAAACGACGATGAATTTGATGAGTGGATGTTCAATGTGTTATGTCTGTTTGTCTGTGATTAAAGCTTTTGATTGAAGTACTCAAATTAATTCATGGAAAAAATTTAGGTTCTTTTAGGGTCTTTTGAAAAGTTAAGCGAGACTTCAGTGTGTCCAACTATTTTAGGATAAAAATAGTTCTATTAAAAAAGGATTCACAAAAGCAAAACACGACTCATATTCCATTCAATTCCACCATTTGATTATAACTTTTCAGATTCTTATTTCGACATGAAAAGCATGGCCATCTTCGGTGTTTCGCAGTTAATTCAACCTCTTATAAAATAACTCAAGTCTTGAATTCAAAGTCAAAATAAACTACATCAATAAAATAATGAATAAAATCTTTACAATATGCAAACATTAATTCTAAATTGCTTTTACACAGAACCAGAATGGATTAAACAACAACATACCTGGCTGGATAAATTCTCTTAATAAACCATTGCAAAGCTATCTCAATCAGGTCCCGGTCCATTCAATTTGAGAGCGGAGTGGGTGGAGGTATAGCTGGCGTTTTTGATGGTGGTGGCCCAGAACTCCATCTGCACAGTCATCAACCCTGCTGCTGCGTATGTTTGTCCAGTAGATCCAAATGCATGTCCAAGCGGGATATTTGAATCATAAAATACTCATTCAATTATTAGCACCACAGATCCTTTTCTTGTTCAATCAGATGCTGAATAACATTGAGGTGCGTATTTAGTTTGACTTCATTTGCTTTTCACTTAGTTCTCCGTTTCCGAATTTTAGCAACTAAAAGTTACGCAGATTATTTTACAATGAGCTGATTGTTCTTCCAATATGTAATAAAATGTCGATGATTCCGTTAATAAAGCAACCAATTGGTGGATTGCAGAAACCACAAAAAGTAAAATTGATCAAACATTCTGGAGCGTCGAGCCATCGCTGGTGGAGAATTGTGAGTCCTGAAACCTGGACAAGTTCTCCGCTCCGACAACGAGCCAGTGGGTGACAAAGGTCTCTGCTGGTCGGAGTGTCGAGCCATCGCTGGTCATGTTATTCACGACGATGAACCGCGGGACGAGGATACCCGATCGAGACAGTTAGATCATTCAGTTCACGATGGAAGCTATTTGCCAGGTGGTTGATGTTTCCAGAATGTTTGTACAAGATTACTTTTTGTAGGTGATTGTTTCTGTAATCCATCTGTAATCCATTTGTTGCTTTATTATTGGAATCAATGACATTTGATTATTGGAAGAGCAATCAGCTCGTTGTAAATTATTCTGCGTGACATGTAGTTATGCTAATGATTTATTGAGGAGCTGATGATTTGAATATTCCGCTTGGACAGGCATTTGGATCTGCTAGACAAACATACCCAGTCGCAGGTTGATGGCTGGACAGATTGAGTTCTGGACAGCTCTACCACCAAAGAAAACGCCAGCTATACCTCCACCCACTCCGCTCTCAAATGGAATGGACCGGGACCTGATTGAGATAGCTTTGCAATGGTTTGCAAAGGCGATATATACAGCCAGGCATTTTGTTATTCAATCAATTCTGGTTGTGTGACCATTGTGCCCAGGGAGCCAAGATTGTTTCCCATCCGAAAAATATGCTAGACGGATTGTATACACTACAATGAATAATTTAAAATGTGTATCTAGTTAAACCCTGAATAACAAATGCACAAACTTACCACACTATAGTCTTCCGAATGAGCTTGACTTTCAAGTTCGTCACAATAGATCAAAGCAGCTACAATTTTCACCAGTCGGACAGCACTCTCCTGGACAGGCATGCCCTCATGGTACGCTTTCTTACCACTTTCACCAAAAAAGCAAAACGAAGTTGTGCTTCATAGAGATTGGTTGTCAAATACATTGGAACTTGTCTTTTCATCCACCTTCTCCTTCCGGCGATCCCAAATCGACAGTAATAACGTCGTCATCATCTTCACTGTTCAACAATGCGTCATTCACCGCTTCCAGCGAACACAAACTAGGATCTGGTTTCATGAGGGCCAAATTCCAGGACTTACACTTCTCCAGCGACCTTTCTTTTGCCGTTGCCTCAACGATATGTTTGCTTTACTTCTTCCGGGTGGATAGTAGCAAAAGATGATTCATATCAGAAGAACTCGTAAAGCTCTATACTTTCTTCCGTGACTCCTTCACCATGCAGAATTCTTCAAATCCGAATTTATATATTTCTTCAAAGGTTTCCGATTGCTTGATTTCCTTTCCACTACATATTACGCTGATGCTTAATTTGTCGACGTTGATCAACAGTTGCTGCAGGCAACACAGATTACACTCGTTCGGAGTGAATCATTGAATGATTTTTTTTCCGCTTGCTGTGCAATTTATGATGAATGACAAGGCAAAAAGTTTAACGATGGTCTTTTGCTGGGAGTCTTTTGCATTTCAGGATCCATGTCTGGTGATAAATGTGGAAGCATACATTTAGTCACATTCAGATTCAGTAATAGTAAATTCAACATTAAACTCACCGTTCCAGGAATAGCCGCCAGAAAAATCTAGTGTTGGTCATCTGTCATTGAAACACCAGCAGTAGATCAACAAACACTTGTTCCAGGGCTGCTTCCATCGAGCATTCCGGCCGAGATTCCGGAATCGAACTCTTAATATCTTGAGACCGGTACAATCGATTTTCTCAAATGGGTGAACAACCTTGGGATCGGGTTTACTGACGGTCTGTAGCTAGAGATACGAGATGGGATTATTTGATGTGACAGGAAAACAACAATTATTCAGCAGCTTCCAACCTCTGGTTGTTGCTGCATTCGAACGGATTTGCTAGAAGAATCACAATTATGGTTAATGATAAGAAGACTGTTTTTATGCTGAAGCAATCAGTGAACCACATCTGAATTCAATCCCAGCATTTCTTGACTATATTCTTACCTGTATCCGATACCAGAAATTCGATTTAAAACGTTGCTAATGCTAAATTATTTGAATAAAATATGATCAGTCGGGAATGAAAATTAATGACAATTGACAATAATATTTTCCCGTGGATGAACACTTGAAATCACATGCTGCTCCATAAGACTACCTTATGATTTTGATTTATAAGGATAAACATTGGAATTCATAAGGCATATCTATGAAATTAATACTAATGATTATGATTTTCATAGTAGCGTTATGAAGCGACTATGAAATGAACTTCTGGTGTTTCATAAGGCATAACTTATGAAAATCCATATTTTATTTCAGCCAGTGAAGGTGCAGCGTGCAGTAAAATTCGTTGTCAAAATGTATCATAACGTTGAGATCGTACTTCATCAGAAATCTGATAACATTTCATGAATATTCATATCGTTATTGCAATTTATTTAGTGGTAAAGATGTAGCGATGTTCATATTCGAAATACTTTGTCAAAGTATATCATTGCGTTGATATCATACTTTACATGAACTGTGATAACGATTCATTAAGATTTATATCATTTTTGTGAACAATTTAGTGTAAAGAAATACAGATAAAATCATTCAATTTTAGATAAATACCCAAGTAACGATTAAGCCGTAAAAAGCGACTTTATTTCGGTTCTATAGTCGCATAAAAACTTGAACAACAGTGCTAATAAGATTTTAATTATATTTTAGTGCTGCTCAAAAGCCGCTTTTGGCGAATTATTTGGCTGATATAGTGCTTGCCCCTATCAATTTTTCCACGCCTATGCCAAAATGTCAAAATTTTTAGACGAGTTGGAACCGGACGAAAAAAAAAAAAGAAATGAAAAATAATTGTTTGCGTTCTTTCTTTTTTCTTCCCATTGGGATTCGATGATTTTTTTGCTTATTATATTTAATTCCGGGATTGAACGCTTGAACCATACTGTGTTCAGGCTTTGGTTCAGGTTTGCTGCTTACTTTACCATCTGATCCATCACGGATTTGAATGAGTGTATTGCTGGGAAGGGATAAAAACAGAAGGATTTCATCTGATGTCTTTGAATCAAAGGGCGAGAAACTTGGCGAGAAAGCATTGGAAATGAAAAATGAATCATGTGTAAATAATTGGACGGAACTTTTTTTTGTATTTAAGAAGCCTATCTAAAGGTATCTTTTAGGTAAAGATCAATAAATATATTGCCGTAGAACACATTCACAGCTCATACAGCATTTATCCGGCATGGTCCATGCAATGTGTTGTAGACTATTTATGATTTACAAAAAAATGTTTCTAATGCGAGTGAAAGAGACAGGTTATAAATTTATAGGTGTGATTGTAATTGATTCTACCAAACGTCATAGATAGTAGCTCTAAATTGGTAATAATAATTCCCTTATTCGGCATGAATCCACAAGGCTTATATCAAAGCGTTATATACCGATATACGGCTTCTTTTGATGCTTGAAGTTTATACGGCTAATTAGCACTTGAAAATCATATATACAGCTTATAAGCACTGAAATGTTGTTTTATGGTTTATATAAGGCTTATTAAAGTGCTTAATGGTTACCTGGGTAACTTTGAAGGAGTTTGACGAATGGTTGGCCGGGGTATTATAACTAAATTACGGCTCAGGCTCATAAATACCGTTTGGTGGGTTTCTCTTCTAAGCTCGCTCAAAATTACGTATACGGAATTATCTGTCGCGTTGCGGTTGAATTTCATCATCGGTAGCATCCTGATTAATCCTGCCGCGGCATCATTGCTTATTTTATTCGTAGTCCAGGTAGTTTCAAGGAACCATTTATCCGTGTGCGTCGATCCTGGTTTTCGGAGGCGGCTTGATTGACCGACATACATCATCGATTCTCCGGCATTGCCTATATAAAGCAATATTTCAAACTTATGTTCTGAACGCAAAAGAAGCGTGGACAGGAGAAATATTTGTTCGGCACAACTTATCTTTCACGCAAGTAATGCGCGTTTACCATCATCGCCATGCATTTTTAAATTTAAAATAAGTTTTACATTTAAATTTAGTGAGCACTTATTTTACATGCTGGAAACGAACTGTCAAATCTGAATATACTAGAGAAAATACCTTCGCGCAAATCTTAACTAGTTTTATTTGTATGCTATGATAGTATAAAATTTAAACTGAGCAATGCATAAATCTCATTATTACTAAAATAGTATAGATTTTATCCTATAGATGGTTTCAATAATTTCTTAGTGTACATTTTATTTATGAACAACACCGAGGAAATTTTCCGCATATATATGTGATGTGTCAAACGAGGTGTCAAACTACATAATTTTTTGCAATTTGTTCTCACAAATATCTTTTATGTTTGAAAATAAATAAATGTTATTAGGCTTCCGACTAATAAATAGCATTTGTTTTGGCTAATGAAATTCATGTTCGCGACTCATAACTTTTATAGTACAATCGGAATAAAACTTATATTCGTAATTGATTTAATGTATTAATAATGATTATGGCATGCAATTAAGAAAATAATACAAATACTAATATTATATATATAATTTTATTAAAAAATAAACAAATTAAATCTTAGATGATTCCGCTTCATGGGATGAAGTGCTGCGATTATGATGATGTTGTCACAGAGCTCCGGATCCAACATGTAGTCACCAGAGCCACATGGCAGGATTCTCGTCTCCTGGCGTACATAATGGCCACGTTGCTACCGCTCTACATAGCCGTAGATCCTTGCGGAAGATACTACCTATTAAGTTAGTCGTCTCTATAATTTACATGGAAGAGCTAACTTATATCAGTGAGTGGATGTCCTTCGTGGTGGACGAAAAGGGTGATGATGTCGATGAACACAATGAAAATGGAGGCCTCCATAATTTTCCTGACCAGCAACTCGTTTTCGATGGGATTGCATCCTCCCGTTAGATGATTTTTAGTGCTTGGCCAGATACGAGCGAAGCTGAAATAATATATTCTATTAAAGCCAAAATAAACTAACAAATTCATAAGTAATAATTACCTTTACTGACAGAAAACGCTATCGAGAGAAGATAGCGCGGGTGTTGTAAACTTATGCTCGGGCGGTCAAAAAAGCTTGCTGTACAGAGCATCCGACCAGCAGACCGAAATCGAAACCAAAACATGAAGATTATTAGTGAAAGAATATAATTCTCAACTATAAAAATTCAACAATATTGATTATGAGAATACATTTATACATTGCAATGGTCACCTATATATGAGGTATAAACTTCCTCATAAAATATAAGGACTTTGTTATGATGTTTATGTTTGCACTCTTAAAAATAATGAATGACTTATCCAATAAATTTTATTTGTTCCACAGTAATAAAATCCAAGTTTGCAATTTTATTGGTGAACCAATTCTATTGTTCTTCTATTGTACCAATAAATTTTCCTTATTGTTGTTCCAATAAACGTACAATAAAATCTATTGACAGAAAAATGTTGACATTAGAATTACAATAAATTCTATTGTAATTGCAAAAATGTGTCCGAGAAATAAACGTTTTTATTATTGTTACGGTAACTAACAACCCCTATATTCTATTGTAAAACTTCCATTTACAATAGGATTTATGGTGTAAAACAATATTCTTAATTGTTATTCTATTGTGAGCAACAATAGAGTTTATTGTAATTACAATTAAATTTATCGTATTGTTACAATAATTTCTACAGTCAAACCTCCATGAGTCGATGTTCTATGACTCGATATCGACTCATGGAAGCAAATTATGCCATATTAAAAAATATTTTCTGGGTTACTGTGATGGTCCCTTCAAATGGCTTTCCAAAGATTTGCTATTCCTCATCTCGATATTTCCATGAGTCGATGGTCCCTTCAATATCGACTCATAGAGGTTTGACTGTATTGTAATTCTATAGGGCACTGCACGGAAACATCTCTTTCTCTTTTGTTCTTCATAAATTTTGACGTTTACTGGCCTTGTTGTTTTCTAATTTCTTTGCAGCAAGAAAGAGACAAAGCAGTCCGTGCAATGCCCTATTGGACTTTTTTATTCGGGGCATTCCACCGATTCGATTAACTTTTAGTTAAAATTTGACATTTCGATGGTTATTTTCCCATTGTAGTTAAAATTTTACTCCGAAGCCGACCCATTTAAGCTTTGACAGATTGATAGTTATTTTGGGTAAAATGAATTTGGTGCCAATTTTCTCGCGAACAAAGTTTAGGAGGGTCCAAAATGTGTAGGGGTCCAAATCAAGTCGGTTACCCTAACTATCGAACTGTCAAATCTAACCATGCTCCGGCGCAGGGTTATTTTTAACCACGGAGAAATAACCATCGAACTTTCAAATTTTAACTAAAAGTTAAACGAATAGCTGGAATGGTTCACAGCCTTAGTTTCTGATTATAAAGTTACGCAATACAGTATATCTCCGCTTATCCGGACCTCGCAAATCCGACGACTCGTTGATCCGGATCTCGCTTGTTCGGAATTTTCCGGATTAAAAAGTATCAACACCCATTTAAACACATTATGCTGTCAGTTTTCAAATTTGTGCTGTGATTTTGTTTTGGTTCATTTGACAGTCGGATTAACGAGAGAAACCCCCGCTGATCCGACAAATGTATGGCTGATTGAGGTAATCATGATCTGAGTGTTTATCTTGGGATGCATAATATGTGAATAGTAACAACAAAACTACATATCGTTTTTAATTATGCGGGATTACCAAGAAAATTGGTGTTGGGGATTCTGGAAAACTCAATAAATAAAAGGTCAAAGCAAAACATTTTTTCTCTTTTCTTTGTGTGTACTGCATGCTCCCTGCAACTGAAAACTATATGAAAAATGATTTTTGTCAGCCTGACAAGTGACAGACCTGTCAGTTTTTGTTGCGCGAAGTTGGGGAGTGTGCGTGATTTGTGTTCGTTTTTCATGTGCGGAAGCAGCAGGAGACCGTTTGCCTCTCATCATCGTCATCGGGTTCAGCTCAGCGTTCGTTATCTGCACCGTTCCGTATACCGAGTTCAAATTGAGTTTGTGTCTTAGCAGGTTCAGACCGTAAGTGCGCGTTTTGCAGCGGGTAATTATCCAATAAAAGGGGAAAAAATCAATTCCTATAGCAGCAGCAGCCAGCAGTGCAAATTTTATCAACTTTGAACACCAGTATCAGCGGCCGTTTTTCGTCCGGGGTGTGCCGTTTCGATTCCAAGGTCGCAGGAAAAATTCGTCGCGAGCAGATCGGTACCTACTTTGTGGTGGTGGCCTCCCGAGGTGTTTGTGCAAAAATCAATTCAATCAGTTTCCAGTTACTCTGGTTGATTAGTGGAGGAAGAAGGAAGAAAAGAGATTAATAGACGAAGAGAACGGTGGCCTGAAGACCAAGGGGAACAGTTTCAAGAAATCCGTAATCTTAAGTGTGGGTTGTTTTTTGTGCAGTTGCAGTGGCAGCATCATCGGTGGCAAAAAAGAATAAAATTGATCAATAGTGGTGTGCAGTTTTCTCGGGAGAGAGACAAAGATTTTCGGAAAATTGAATCATTTCCAGCAAACAAGACCCGATACGACCATATAATAATCTAGATCTACACACCCGGTATCTCTGCGGGGGAGGCAATATAACGTAAGTACCACTGTGGACCAAACATTTTACATAAACGACTAATTTATTTGATTATGTTTATGGGCTAAGTATTCTGATAAAAATTACCTTCCGCAAGGATATTAAATTGCTATAGGTTTTATTCATCGTCTTTAAAGTATTTTCAAAGTGGCGTTTAAACGAAAAGTGTCGACCATGGGTCGACGATATGTCCCTGCTTGGAGGTAGCACAGTAGGATAGTCAAAGTGCATGTGCTTTTGTAGAAATCCGAGATCAAAGCTGCGCACCGCCCACTGAAATCTTGATCTGAGCCAAAACTAATTTCATGTATCCACTAAAACCATTGCGTTAAGACATTTAAGCAAGGAATCATTAAAAAGTATCGGCTGAAGTAGAGACGCAATGCACATTTTTGTGACAGTACTACAGTACATATACGTACGGGCACGATAAAGTGTAACAGAGCGGGGCATGGATTAAAACATATTAACATGTACCAGACGTCATATTTGAATCACCCCGAAGATTGCCCTAATTGGAGAAATACGTCAACAGTATTTTAGGATTTTTCAATTCCTGGAGCAAACATCGGCGTTAAATTGAGCTCAAGCTCGAAGTAGTCCGATAAACCCGATTTAAAAAAAATATTTTTAACTTTAAAGACATGATTGTTTCGGATATTAAGTTAAGAAATTTCCAAAAAATAAATTTTTTCCATGGTTGCTTCTTATTTTAAGTCCTGACGTAATTATCGCACGACCCCTTAAAAAAACTCCTGTTTCGATATTGCGTCCCAGGATATTGCTATCCGACTAAGCATGTGGGCGAAATGATTGTGCAAATCGTGAGTGAAGAAAGCTCACTATGGAAAGAACTGAGGATGGTAGCTAATAAAAAAAAGGAATTTTCCTTCGTACATGGCTTTTTACAGAATAGGGAAGATCCATTAATTACTTAACGCAAAAATTGCCCATTTTCAACCCCCTACCCCCTATGTCACACTTTTTGTATGAAGCATCTACAAATTTTGTATGGTTTGTCATACTTCAAAACTCCCCTCCCCCTCTAAGCATTATGTAATTTATGGATGCTCCCATATGTATGCATTCGTAAGAACAAAGTTACTCGAGAAGTGCACAATTTGCATGCCGTTTGTGAGCAGCAATAGGAAATAGGATTCCGCGGAGCGCAGACGAAAATGCTCAATCACGTAGGAGGATTATGCTGCCGTCATCGGAGGTACGCCTGTCTTGAATACTTCGAATGAATCTTTAGTACGAAGCTTTTCTTATTTCCATGTTCATTCATACACGTACAATCTGTGAATATGTAGGCATGTGGCCCTTAGATACTAAGAGAACGGAAGCAACGAAAATAGACAGTGTTGATTATGTGCTTTTAATCTTTTTTTTAAATATTCAAAATCTTCAAAATTAAGATCTTCCGGGCAGAATCCTCATATTTAACATAATTAATAATGTTGAATATTTTGGCTTAGTTATGTAAAATTGAAGATTTTTAAATTCTGTTCATTCGACCTTATGTCTCCTCGACATTCCGTCTATCTTTTTGACTTTTTGTCCTTCGATGTTTTGTCTTTCGACAAGTCCATCCTGGAATGCTTCTGATTTTCGAAAATCTTCACTGAGCTGCTAGCAGAAGGCACACATCTATATATTTAATAGTTTCAAGGAAGTATTACTAATTTCTTGGACTTTTTATTCACTTTTACAAATTTCTATGGGTCGTAGCGATTCAAAGCGAACTACCAGTAATGTTTATGACCGACAGAAAATATTTTGGGGAGTTTAGAACCTCTTACTGACCAGATTTCCTGCTGGTCTAGGGGTGTTTTTTATTCCTCAGATTTAAATAAATTCTCTCAGGGTTCTACCTTTTTTTTTTTTCGAAGATTAAAAACTCGTGAAAAAGTCACATAAATCAACCTACGTTAGTTGCCTAACATGTTTTAAGTTACGTCCCATGTTTGAAATAATTCTCTAGGCTCAGCTTTTACGCGAATTTAAACAACTTTCAATAGGAAATAATAATGTAACGGAATGTAATCGGTTGAGGTGAAAAACCTAAATTTGATTGTTATCAATTTGATTGTTATATATGTTGTTGGCCCGCTGCCGAATGTAACTTGTTAGGTGGAAATCAGCTAACCTGGTCAGTCGTCGCGTAACCTCACTTTTTACCTGTGCACTAATACAAAAAATGAAAATTTTGATATCTTGGCAGCCCAATCGAAAAATAAAATTATCAGATTCGTTTTAACTAATCAAAATCTAGTGGTTACCTCCAATACATTTTCCAAATCAATAGCTTCCACATAACGTACATATTCACATATTTTCATAACGTCCAAGTCGGGTGGTTTAATCCCCGGAAGTAGACAATTACCTTTGATTGAACCAAAATCTAGTTATTAGTGGGAAGGAACCAAAATGAATTTGGTTCGAACGTTGCCAATTCTTCCTGAGTTGTTAAGTGCGCGTACCCCTTCTTTTGGTATTCTTCGATCTGACTCCGTAGGTTGGAAAATAACTCCGGCGTTTTCTTCAGTTTTTGCTCTAGTTGCTTCAATCGCCGTACTGCCATCGGGTAACTGTTTGGAAACTTCGGGTTGTCGTTTTCCCATAACATACTGATTTCGAAACGATCGCCTATTCGAACTGTGGTTTGCTCAATAATCTCACGAGCTCGTCTTTCTTCTTGTGGTTCAGTTGGCACTTCAATCACGGAATCTTCTAGTGCGTAGTGCTTACGTAAGAGATTGTGTTGCTTTCGTAAGAGATTGTGCAAATCTTCGTTAGTAACTTTGTGATGATATCCAACAAAACTCTGCTCTACTTGTGCTTTTACTTGTCAGTCAATGACCGTTGAACCAATGTCACTGACGCTCCTTCATCTAAAAAGTAATGGGTTATGTTTTAAACATAACCGCGAGTAGACGTAGGACTTGAATAATCGTAACGTATTTACATTTAACTTTTGAATTAATGAGATTTGATTGGTATAGGTATTGGAAACGACAACATTCATACTATGTAGAATAATTAGCGATTTGTTTTTTCAAAACTTCTAGAAATAAAACCAACATTTAAATCCATAATTAGAATCACTTTACTTCTAACTATTAAACCCTTATGAACTCAAGCAAATGTGAGAAGTTTATAGATTCTAGAAATTATTTTTGCAAGGCTAAGGAGGTTCGTGACTACATTTGACTAAATTAGCTTGAGTAAGTGTTCAAATAGTTCCAATAGCATCGCGTAATAAATTAAATAGTTTGAATTTTCGAAATTAAAGTTCAACTATCGCTTCAAGGCTTGTTAAGCTATACAAGGCAAGTCTGGTTGGATAAACGTACAACTCGTGCTGAAAAAAATCATCTTTATGCAACAAGTTGTACAAACTACTATTAATTTTTGGTTCCAAACTCTGAGTCCAGTTTAATAATATAATTTCTCAGAAAATGAGAACCAAAGTATAAAATAATGTTTATTAAAAATATTCTTCTGGAAATTATTTTTTGGGGGCTATTTTAAAACATTTACTACATGTATTTCGGCATATTTTCCTAATTAAAAATGGATACCAACACCATTGTTGAATGTGTATCATTTAACTGCCAATGCCTTCTGCGAATGAATGAAAATAATGATTTTTAATCAAATTTCTGTATTCAGTTAATCAGTATTGTAGTTGTTTTTTTTTTTTTGCTAAGGAATCAGAACTGTTATGGTATAACCCTGTTTTAATGTACACTCAACCCTCTTTTTACGGCAGTTTTTTTTACGTCACTTCGTTTTACGGCCTCCTTTTTACGGCGAATGACGTAAAAAGAATTTGAAACATTATTGACATCCAAAAGTAAGCCTATAAGAAGGCACTCTTAGAAACCCAAAGAACAAAGTAGATGCTTTGTATACACATCATTTGCCTTCAACAATTGTTCCGTTCCAGGTCATCCAAGAATTTCCTGGAGTCTACACGCGTAACCGAGGACCTAAGGTCTACAAGCGTAGCGAAAGAGCTGTTATCTCTTGAAAAAATGGTTTATGCCCAATTTGATATATTGAACCAAATTCCGTTCCAGGTCATACAAGAATTCCCTGGAATATAGGTCTTGAGGTGTACCCGCGATACAACAGGGCTGTTATCTCTTTTATTAAATGGTTCATGCTCTATATGATCTATTAAACCAAACTCAATATGCCTTAAGCAGCCGTTCCTTTCCTGGTCATCCAAGAATTCCCTAGACTCCTCTGCCGCGGATTCATCCCAAATATGTCCTCCGAGTATTTGTCTTTAACTTGCATCTCAAATGTAGGCATATGAGTTGTTCTAAGATCTCCAAATTGCCCTTGAGTTTGAGTCAAATGGTCTGCCGAATCAACCAAGGCTTTCATGATGTCCCCAGCCGCGGTATCAACCCAATTATGTCCTCCGAGTATTTGTCTTTCACTTGGGTCTCAAATCCAGACATATGAGATGTAGTAAGATCTCCAAATCGTCCTGGAGTTTGAATCAAATGGTCTGCCGAATCCACCAAGGCTTCCATGATGTCCATAGCTGCGGTATCAACCCAATTATGTCCTCCGAGTAATTTTCTTTCACTTACTTCTCAAATCCAGACATATGAGCTGTAGTAAGGTCTCCAAATCGTCCTGGAGTTTTAATCAAATGTTCTGCCGAATCAACCGAGGCTTCCATGATGTCCCAAGCTACGGTATCAACCCAATTATGTCCTCCGAGTAATTTTCTTTCACTTGCGTCTCAAATCCAGACATATGAGATGTAGTAAGATCTCCAAATCGTCCTGGAGTTTGAATCAAATGGTCTGCCGAATCAACCGAGGCTTCCATGATATCCCCAGCCGCGGTATCAACCCAATTATGTCCTCCGAGTATTTGTCTTTCACTTGCGTCTCAAATCCAGACATATGAGATGTTGTAAGATCTCCAAATCCTCCTGGAGTTTGAATCAAATGGTCTGAAAATCAACCAAGGCTTCCATGATGTCCACAGCTGCGGTAATGACCCAATTATTTTCTCCGAGTATTTTGCTTTCACTTGCGTCTCAAATCCAGATATATGAGATGTAGTAAGATCTCCAAATCGTCCTGGAGCTTGAATCAAATGGTCTGCCGAATCAACCAAGGTTTCTATGATGTCCTCAGCCGCGATATCAACCCAATTATGTCCTCCGAGTATTTGTCTTTCACTTGGGTCTCAAATCCAGACATATAAGATGTAGTAAGATCTCCAAATCGTCCTGGAGTTTGAATCAAATGGTCTGCCGATTCAACCGAGGCTTTCATGATGTCCTCAGCCGCGGTATCAACCCAATTATGTCCTCCGAGTATTTTACTTTCACTTGCGTCTCAAATCCAGACATATGAGATGTTTTAAGATCTCCAAATTGTCCAGGAGTTTGAATTAACTGGTCTTCCGGATCAACCAAGGCTTCCATGATGTTCCATGCCGTGGTATCAGCACAATTATGTTTCCAGGGTGCTTGTCTTTCACTTGCGTTTCAATTCCAGGCATATGAGTTGTTTTAAGATCTCCAAATTGTCCTGGAGCTTGAATCAAATGGTTTGCCAAATCAACCAAGGCCTTCATGATGTCCCCAGCAACCCCAGTAACAACCTGAGCAGCACAAGTCAGACAATCATCCCAAGGAACAATTTTAGTTCTATAACGGTCATGAAAACCATTATTTGCTCTACATGACTTCGGTAAAATCAGCATAAAACTAAAATGTTTGTAGAGATGGTTCTAGCAATTTGATTGTGACTAAATTCGGCAATTCATATGGCCCATGCCCTTTTTGATGCATAGAACCAAAGTGAATACGGCTTCAACTATTTTTCCATTGCAGATCATCCATGAATATCATCCATCCCTGAAATATAAGCTTCACGGCCAACACGCGTAACCAAAAGGCTGTTATCTCTTTAAAAAAAAACATGCTCATACCCGTTTTGATCCATAGGACTAAATTGGATACCTCTTCAACTATTGTTCCATTCCAGGTAATTTAAGAAAGTCATGGAGTACTGGTCTTTAGGTCTACAGGGTTATCATTTTTAAATGGTTCATCCCACTTTGATTCATAGATCCATATTAGATACGCATTCAACAATTATTCCACTCCATGTCATCGAAGAAATATCTGAAGTCTAGACTTCGTGGCCGGGGACATAATGGAAGCCTTGATTGATTCGGTAGACCATTTAATTCAATCTCTAGAACAATTGGGAGATCTTACAACATGTTACATGTCAAAGTTTGAGACGCAATTCGTAAACTATCCAAATTCCAGGAAAACTTTGAGATCTTACAACACCTCATATGCCTTGATTTGAGACGAGTGAAAGACAAACACTCGGGGAATATAATTGAGTTGAGTTGACATCATGAAATCTTTGGTTAATTCGATAGATCATTTGATTTAAGCTCCAGGACAATTTGAAGATCTTAGAACATCTCATATTCCTGTATTTGAGACGTTAGTAAAAGACCAATACTCAGATGACAAAATTGGGTTGACACCGCGGCTGGGGACATCGTGAAAGCCTTGTTTGATTCGGCAGAATATTTGATTCAAACTCCAGAACAATTTGGAGATCTTAAAACGTATCATATACCTGTATTTGAGACGTAAGTGAAAGACAAATTTCCGGAGGACATAATTGGTTTAATATCGCGGCTGGGGGCACCATGGAAGCCTTGGTTGATTCATTACACCAATTGATTCAAACTCCAGGACAATTTGGAGATCTTACAACACCTCATATGTCTTGTTTTGAGACGCAAGTAAAAAACAAATACTCAGAGAACATAATTGAGTTGATACCACGGCTTAGGACATCGTGAAGGCTTTGGTTGATTCGATAGACCATTTGATTCAAACTCCAGGACAATTTGGAGATCTTACAATATCGAATATGCCTGTTTTTGAGACGTTAGTAAGAGACCAATACTCAGTAGACAAAGTTGGGTTGACATCGAGGCTGGAGACATCGTGGAAGCCTTGGTTGATTCTGTAGACCGTTTGATTCAAACTCCAGGACAATTTGCAAATCTTAAAACATCTCATATACATGGACTTGAGACGTAAGTGAAAGACAAATACTCGGAGGGCATGAGTGGGATGATACCGCAGCTGAGGACATCGTGCAAGCCTCAGTAGATTCGGTAGACCATTTGATTCTTTCTCCAGAACAATTTGGAGATCTTAAAACATCTCATATGCCTGGATTTGAGACGTAAGTGAAAGACAATCGGAGGACATAATTGGGTTGATACCGCGGCTGGGAGCACCATGGAAGCCTTGGTTGATTCATTAGATTATTTGATTCAAACTCCAGGACATTTTGGAGATCTTACAACACCTCATATACCTGGACTTGAGACGTTAGTAAAAGACTAATACTCAGAAGACAAAATTGGGTTGACATCGCGGCTCTGGACATCGTGGAAGCCTTGGTTGATTCTGTAGACCATTTGATTCAAACTCCAGGACAATTTGGAGATCTTAAAACATCTCATATACCTGGACTTAAAACGCAAGTGAATGACAAATACTCGGAGGGCATGATTGGGATGATACCGCGGCTGGGGGCACCATGGAAGCCTAGGTTGATTCATTACAAAATTTGATTCAAACTCCAGGATAATTAGGAGATCTTACAACACCTCATATGTCTTGTTTTGCGACGCAAGTGAAAGACAAATACTCAGAGAACATCATTGAGTTGATACCACGGCTTAGGACATCATAAAGGCTTTGGTTGATTCGATAGACCATTTGATTTCTCGCTTAACTTTTCAAAAGGACCTAAGTAACATTTTTTTCATGAATTAATTTGAATAGCGCAATCAACAGAAAAACATTAAAGATTTTGATTGCAGTACTCAAATTAATTCATGAAAAAAATGTTACTTAGGTCCTTTTGAAAAGCTAAGCGAGATTTAAACTCCAGGACAATTTGGATTTCGAATATGCCTGTATTTGAGACGTTAGTAAAAGACCAATACTCAGAAGACAAAATTGGGTTGACACCGAGGCTGGGGACATCGTGGAAGCCTTGTTTAATTTTTAGACCATCTGATTCAAACTCCAGGACAATTTGCAGATCTTAAAACATCTCATATATCTGGTTTTGGGACGCAAGTGAGAGACAAATATTCGGTGGGCATGAGTGAGATGATACCGCAGCTGAGGACATCGTGCAGGCCTCAGTAGATTCGGTAGACTATTTGATTCTGACTCCAGAACAATTTGGAGATCTTAAAACATCGCATATACCTGGACTTAGAACGCAAGTAAAAGTCAAATACTCGGAGGGCATGATTGGGATGATACCGTGGCTGGGGGCACCATGGAAGCCTTGGTTGATTCATTTCACCATTTGATTTAAATTCCAAATTGCGTAGGGGCCCTCCTTAGCCGTGCGGTAAGACGCGCGGCTACAAAGCAAGACCATGCTGAGGGTGGCTGGGTTCGATTCCCGGTGCCGGTCTAGGCAATTTTCAGATTGGAAATTGTCTCGACTTCCCTGGGCATAAAAGTATCATCGTGCTAGCCTCATGATATACGAATGCAAAAATGGTAACCTGGCTTAGAAACCTCGCAGTTAATAACTGTGGAAGTGCTTAATGAACACTAAGCTGCGAGGCGGCTCTGTCCCAGTGTGGGGATGTAATGCCAATAAGAAGAAGAAGATTTAAATTCCAGGACAATTTGGAGATCTTACAATGTCGAATATGCCTATATTTGAGACGTTAGTAAAAGACCAATACTCAGAAGACAAAATTGGGTTGACACCGAGGCTGGGGACATCATGGAAGCCTTGGTTGATTCTGTAGACCATTTGATTAAAACTCCAGGACAGTTTGCAGATCTTAAAACAACTCATATACCTGGACTTGAGACGCAAGTGAATGACAAAGACTCGGAAGGCATGATTGGGATGATACCGCGGTTGAGGACATCATGCAAGCCTCAGTAGTTTCGGTAGACCATTTGATTCAAACTCCAGGATAATTTGGAGATCTTATAACTTCATACATGCAAGAATTTAAGACGGAAGTGAAAGGAAAATAATCGGAGGACAAAATTGGGTTGACACCGAAACTGACATCATGGAAGCCTTGGTTGATTCGGTGGTCCATTTGATTCAAACTTCAGGACAATTTGGAGATCTTACAACACCTCATATGTCTTGTGTCGAGACGCAATTGAAAGACAAATCCTCGGAGGACATAATTGAATTGATACCACGGCTTGGGACATCATGAAGGCTTTGGTTGATTCGATAGACCATTTGATTCAAACTCCAGGACAATTTGGAGTTCTTAACACATCGCCTGGATTTGAAGAGATCTTACAATACCTCATGTAAGACGCAAGTGAATGTATTTGAAAGTATCCTCACTATCAATAAATTAAGTGATGTACTAGAAATTTTAGCAAAAATTCTTTTTACGTCACATTCGGTTTACGTCCCCCCAATAAGTGACGTAAAAAGAGGGTTGAGTGTACTTGTCGTTTAGTACCAACCACAACTTAACATATTCTTCATCCACCACCGCTGTCCTCGCAGCGTCAGCCATCATCGGTGTCTAGTCGTGAGCTCCGAGCGATGCGATGGGCGATTGCATCTATCGTAACCGACACCACTGCATCCGACCATCACCATGCATAGAATGGCAAAAAAATGCACCCTCTTCTTTCACGCACACTCGCAGACCCACTGGCGGCGACTGCATGCTGTGTAGGTAAAAAAAATGCGAGAAAAAATGCGCGAGCATAAAGCACGTCAGTACGCGCTGCTATCACAAACTGTAATGACTCGCACACGGAAGGCACTGCTTCTTTTAGGCACAAATAAAATCTTGCGGTGGATCCGAAGGCACGTGGCAGTGCATTCTGATGTCCGTGTTAGGAATGCACGAGATTGATTATATATGAAATTTGTATTGGCCTTGACAAAAATTGAAATTTTCAATAGCTTATCGTTAACAATTTTATGTTTCAATGAAGTTGGAAAATTGCTGGATAGTGTCCGAGTCGATTGATGTATAAATCTTGCAAATCCATCGAAAGATAAAGGCGCTAGTAACGTTCGAAATCTTCCCTTTTAGCGTAACGCTCTCGATTTCCAAAAATCTAAATGACACCCAGTATAGTAAAGAAAGACGTAAGTCCTACGTCAAAATGCCAACGTTTTCAACGCATAGTTGCCACAGTGCAACGTAACAGGAATCATTCTGAATAAAATGGTACCTTCGATGTGGAAATGAGAGTTGATAACAACACTTAACCCCGCAGGATGTAGGAGTGGGTGATGGCGATCGCGGCATTCATCTACGTCACAACGTATTTTAAATTTACACGGCGCCTTCCCGTGATCGTTCAGGCATATCTTGCACAGTTTTCCATTCTCGACGATCCGGATGCGTTCTGTTAATGACATTGCCTTGAAGTCTTGGCAAAATCGAAACCGGTGGTCTGTGCGCTGACAAGCCTTACAAGGTCTCATACTTCCGCGGATGGCGGGTATCCAAAAGGAGTCATGTCTCTGGTATAACCCGGCGTACAGTGGCTGTAGACAGCATTTCTTTCTATCCTTCATTCCTTCCCTACTAATTTTATCCGCATGAGTATCGTTCGTTTTTGCTAAGACGCATACATTAGCTTCACATGCCTCAGTAACGATTGTAGACAGAAAATCGGAAAAAAAAGTTCTTATTCACCTTCTTCTTGGCGCTCTTGAATCGCACACATTCTCGTTTATCTGCGACCGGCAGCTTGTCTAATAGACTTTGTAACAGCAACGGATTGACCAGGTGCTGCTACAAGTCTGCTGCTTCTAAGTGGTCACACCGTTGCTCCACGGCATTCCCGAATGGAATAAACGTTTCTAATTTTTCATCTTTCGAAGAATCCAAGTGGTTCACTTTCTCTAAGTGGAATTGCAGGAGCTGCTCCGGTCGCCCAAAAAGTTGTCGTAGCTTTTCGATCACCTTCGGAACCGACTTTGGCAGCAGCAACTGTCCTCGTACATTTTCCAAGGCCGGTCCTCTGAAGCATTCATGCAGTCGAACAAGGTTCTCAATATTATTGTACCCACAAGCGTTATTCGAACAATGGCCACTCTTCAGGCCTTCCAGAAAATATAGGAAGTTTCCTAAAAAGTCCATTACGCGCAGCTTAATGCACCTTCGTGGGTCCTGCTGGTTCTCGCCCCAGCCCGTTTGTCCCAACTTTCGTGGAACCTTTCCGCTTGTTGGCTCTCTCCACTTTATCTTTTTTATCCGGCTCTTCTTCGGTTTCTGCATCGGATTCTGATCCGGATTGTTCACATTATGGTCTTCGTGCGACCATTCTGCTTCACCTTCTTCTTCTTCTTCTTCTTCTTTTTCTTCAGATCCAGGTTCCCGTTTTTTTTCTTCCACTTACACCCTCCTTTGATAAGGATGATTCTTGTCTCTTCTGCAGCGCTAGTGTCTTCACGTGTTTCTTGAATTCTTATCTCTCCAGCTTTGTCTTCTCCTTGCCGACAGCATTCTTCTTCTTCAATTCCATCATCTTTAGCCAAAACTGTTCTAAAAAATCTAAACAGATGACACTGAATGAACAATTCGACGCCACAATACACGGTTCGAGGCCGCATCTCTCCATCCTCGAATGCGCCCTACGCTCGCCAAGTCGTTTTGCACCTGGTCTGCCCACCTCGCTCGCTGCGCTCCACGCCGTCTCGTACCTGCCGGATCGGAAGCGAACACCATCTTTGCAGGGTTGCTGTCCGGCATTCTTGCAACATGCCCTGCCCATTGAACCCTTCTGACTTTAGTTACCTTCTGAATTCGGCGTAGAGCTGGGCGAGCTCAAGGTTCATTTTTCGCCGCCACACACCGTCTTCTTACACACCGCCAAAGATGGTCCTAAGCACCCGTCTCTCGAATACTCCGAGTGCTTGCAAGTCCTCATCGAGCATTGTTTCATGTCCGTAGAGGATTGCCGGTCTTATCAGGGTCTTGTACATAACACATTTGGTGCGGTGGCGAATCTTTTTTGACCGCAGTTTCTTCGGGAGCCCGTAGTAGGCCCGACTTCCACAGATGATGCGCCTTCTTATTTCACGACTAACATTGTTATCAGCCGTTAGCAAGGATCCAAGGTAGACGAATTCCTCGACCACCTCGAAGGTATCCCCGTCTATCGTAACACTGCTTCCCAGGCGGGCTCTGTAGCGCTCGGTTCCGCCCACAAGCATGTACTTTGTCTGTGACGCATTCACCACCAGTCCAACTTTTGTTGCTCCACGTTGCAGGCGGGTGTACAGTTCTGCCACCTTTGCAAATGTTCGGCCGACCGTGCCCATGTCATCCGCAAAAAAAAATTGGCTAGATCTGTTGAAAATCGTACCCCGGATGTTACACATGGCTCTCCGCATGACAGCTTCTAGCGCAATGTTGAACAACAGGCACGAAAGTCCATCACCTTGTCTTAGTCCTCGGCGTAATTCGAACGAACTGGAGTGCTCGCCCGAAATCTTCACACAGTTTTGCACACCATTCACCATTGCTTTGATCAGTCTGGTAAGCTTCCCAGGGAAGCTGTTCTCGTCCATAATTTTCCATAGCTCTAAGCGGTATATACTGCCTTGAAATCAATGGGCAGATGGTGTGTTGGGACCTGGTATTCACGGCATTTTTGAAGGATTTGGAAGATCTGGTCCGTTCTCGAGCGGCCGTCAACGAAGCCGGCTTGATAACTTCCCACGAATCCATTCACTAATGGTGATAGCTCGCTTAACTTTTCAAAAGGACCTGCAATCAAAAGCTTTCATGTATTTCTGTTGATTGCGCTATTCAAATTAATTCATGAAAAAAATGTTACTTAGGTCCTTTTGAAAAGTTAAGCGAGATAGACGTCGGAAGATGATCTCGGATATCACTTTGTAGGCGGCAATAAGGATGGTGATCGCACGAAAGTTCTCACACTCCAACTTGTCGCCTTTCTTGTAGATGGGGCAAATAACCCTTTCCTTTCACTCCTCCGGTAGCAGTTCAACTAAAATGTATTTAAGTTATATAGAGACTTATATATCTATTGTCAATGCAATCGCAATCGTGATTTCAAAAATCGTTGTCGGCACCTCTATTTATGAGTACCACAACAATGCCTTCCAAATTCATTACAAAAGTCCCTTTCCGGCTGGAAATAATGATCGCTATCATCATCTCTAGATTGCGTTTGCTAAGTTTCTCATAACCTTCGATAGTTACGCTCGTTTCAATTAGCCAGTCAAAGTATGGAAAACTGGAGAAAATTAATCATCACACAGAGCTGATAGCTCATCAAGGGTTGTCGTCGTCGTCGTCGCCTCCGCTTCATCGAGGGCTGGAGCAGCTGTTTTGCTTCTGTGATAATTTCCTCACTTGTTCATCAGCTAAGTGCTAGAAGGTAGAGGTACATCCCACCACCAACCTTGTTGCATTCTAGCAACCAGACTTGACTTGAAAACAATAACCGTGCACATGGACACGATACGAGCGTCGTAATTGACCGTGATTTTTAACGGTTACTGTCTACCGGTGCCGGCGCGGTGGCGTTCGGTGGCATGGCAGCAGCAAGTTCGAGAGCAACAGACAAACTTGTGCTGTGCGTTATGATATCTTGGATATTGCTGCGGAACAGTGTGTAGGCCGCATTCAAATTGATCCAGTTTCCGTATGTATGCGTCGTGCGGCGGTGGTGTGGGTTATGAAAATCAGACGCGGTCAATTCCGCCGAGCATGATCGTTTTCCCCTTGTACGAGTGGCAGTGGGTTCTAGTTCAAGTGCGTGTCGGTGCGTTGTTCTGGTTTACGGTATGATTGGTAGGCCACTTGATTGATCAAAAGGTCGATATGACGAAAAACGGGAACCAACAAATCAGTGTAATCAAAATAATAAATTCCGCTATGCAGATTAGGTATTTGAAATCAATTGTGCATTAATTTGTTTCGAGAATGACTATAATTTTTCTTCGCTGGTCACATTATGTACCTACCTACTAATAAAAAGGGCCAAAGCTAGCCACTCGCCAGCACTAACGCTCATAAATTGCCGTATGGGCTACGGTGCACCCTGCGCATAGGAACAGCTCGGAGCAGTGGAGTCATAAACAGTCATTTTCTGCATGCTGCAGACGGCTCCAAACCAGCCGGGAGATTGCAGAAAAACTTTGTCCACCCTTTTTTCAAACAGAGTGGTGACTGTACAGTGTACATGTACTGTACAATACACAAACGTAAATATCTATTATGTAGCTGTGCAATATGCAGCTGCAATGTTCGAAACAAATGGAGCAAAGTTTCGCTTTGCTAAATCACACGGCGAAGGGGAGAAACAGGCGGAAAATAAAATATGTTGCAGGCAGGAATTTTCCATTTGGAAGCTCTGCCGAAATTGATGCTCGTTTTGGTTTTCCAGTAGATCGTATTTTGCGGGGATAAAATAGTAGCAGCTCAGGCAGACTTACCCCCCGACAAAGGGTAGGTGTATTAGGGCGATGGTAAATCTAATATATCCACACTTAATGCTTGAGATTTAATTGTACACAAATAGCAAACATATTAATCTTTATGGTGTAGATGAATTTAATCTAAGTTGCTCAATCATATTTTCATTGGGTTATTTTAGTTTGACCTTAAGAAAGACAAGTAAGTTTTGCGACAATGCTACTTCAGAGCGTATTGAATTAAATGATTGTTTATTAGCTTTAGTTCGTTGACCATTTGTTTATATTTTTATATTTAATGGTTTTTAAGAAAACCAAATATGAGGAGGTCTAATACTAATTTAGTATTTATCTTCATATCTAGTATTTGTTTGCAATACTGTTTCCAGGCTAAGCGAAATTTGGCAAAAAACCCAGATTAATCCACCTAGCGGTGATGGTGCCTTTCTCGACCTTCGTAAAATGTGTGTGCTTGAAAATAGATGAGCTAGTAGCTAGGAGTAAAAAAGAAAAAAAATCCTTGTCCGTTCTATGAAAATCGGATTATTTCGAGCAAAGATACTGTAGATCCAGTTGAAAACCGAAAATCATATTTTGTCCCATTCCCGGATGTTGCAACTGCATCGCGAGTGGTGCACGACTATGGCATAGATGCGCACCACTCGCGATGCAGTTGCAACATCCGGAAATGCCAGAAAATGTGATTGTCGCGAAACCTCAGTTCGGTTTTCAACTTGATCTACAATATGCTAATAAGAATTTCGACAATTTTTATCCTTTTCCAATCTTTTTGACGTACATACCCCTGTTTTATTTTACCCAGTCATATAGGGTAAATGATGTATTTTGGACAAGCGCAGGACATTCATTAGAAAAATATATCGAGATTGAATAGTATAAAACAATTGAAAACCACTAGGTTCATCCAAATTCATAACCTATGGTTAGTCTTGTGTCTCCATTGCACAATTTTTGAGTAAATTACGTTTACTAGGTGTAAACTGTGATATACTGCGAACTGAAATATTTTCTTTTGGACATCAAATATATAATTTCGACATGGAAAATGCATATGTTTTGGACAGAGTCATTCTCTCCTAATTTAAAAATGGCCACCTACAGATCTCAATGGTATGACTTACCTACACGTATCCACATTCATTGAAATGCATTTATTTGCTTAACTGACATAGATTAAACCAGAAATTAACATTGTTTCGCAATCTTATCGATATCATTGAAAACAGCCTGAAAGTTGGCAATTAATGGTCAAGATTGCCGTTTGAACCAATTTAAACGTGTTTCAGGTGCATGTTACGAAGAGTCTTATAATGCATGTTCTCCTGCATACTTGCATCCAGCAGGCACTTTGGTAGAAAGCTTTACAGTTTAGATAATTTTAAAGATAAATAATAGTTTATTTGTGAATTCTCATTAGGAGCCGCTAGAGTCGAGGTAAAAGTATGCAATGATCATACTTTCGATAAAAAATTTCTTACATATTATCTAAAATTGATCGAAGAAGCTCAGGCTTGTCCAAAATATGTACATGTCCAAAATATATCATTTACCCTATTTTTAGGATATTACTTTTGTATGTTTGTTAAACTGAAGCTCCGACTACACAAAAAGAAAACGAAAATGTCATTCCCATCAAGCGAGCGGAGGGCTATTTGTTATGATATAAATCTCATGACCGTCCTTCTGCCAAACTCCCGTATGAAGAGGGAGGGAAGTGTATCAGTGTGGAAGCATCCATCCGATAGTTCGCTTTCGAAGAGAAATTATAGCCTTTCGGTACAACTTTGTTGCACAAGAAAGGCAAAAATTAAGGCAAATTTCTAAGGTAATAGTCCAATCTGGCCAATTTTCAATAGAAAATAATAGAACAGGATTCCGCGTTCAATGCAATTTGTTGTGAGTAAATCGATCGAGGGTAAGTGCATCAACACGCTTTTCACACGCTTTTTTATAACACAAAGTATTTTGGCCATAATTTCTGTGCCCATAGTCCGATCTTCCAAATTTTCAATAGAAAACAATACGGCAGGATTTCGCGTGGAATGGAACTTGTTGCAAGTAAATCGGTTCGGAGGATAAGTACCGAAAAAGTGAGCTAAACTTTTCGCACTTTTGATGGGCGCACACACACTCATACACACACAGAGACATCATCTCAGTTCGTCGAGCTGAATCGATTGGTATATAACACTATGGAACTCAAAGCCTTTTGTAAAAATTTGGTTTTGGAGCGAACATATATGGAAAGTATACTTTTTAGGCAAAAGGCAAAAATGGTGTTTCGGACACAATTTCCGATCCCATATTTCGATCTGGCCAATGTTCAATAGGACACATTGGGACAGGATTATGCGTCAAATGCAACTTGTTGCGAGCAAATCAGCTGAAGAAAAT
This sequence comes from Armigeres subalbatus, assembly GCF_024139115.2. Taxonomy (NCBI): domain Eukaryota; kingdom Metazoa; phylum Arthropoda; class Insecta; order Diptera; family Culicidae; genus Armigeres; species Armigeres subalbatus. Next base: position 355,448,633 of record NC_085141.1, read on the forward strand.
GCCTAAAAAAAGAGTGACATTCTTTACGCTATTTTTCGTAAAAGTTTGCGTTTTAGCCATAACTTCCGCTCCCATAGTCCGATCTGGCCAATTTTCAATAGGAAACAATGGGACAGGATTGTGTGTCGAATGCAAGTTGTTGCTTGTAAACCGATCGAGCTTAGGTGTCCAAAAATAGGTGACATTTTTTGTAATTCTTCTATAAAAAAGGTATTTGGCCATAACTTTCGATTCCATAGTCCGATCTGGCCAATTTCCAATAGGAAACAATCGGACAGGATCCTGCGTCGAATGCAATTCGTTGCGAGCAAATCGGTTGAGGATAAGTGCCTGAAAAATGAGTGACATTTTTTACGCGATTTTTACGTATAAATTTGTATTTTGGCCATAACTTCCGATCCCATAGTCCGACCTGGCCAATTTCCAATAGGAAACAATAGGAAAGTATTCTGCGTCGAATGCAATTTGTTGCGAGCAAATCGGTTGAGGATAAGTGCCCGAAAAATGAGTGACATTTTTTACGCGATTTTTACGTATAAATTTGTATTTTGGCCATAACTTCCGATTCCATAGTCCGACCTGGCCAATTTCCAATAGGAAACAATGGGAAAGGATTCTGCGTCGAATGCAATTTGTTGCGAGCAAATAGGTTGAGGATAAGTGCCCGAAAAATGAGTGACATTTTTACGCGATTTTAACGTATAAATTTGTATTTTGGCCATAACTTCCGATCCCATAGTCCGACCTGGCCAATTTCCAATAGGAAACAATGGGAAAGGATTCTGCGTCGAATGCAATTTGTTGCGAGCAAATCGGTTGAGGATAAGTGCCCGAAAAATGAGTGACATTTTTTACGCGATTTTTACGTATAAATTTGTATTTTGGCCATAACTTCCGATCCCATAGTCCGACCTGGCCAATTTCCAATAGGAAACAATGGGAAAGGATTCTGCGTCGAATGCAATTTGTTGCGAGCAAATAGGTTGAGGATAAGTGCCCGAAAAATGAGTGACATTTTTTACGCGATTTTTACGTATAAATTTGTATTTTGGCCATAACTTCCGATCCCATAATCCGACCTGGCCAATTTCCAATAGGAAACAATGGGAAAGGATTCTGCGTCGAATGCAATTTGTTGCGAGCAAATCGGTTGAGGATAAGTGTCTGAAAAATGAGTGACATTTTTTGCGTCGTTTTGTGCGCACACACACACACACACATACACACACACACACACACACACACACACACACACACACACACACACACACAGACATCACCTCAATTCGTCGAACTGAGTCGATTGGTATATAACACTATGGGTCTCCGGGCTTTCTATAAAAAGTTTGTTTTTGGAGCGATCATATAGCCTTTACCGTATACTTAGTATACGAGAAAGGCAAAAACTTGATAGTGACGTTTATTCATCACAAGAATAATAAAGGTTATGTGAATGCGACATGAATAATTTGATAATCCATAAATGTACAGCGGATCATGGTAGGTATCTAAGGCCCCAACTATCTACATCTCGAATCATCGGAATAAAAATGTTGCGATGTTGCGGAACATCGCTGTTTGACAAGTGATGACTAACTATAACCGCTTCTACCCTATGTTATATTTACATTCGGTATCGTTTGGCATGTTTTGTTCAGCCAACAGCCAAAGTGCTTTATAATTAGAGGGAACCTTCCGTTTTCTCGTTCGTACTCTTATCTTATCTAGAAGCAGTCGCTAATTGGCGTGCGTATGGTGGCACTTGCTGCCGTTGTGTAGTAGGAAATTGACGTTTCGCCCATTTTTTGAAAACATTCGAAGAAACATTCTGAGTATTTACTAGGTGCAGGCTTTTTGCCTTTCTCGTATACAAAGTATACGTAAAGGCTATATGTTCGCTCCAAAAACGAACTTTTTATAGGAGTCCCGGAGACCCATAGTGTTATATACCGATCGACTCAGCTCGACGAATTGAGGTGATGTCTGTGTGTATGTGTGTGTATGTGTGTGTATGTGTGTGCGCAAAATAATCTCACTCATTTTTTAGGTACTTATCCTTAACCTATTTGCTCGCAACATGTTGCATTCGACGCGGAAACATGTCCCATTGTTTCGTATTGAAAATTGGCCCAATCGGACTATGGGCTTCGGAGTTATGGCCAAAATATATTTTTTACAAGAAAAATTCTCACTCACTTTTTAGGCACTTACTCTTAGCTGATTTACTCGCAACAAGTTTCATTCGACGCAGAATCTTGTCCCATTGTTTCGTATTGAAAATTGGACAGATCGGACTATGGGTTTCGAAGTTATGGCCAAAATCCACTTTTTCACATGAGAAACACGTACAAAATTCTCACTCATTTTTTAGGCACTTATGCTTAACCGATTTGCTCGCAACAAGTTGCATTCGACGCGGAATCCTGTCCCATTGTTTCGTATTGAAAATTGGCCCAATCGGACTATGGGCTTCGGAATTATGGCCAAAATATATTTTTGTATAAGAAAAATTCTCACTAACTTTTTAGGCACTTACTCTTAGCTGATTTCATTTGACGAAGAATCTTGCCCAATTGTTTCGTATTGAAAATTGGCCCAATCGGACTATGGGTTTCGAAGTTATGGCCAAAATACATTTTTCAAAATCTCACTCATTTTAGTCACATATGCAGGCCTGGTAGCGGGTCACTTTTTAGTGACTTGGTCACTTTTTTCGGCCAAGTCTTTCAACCTCAAGTCACTAAAGTCACTTTTTCTCGCCAAAAGTCACTATTTTCAACTATATTGAAACTATTAACTAAGATTTTTTAAACTTAGCTTTATGTATCCGTCAGATGATGCTTTGTTCATGGCGGAAATGAAATTACGGTCCCGCTATTTAGACCCTTCACAGAGAGCAATCTCATTGAAGGCGCGCCCCTTATCAAATCTTTCCTTGAGAAAACAGAATAGTAATACTGTTAATTGGCCATGCATCGGAGCCCTAGCCACATCCTTGTCTTGCTTCTAGAATATCACCGATAAAGCTACAACCCCGGGATTTGGCTCTATCTACAAGACCATTTCAATCTAGAGAAGTTGTTCAGTAACAAGAAGTTCCGTGTGTTCCTCGAACTACCATTGTTTACCAGCTCATGAAGAGTTAGTACATCCATAGAACCCTAACTCGAACTTTTTCCAGCAGTTAGTTCAGCCTAGGTCGATGGGCCCTGGTTTTATAACCAATTGCTAGAAAATCTGTTTCCGCTGCATACAATTTAGCCTCAAACGAGAGGAATTTGAGTCTGAGGGTAAAGTTATTTTTTTTAATTTAAAAACTGCAATTGGTAGAGAGGACTAAATACGATAAATCCTTGAAATACCACAACTTATTGCTCTAGTTTGAAAAATGGTTTAAGCTAGGGTTCGGTTTGGTAGATCTTACACCGTAAATAAAACAATACGTAAAAGTGATCTACCAGCTTTACGGGGGGAAGCCACCCATTCACTAGCTGCTCTTATTGGCATTTCGTCAGTAGCTAATTAAAGGTATTCTACGTCACAAATTTTATAATTGGTATACAGTCATGCAAGCAGGAGACTTGCCGATAAAAATTCAAACTTTATAGTAAGGGAAGGTGGAGAGACTTGACCCCTGGGAGAGTTCATACTTCCCAGTTTTACCGAAAACTAAAGTAGTATTGTTATAGCGTATTAAGATCCTCTAGAGTATAGAGTCTAGACAAATGATCATTATGTGGCGAGCTATTTTTTTATTGACAACCTTATTTACTCTATTATTTACTGTGTTTTGTCCCTCCTAAAGATGTTTTTTAGTGGCCACGCAAAATTTGAACAACTTCTTCCAATAATGACCAAATGCTACAATTTTTTTCACATCACAATGCCAAAAATATGCTAAATGATCTTCACTGATAGAAATGCCAACATTTCCAATTTCAGGAAATTCGGATGTTGAGTTGTTGCCTCAATATGAGGAGACTTGATCCCGTCATCCATATAAAAAAAATCTCAAGCGGCTATTTTTTTGTAGATTTGACAGATGTAATAAAGAATCTGCTCTAAAAAAAAAAATATTTAGTGAGTATAGAAAGAAGATCATGTATTCCCAATTTTGAAGATTGCATGCGCTGTTGAAAACCAATCGTTCATGAATGCGCACAGCAAGTCCGGTATTATAAGCAATTCAATCCCAGGCTTGTTGTACAATCTTCACAATGTTTTTTTTTTATTATTTTTTTTGTTTATTATAGAGACAGCGACAGATGTTTTATTTGTTTTCTACCAAAACAATCCGTACTGTTGTTCCTTTCGCATTAAAGATTCCAAATACTTCCGTGGAAAGATATTTTAGTTACCAGATAAAGATTGTCGCTTCGGTTCGGCAGATTTTTGCCGAGAAATCATTTTTCGGGGAAGAAAAACACGTCTTATAAGTAATAACCATGTTTCGCTCACTTCCAGTTACGTTAAAAATTTGATTTGCAATAGAGGGCAATACAATTTTACTTAGTCACTGAGTAGATAAAAGTTAGCGTGTACGATTTCGATTCTCTTCTAAGTTCGTTCTAAGAAAAGAGTGGCAAGTGAAAGATGTTTTCCGTCACAAATAATTTGAAAAAAGATTCTTCTTCGATCCAAAAACGCTTGACTTCGTCTCATCGAACTTGCAACTGAAACTGAAAGTCACTATTTGGTCACTTTTTCTGTAACTGAAAGTCACTATTTGGTCCCTTTTTTCGTCATCTTTGGTCACTAAAATCACTATTTTGAGCGGCATCGGTCACTACCAGCCCTGCATATGTACCCTCAGCCGATTTGCTCGCAAGAAGTTGCATTCCTGATGCAGAATCCGGTCCCATTGTTTCCTGTTGAAAATTGGCCGGATCGGACTATAGGCTCAGAAGTTATGATCAAAATACTGTTTTTTTTCACCAAAAGTGCGTAGAAATTACTCACTTGAAAGAAACGAGAAAGGCACCATCACCGCTAGGTGGATTAATCTGGGTTTTTTAGTAATATAGCTTGCAATAAGACAATCTGTACATTTTATATCGAAACCAGAATGTTTTGGTTTGAATATTCAATGATAAATAGCGAAATTAGCTTTTCATTTAGGGGAGATCCCCCAGTGCTGAACACCTCCCAATACCGGACACTTGCAGAGGTCTCGCCATCATCTTATGTAATACAAAATGAAGATCATTTAACTATATGCCCCATCAGATCCGTATGTTGTAAACTTAGTGTAAAATTTTAAATTAAACAAAAATGCTCAAAATTTTAAATTATTCGCCTTACTGTAGAAGGTTTGAATCAACAATATTTGTATAATTCGAATGCTGCCTGGGCGCTTGCCAACGGAAGCTGAGATGTCTTGTCAGGCGTCTGGTTGCAGATTTTCGTTTACCTTACTCCAAACAAAGATACGATACACTGAAAACAACTTTGCTTGTTTTATGAAAAATTAAACATTCTTCCCAACAAGTTCAAAAATAAACCTCTATTACTTAGTAAAAATAGCCAACAAATCAAAGTCACACAAGACTATACGGAACCGGGATTGATATCTTTCTCAGCACCCATGTACATGTGGTATTCATCAAAAGGAAGCAAATTCTCACACATTCACTCTTGTATTCTGAGTACCCTTACACACTTAATTTTTTTACCGGGATCTCAACAAAATGTTAAACTTTTACCGAGATTCGCACAGCCGTGCACCAGTAAACTTGTTTTTTGTCGAGATTTCTGTCAAGGTAGCTGAAAATCAGCAAATAACTAGCCGAAAATCAGCTTACAAACGTGCGGATTTTTGCCGAGCTGCAGAAATAAAAACAGTGTGTAGGAGTACATAGAGCCAACGTAAAAATCTCCATCTTTGACTTGGGCCCAAGTCAGATTCCTTTCGACTGCGTTTATTTCTTTGTTAAGGTTTCGTCGCCAGAAGATCCTGGAACTGCCTCTGCTGCGATGTCCTGCCGGATTCCAACCCAGCGCTTTTTCGTGGTGTCGATAGAATTGTCGATGGAGATTAGCATTCGGAATCCAGTTGTGAGATCACTAGGCCAGGCCCGAGCTGTAAAATGTTCGATTGATGAATGCAGCACAGATTTCACGTTAAAGTTGAGTATTCGAGGTTTGCTACATTGCCTCGACCGATTGGATCTCCATATTCTATGTTGATCCGCCGCCCGACGTTAGCTGGCTTTGAGGATATCGAAGGTTTTCGATCTTTCCCGGCTACCGTTGAGTTAGAGTTGTTCACATCCAACGATTTTGTCTTGTTGGCGTTGATGAGAGCAGCGTTCGACCAGGCCATTCAGTTTACTCTGTTGGGTGATGTTGGGTTAGTAGAGCAGTATTGTCATCTGGGTCGAGGTCGTTTGATTGCTCGATTACTATGGGCAACAGTAACAGAGATATAGTACATCCATTCTTGCATCAGCGTTTTCATTGTGTAGCACTCTGGATTTTGTCTGCATCTGCCTTGCTTCTAGGGACGACCTACAGTGTTTCGTGATTCAGACGATCGAAGGCTTTCGGTGGCCAATCAGTGTCAAATGAAGGGACTCTTGAAATTCATTGACCTGATCCAGGACGATGTAAAGCGTGACAGTATGGCTCTCACATGATTGTTCGGGGGGTGTAATCCTGCCTGCTACTGTCAGAGAATTATCAACCTTTCCCTATATCCGGATTGGATAAGTCGTCAAAACTTGAAGAAGTTGTTCGCAGTGGTCGAGCCAACGTTTCAGCTACAGTCACTGATCTGTCATGCCGCGCCTTTCTCGGGCATCCACGGATTTGTCAAGTATCGTGAAATGTCGTGGATAAGGCGAATTTTGCTGGTTGCTGCGGCTTTCCTCCCATCGCCGGCGGGGAAGTCCACTCGCCGCTCGCTTCTACCGTCTGCTGCCAGCAGCGTTTGACTTACTTCTCTAGAGCCGTTTTTAGTTGGCAGGACTCATATTTGACTGCTATGGAAATGGAATAAAGGCGTCGCTGACATCGCGTTTGACTATGATCTTCTAATTGGCGAGATCCGACTACGCATTGCTCGGATTCAGCAGCGGGAGGAGAGGCTCGGAAGACGAATCAACATAGACCGACTAGAAGATCCAGCTGTGAAGAGATCGTTCGTTGATGAACATGGAAATCGGGTAGTGGTAGTTTGCAGCAACCGGAGATTATTGCATCAATTACTTAGTGACTTGAACAGCTGAAATGTTGGTTCGAGCGCTTCCAAAAGCTTCTTCAACGAGACGAGCTAGCCCAGGGCTGAAAGTCTCGAATCTATGACAAAAGGTCGAAAGACATAAGGTCGAAAGAACAAAAGGTCGAAAGACAAAAGGTCGAAAAGACAAAAGGTCGAAAGGACAAAAGGTCGAAAAGACAAAACGTCGAAAGGGACAGAAGGTCGAAAGGTACAAAAGGTCGAAAAGGACAAAAGGTCGAAAAAGACAAAAGGTCGAAAGGGACAAAAGGTCGAAAAGGACAAAACGTCGAAAGGGACAAAATTTCGATCAAGAATAAGTTGATAACGAGTTGGGTGTTTGTGCTATGCATTTAACTTCAAGCAGAAATAATAACACACTCATCTCATTAATCTAAGTTGAAGAATGAGCCATTTTCAAAGAAAGAGAAATTACTATGAAACAGTATTATGATTGTCTAGATAGTTTTGTTAGAGATGAAGCAGATTGTTAATTTTGGAAATGAATAAAACTTGTATTGCGCGAGACAGAGCCGTCCTATTCAGTTGGCAAAAAATAGCCTATTTATTTTTCACTATTTTTAACAATAAGATAAAATGCATTTAATGAGTGCAAATAATAAATGGATATAAAGGTTTTCTAAATGTCACTTCGATCTGTCAAAATAGGGCACGACGCAGGCGCGCGCATTGATGTATTTGATGTGCGGCATGCGCCATTTTGGCAGATCGATGTGATATTTAGAAACTCGCTGTACTCACTGAATGAATTTTAATTAATTGCTAAAAATTATGTTATTTTGATCTTATTGATCTTTTGTTTCTTTCGACCTTTTGTTCCTTGCGACCTTTTGTTCTTTCAACCTTTTGTCCTTTTCGACCATTTGTCCCTTCGACGTTTTGTCTTTCGACTTTTTGTCCTTTCGACCTTTTGTCCCTAACCCGAAAGTCTCGCTAATAAAGACAAAAAAAAAAGCTTCTTCAAGTCTCAGCCAGTGGTCTTCCGAAAGCAGTAATCGGAAACATGAAATCTAAAGGGACCCCCAAGGTCGATCGGCTGTCGGCGGAGGGCGTCTGTGCTGTCTGTGCAAATGTTGTAAAAACTAGTATGCATATTTTGCCCCCTCCGCATCAACCTGGAGGAGGTTAACCAGTTGGAAGTGTTTATTTACTATTCATTGCCTATGGAAAGGGATTTCTGTTGACTGAATCACGAAAATCTATGTGGCTCCCAGGGATGCAACGCCATTCGGATAGTCGCTGATATGAGGCAAGGATGCATTTCATCATCACCGTTCAGCGTAATCGAAAAGATCACGGTGGGTGTAATTGTCCGTGTACCATACGTTGACCTGGCTTGGCAGTTTACACTGGTGGAAATAAGTATAAAGACAAGCCCGGTTTCCATACAAAATGTCCATGTTGGGAGGTAAATACATGTATCTCGATTCTTAGCGATTCAACTGGGCTGATGTTTTGCCAGCAGGCCCAAAATGACTTGAATTTTTGCCTTTCTCGATATTCAATTAAAGCTATATTTATGCATATACTCTGCTTATACGCGTTTCTGTTGGAAATAATTATAAAGCCAGATCTGTTGTATGGAGCCCCATATAAAAAAGTGATGTCTTTATAATAATTTCCAGATTCGGAGGTCACAATCAATAGATTTCTGTTGTCTGTTCACTCAAAGATCGAAAATTCAAGTTGAAAACAGGTGCCTAGTAAAATTTTAGCCAAATCGAATCGCTACGAATCGAGATTTCGATCCTCAAACATTATGAAAATGAATAAAAATTAATATTTCCTGCTGTAAATTGTTTTGTTTTAAACTTGGGCTAATGATGACGAAACACTGTACTAGGACTGTAACGCTCTTTTATGCGGAGTATGCTCAACAATACGGTCATGTTTCTTTGCGACGAGTCTTACCATCAACGTCAGCGGAACCAGGTGGTTGTGTGTCGAAGGGAACAGCTCCTCAAATTTTTCAGTAGCCGGGTGATCGGAGGATTTCAATGTCTTGATAGTCTGCTACATCAGATAGAGAAATCGGCATCGACATGGAAGCACGAGTCAGAAAAACTGGGGATTACTTCGCGAGTTTTTAAAATGTTTGGAGACCCAACCGGATTGTTCCACGCACCAAAGTTCTAAAGTACTACTCTATCATGAAATGTGTTGTGTATAGGCAAAGATAACTAATTCTGACGGCCTTGCAGCTGGATATCGTGTGCTGAGCAACAAAAAGCCATCAAATACCGATAACAATAGTTATTTGAGAACGTGGATGGAAATGGGTCGACCACAAGCCGGCCGGCAATGGAACTTAGGACGAAATCTGTTAGCAAAAATCCCTTTAATATTCGTGACCTGATAGGATATAAAATATTTATGTCAAAAGAGATATATGCTCGAATTTTCACTTAAAATACTCTTGGTTACAAATTTATGGTCTGTAAATGATATATTTCGTGCCAAGATAAAAAGAATGATGCATAATGTTCAAAATTAAGCTCAGATCTGGTTTCACGATGCTCGGCGCACCCCCACACGTCGTGCTCGATATCTTGCTAATAACTGCCGCAGGCGCAGAAATTACTTTCGGAACATGTGTGCATTTAGCGGTTAGTAATTAGACATCAGGAAGGAAAGTGCTGCGTACCATCTATGGTAGGGTGCAGATGGCGGATGGAGGAGGCGAATGAACCACGAGTTGCATCGGCTGTTCACACCGCGGACGACTACGATGGGCACGTAGTCAAAAAGTCGAATAGTAATTCGGTGAAAATGGTTTTTGACAACGATCCGACGGTCATAAAAAGGCGAGGTGCACAGCAAGCAAGGTGGATTGATCAGGTGGAGGACGATTTACGGACCCAACGTAGACTGCATGGTTGACGACGTGCAGCCATGGACCGAGCTGAATGGAGAAGACTTTTGTGTATTGCACAGGCCACTCCGGCCTTAGTCTGAACAAATAAATAAATTAAATAATAATTAGACATCAATCGACACATGGTTCGAATAAAATCACGTCCCATATTTAAACTTTTGAACCATGGTCTCTTCGATACCTGCGGGAGAATAGAAGACAGCCATATATAATATATATTATATATGGGTAGATTCAGATTACTAAATGATCAAAAACATCCTTGCCTGGAGGCCACTCCAGTTTTGTCTGTCAGTAAAGTACCTTCTTGATTATTGCCCATGACGAGAGATGGCGCAGCTTCTATTCGCATGATATTGACAATCTCATAAAACCTCCGCATATCGTTCTGCGCCATGCTATCTTTTGTCTCAGTAATCTCTCGTTCTTCATACGTTTTCTTTGTTTTGTGGATTCGTTTTTCGGCTGCTCTTGCCTCAAGGAACAAGTTGTTTCTATTCAACCGGGTACCTGACACCAACCCCAACATCCGACTTCTGGCACCGTTTTTCTCGTATGTCAACCTCTAACACTCCCCATAGTAATGTTTTTTTGTCACGGTTACTGCACTTATCCGTTTTTCGAGCTCCTAGCGGTAGGTCATCGGAGTTTTTTTTATTTAAATCTTTTTTAACATTCACACCAACCTTCTCCACAGCCAAAAAGGATCAGTCGTGCAGGTTCATTTAGTATCCTGACATTTCAGGTACCGTGTTGCCAAAAGTACACATTCAGTTTTTATGGCTCGGCAAACATCTTCACAGCCGTGTGCCCAGCAAAACAAAAACTGGTGCCCGGCAAAAATAACGAGCCAAGCATTCTGACAAATGTGGCATATAAGAAGGTGCTGATTAAGTGTATTCAAGCCTTCTTATATACCACATTGATCAAAATGCTCGGAACGGTGGGTGCAATTGACCTCCACAAACGTCAAATTAGACTAACCCGCAGGCAAGCTGGCGGCCTTTACCGCTCGCGGAAAACTGGATACTTAGCTGGCAGTATTTTGTCATCGGTCGACCCGTGGAAGCCTGGTATGGGAACTTGTGAAGAACAGAGCCAAAAAACAAGGCAGTTTTTCTTCTTATACTTTATTTTATTGGTACATATTGGTCTTATTAGGACATTGTCGCCTCATAACTCGAGGTTTCTAAACCATGTTGTAATATAATGAGGCTAATAATATGACGATACTTTTATGCCCAGGGAAGTCGAGAAAATGCCAAACCTTAAAATGCCGTAGACGAGATCGGTAATTGAATCCAGCCACCTTCAACATGGGTGTTGAAGTCGCGCATGTTATCGCACGGTTAAGAAAGGCTCCCATTAGGGTGGTTCAAAAAATCGATTTTGCTCCACAACGCTCATCTGATTCTTCATCATGTTCTGAGTGTCCTCTGAAAATTTGAGCTCATTTGGATTAAAACTGATTTAGCACAAGCCGTTTCAAGTTTGCATGCAAATTAGTATGGGGAAATTTATTTTTTCATTATACCGATAATGACGCTTCCCCATTAAGCGCAGGTTATTTTTTTTTTGTCTTTATTTAAGAGACTTGCAGCCCGAGGCTGGCTCGTCTCCGAAGAGGTTAAAATTAAACCTATATGACTAAAAGGAATACTCAATAGCTTTCACCCAGTGAAAACTGCATCTTAATCGAGCGCTGTGGAGCAAAATCGATTTTTTGAACCACCCTAGCTCCCATACAACAAGGCAGTTACAATTGGAATTCCTCATCCTATCCTCTGTATTGCTTGATAACTTTACACGAACTCGTTTGCTTTCGATAAGACAATTCAGAAGATGACCTGCTTTAGTACTTTGCAGGCCGCATTTAATATAGCGATTACTGGCCAAACTTTTTTAGATTTGAGGTTATACCCTCTACTGTGTCGAATCAATCATCATTTACTATTTAGATACTTGTTTATTGAAAATTAATCTTAGCTTCCGTGAAATCATACTCAATTAGCTAATGCTACTATGTTCAAGGCTCCGTTAAAATAATTTGAAATTTGATTTTATTTTGCATAAATCATATTGAAACAATAATCTCCCCTGTACAAGCCATAGCCCCGACAGAAATAGAATAACATCGAACATAAAATCGAGTTCTTGGCTCGCGTTTAATATTCATGTACCGCTGTTGTGCCTATCGGTCGAACGAATTGGCCAACGTAGGTCCGTCCGATAGCTGCGGACCACACCAGCATCAGTGATCCAGTTTGCGAATAAATATTCGCCTGCATAAATGTTTTCGTCGGTGTTGGTAGTTATCTGGCGAGATTAACAACGGGCGGTAAGACAAAGGACACAGGCGACGACGTAACGGTGAGAAAGGTCAAGGTGATACATGCGTCAAGTACATTTTGTGCTGATTCCGTCCATCCTGACCACACTCACCAATCTTACAGTAGTTTTACACATGAAAATGATTGGCATAATTACATTACTTTAGAAATTTAATTTCTTTTTGTCATCTGTTGCAGCAGATGACCTATCATCTTACTCAAGGGTCAGGTTAAATTGGTGTTTTCCATAATATGTATGCAAGAAATGATGTGAAGAGTATGCTTTATCGGTAGTCCGCCCCAACAACGTTGATGGCAGCAAAGATGAAGCATCGCATTTACTGGGGCTTCCGCTGAATAAATGGAGAACAATATACCAACATCAGCCTGGGGTAAGCCGCAAGGTAACAACAGGTCTCCACTGTCAACGCTGCTACTGCTGTGAGAGACTCCCCATTGATTTTCCTGTTTCCGGTGTAGGATGAGTGTTTCCAGCGTTAGCAGCACCAGGTCAGGATTGTTCTTTAGCGCAGTAGGATGGTGTGCGTAGAGCGTAGTAGGCTTGTGCAAGTGTACTCCACGGGGACATGAAGCATTCCCAATTGAGGGTACACGAAAACAAATTAGTACGCATGTGTCATAACCGGATTGGAAAACACAGTGGGCGTGTGGTGTATAAAAGTTTGTCCGAATATCATAACTTGTTGGAAATTTGTCATATATCCCAAAATAAAAAAAAATGTCATTTTGTATCCTACAAATGGTTTTTAAACTTGTGCTGTTTGTGGTCAACAAGTTATTTTGATGTTGATATTTTATAACGGTTGTGTCAAAAAAATATCATTTGTCTTCTACACATCTATGATTAGAAACATAAATCACATCATGCTTTTAAACATTTTGTCTCAATCATTATTTCGATTTGCTCATATTGTTCGACTTTGCACGGGTGTGCACTCGTCAGATTGTCACCGTTCGGCTCCTCGGTAGGACATACGTATCCAGCGTAAAACACGCCGATTAACAATGTTTAACGGGACTCAACCTTGAATCGTTTTGTGTGTGGGTTAACTCTGCTTCAGTTGAAGCAGGCGCCGTTTCCAGGCTTCCGTTCGTTGTGCCGAGCACGGTATGAAACGTGCAAAATTTATGCCACCCTTCCTTTGGCCGTCATCACGCACTCCGATCGTTTGTCAACCGGGAACCCATTTGTTGCTGTCGTTCGTTAGTTTGTAGCTACGCTCGTCAGGTTGATGAAGCATTGGAACTGGACCGCCAGGATAAGCGACTTTGCGGTTGTGGCTTTGTTTTGCGGTTCTATTGTTTTGCCAGCAAACAATAAACTGTAAGGAAGGTTAGTTATCATGCAATTGATGTTTGTCCTGTCCATTCTACCAGATGTACAGCATCGTTCCTTTTAATTGGTTTAGCTCAGTAGCGGTTACGGAAATGCAGACGATAATGGATTGCAGCTATTTTTGGATTGGCTGAACAAATGCCTAGGTTTTGGATACATCAATGTAAAAAGTTTTAATTTTAAGAAGCAAAAGTTTTTTTTAATATTAGGGTTATTGCAGGAATTCCAAAATACATGTACATTATTATTTATCTTTACTGCTTTTAAAGGAATTTTACGTTTCTAGATTACATTTTTAATCGTTTAATTAAATACAATATGGACGTAAATTATTTGAAGTCGAATATGTTAATCAAACTTTAGAATACATTTTTATCAAGGCTGAATTCTTTAAGATTTTGTTGTGGCTTCAGAGTCCGGCTTGGCAGCCAGCAGCATGTTGATGTGTGGTTTCCCAGATAAGAGATATCTGTCAAAGTTGCTTTTTTATACTATAATTTATTTGGAAGGCTCATTTGCCGTGAAGCGTTTCGGAGCCGGAATCATGTTTTTGAATACAATTTTTCATGATAAGTATACATACACTAATGTTATCAACCGTCTAAGACGAGTTAAGTAACTCCATTTAATTCCACCATTTATTTTGATATCTTTGCAGATACGTATTACGTAGTGTCACACTGAAGACGACCACACAGTTGTGGTCAAAATACATTCCACTAAAAAGAGCTTAAAATATTTTTTCTGACTAATATTATGTCAAAGTTGCTGAAAATAAGCAAATAATTTGCCGAAACTCGGCTAACAAACCTCATTTTTTAACGGGATATCAGTTTTTTTATTTTGCTGGGCACTCGGCCGATTTTGAAATTTAGAAATTCAGAAATAAAAACTGAGTGTGTAGGCCTGATAGGCTCGTGAGTTGCATAATAGTAGTTTGTGCAACAAGTTGCAAAAAGATGATTTTTTCAGCACGAGTTGTACGAGGCTTGCCGAGTTGGATAAATACTACGAGTGCTGAAAAAATCGAGTTTTGCAACGAGTTGCACACGCTATTTTTTGCAATGACGAAAAATGGACTTTAATTTGATAAATCTGTTCCAAAATTGTAGTCTAATTTTCTCCACATGATCATTCTTGCCAATAAATTATGTTGCTGCGGAGAAGAATCAGATTCCATGTTACCGTGCCACATTGCAAAGTTCAATGAGCCGTGAAGCGATAGATGTACTTGCCTTTGGAAATTTTGGATGTCATGACCGCCAAACTATTTAATTTATTACGGGGCGCATAGAATACACTATTTGAGCACTTACCCAAGCTAATTTAGCAAAATGTAGTCACGTAACGACTGTTCTGGTGTTGGTTTTTCATTATAGCACCCAAATGAGTGTTATAATGAATATTATGCAACCCATTTGAGTTGCATAATGTTCATTAAAGCATCCATTTCGTTGGTATGGAAAAGTAGGCCGTTTGATCACTCGAATACGAACTGTTAACCAGATATTATGATCAGGTATTGCAAAAAAAAATCATTTTGAACACATACAATGCCGAAAGCGTCATATTTTCTTCGAGTTATCACACTTCACGGCAATGGTGTCTTTTTTTGGCAGTCGAACTGTACTCAAAATAATTTCCCCTGAGAAATTGAAAGAATGTTTTTTTTTTCAATTTGAAAGATGAAAATCAATTCCGAAGAACTTTTCGATGAAATTTCGAAGAATTTCGGAAATTTTTTCAAACAAATTTCAAAGAATTTCTCGAAAAAATTCCGAAGAAAATCCCGAGCAAATTCTTAGGAATTTCCTGAAGAAATTCCAATGAAATTTCGAAGGACTTCCCGAGGAAATTCCAAATGATTTCCCGAGGAAATTGCAAAGGATTTTTCGAAAAAAAAATCGAAGAATATCCCGAAGGAATTCCGAAGAATTTCCCGAGGAAATTCTGAAGAATTTCCCAAGAAAGATCCGAAGAATTTCCTAAAGAAATTCCAGAGAATTTCCTGAGGAAATTCCGAAGATTTTTTCAAACAAATTTCGAAAAAATATCCCGTAGGAATTCCGAAGAATTTCCCGAGGAAATTCCGAAGAATTTCCCGAGGAAATTCCGAAGAATTTCCCGAAGAAATTCTGTAGAATTTCCCCAGGAAATTCCGAAGAATTTCCCGAGGAAATTCCGAAGAATTTCCCGAGGAAATTCCGAAAAATTTCCCGAGGAAATTCCGAAGAATTTCCCGAGGAAATTCCTTGGAAAACTTCCGAGGAAATTCCGAAGAATTTCCTGAGGAAATTCTGAAGAATTTCCTGAGGAAATTCCGAAGAATTTCCGAGGAAATTCCAAGAATTTCCCCGAGGAAATTCCGAAGAATTTCCTGAGGAAATTCCGGAAGAATTTCCCGAGGAAATTCGAAGAATTTCCCGAGGAAATTCGAAGAATTTCGAGGAAATTCGAAGAACTTCCGATGAAATTCCGAAGAATTTCCTGAGGAAATTCCGAAGAATTTCCCGAGGAAATTCCGAAGAATTTCCTGAGGAAATTCCAAGAATTTCCTGAGGAAATTCGAAGAATTTCGAGGAAATTCCGAAGAATTTCGAGGAAATTCCGAAGAATTTCGAGGAAATTCCGGAGAATTTTCGAGGAAATTCGAAGAATTTCCTGAGGAAATTCGAAGAATTTCCCGAGGAAATTCGAAGAATTTCGAGGAAATTCGAAGAATTTCCCAAGGAAATTCGAAGAATTTCGAGGAAATTCGAAGAATTTCGAGGAAATTCGAAGAATTTCGAGGAATTCGAAGAATTTCGAGGAAATTCCGAAGAATTTCGAGGAAATTCCGAAGAATTTCCCGAGGAAATTCCGAAGAATTTCGAGGAAATTCCGAAGAATTTCGAGGAAATTCGAAGAATTTGAGGAAATTCGAAGAATTTCGAGGAAGTTCCGAAGAGTTTTCCGAGGAAATTCCGAAGAATTTCCTGAGGAAATTCCGAAGAATTTCCCGAGGAAATTCCGAAGAATTTCCTGAGGAAATTCGAAGAATTTCGAGGAAATTCCGAAGAATTTCCTGAGGAAATTCCGAAGAATTTGAGGAAATTCCGACGAATTTCGAGGAAATTCCGAAGAATTTCGAGGAAATTCCGAAGAATTTGCCGAGGAAATTCCGAAGAATTTCCCGAGGAAATTCCGAAGAATTTCTCGAGGAAATTCCGAAGAATTTCTCGAGGAAATTCCGAAAAATTTCCCGAGGAAATTCCGAAGAATATCCCATGGAAAATTACGCGCACATTTAAATTAATTATGGATGTTAGAAAATGGATGTCTTGTTATAGCAGTCAAGTAGTCTAATTAAATGGAATAGCATTTGGTCATCTAACAAGTGTGGAACCCAATATCGTCAGAGACTATTGCTTTTTGGGCATTTTCAAAATGGCTCGCATGGATTATGATAAAAAATATAGCTTTTGTGCAATGCCAATATAAAGGTGTTGAAAAGAAATTATTCTCATTAGGAACAATTCACTATTTACGCACTTTTAGTAAAATTATTTTTAATGGTTTTTAAATAAATTCTAAATGAATTTATTACGCTTATTGCCGAAGTAGTAGAGTTGTTCATAGTCTCTACAAGCATTTGTCCTGGAAGGTTTTTTCCCGATGGCTTGATAAATATGGTATATATAAGTGTGTCATTGCAACTGATAAACTGGATTGGATTTTACCGTCTAAAAAAAGAGCTTAAAATATTTTTTTCTGGATTTGATTGTTGCAACACAATTGTTACTTGGGACATAATTTTTCATTTCAAATAATGCATTTATTTACGATTTTTTTTAAAACAGTCATTATTAGCATTATTAGTATGTCGTATTATTAAACGGAAGTTGCAAACGGCTGTAATATGAACACACATTTTCTGTTTTTATTATTTCTCTTCCAGACTGTTGTGAATTCAGAACGCGTTATCTTCACCTCCGGTGAAGCACAAGCCTCTATCAAAAACTCTAGATAAGATAATTTTAGTTTATCTAACCATCGTGCAAGCCATCAGATATAGCCAGCGTGCTTATAAGTAACAACGCCAAACAAAATTGAATCGAACAATTTCACGACTGCTGACGCTACTCTTGTCATGCCCCATTGCGCAAAACAGCTGTATACATATGTCCCATCAAGCACCTACTACCCGCCGTGTATGCTTCAGTAGGGGGATGCGATGGGATGACTCTCGAACCGGTCCTGTATCTACTCTACAGGATCTTTGCAATTTGTTCTTTTTTCTGGCACTATGTTCCAACTGGAGCTTAGCATGCTCAAGTTTTCTTTCAGGATTTGTCAAAGCTGTCATTAATTGAGTTTATTGATATATAATGTTTCCCTTCACTCAGTAAATATACCAAAAAGGTCCTCTCCGTCTTCGAATTAGCAGCCTCACACCTTCACTCATTGCGCTAATTGGAAACCGATATAATTATCAATACGGCGGGTGTTGTTGACTGTTGACTGGTAGATGCCCTCATCATACACACTCTAAGTACCGTCAGCAAAATTGCGAACGGGTACGACAGCACCACTAAACGGCCCGATTTGCTGATCTTGAAGCTAAATTTCAATACACAAACAGTCGCCACGCCAGCGCCAGCGGGTGGGGCACAGCTCCGGCCAAAGTTGGCAACGAACACATAGCCACCAGTTCAGCTGGGGTTAGGCGCAATGCAATCATCGACATTGACCTTGATTAGACATAGCCGCTTCTCGTACCCGCGCGCCTATCGTTTTGCATAGCTTTGCACACGTTTTTGAGTACCTATCCGACCTCTGCCTGTCTGTTTCAGTTTCGGCTAACGTATGGCTGTTAAAATTGATAGGAAAATGCCAATGCTTATGCAACATAGGAACAAAGAAAGCCTTTTTCCATGCTTTTGCTTCAAGTACCAAATTAACGACCTAATAAAACTTTTTTGGTAGACTTCTACTATATCATTCATATCGCTTATCACACATGTGTGGCGTGGTTATGTGAAAACCTCAACCGGGAAGAAGGATTACGATTTTCAAATCGAACTGTCGGTTCGATGATCTCGAAAAATCGTTTGCGCAACCGTTGTTCCGAGACTGCAGCTGGGCGTCGTCGTCGTCGTCATCATCATCGCGCAGTGTAGATTCTCCTCGTCGTCATCACAACAAATAGAGCTCTAAAAGATTGAGTGTAAAAGATTGAGTGAACGCCCGCCACACCGCCCGAGCCATGCTTCAAGACACGTCAATCCCCTTGTACGTACGCCGCCGGCTTCCTTCACCCAGTCAACAACAACGTTTCTAACTTGCAGGCGAGCATACATAATGCCAAAATCGAAGCAAAACAAAACGGTACGCAAACGTGGGCACCCGAGTAGCGTTTAATAATAAATCGGTGTAGTGATTTAATAATTGTTGGGGCCATTTTTATCGGTAAGCACTCTCTTCATTCCCGTCCTGGTTTTCATCAGGTACTTAGTCGCACTCTTAACAGTTTTCGCACTAGAAAGCAGATACCAACCGTGTACACAATTTTTTCGGTTATTCGGTGTCATATACAGAGTAATCGTGGGCCCTCCTTAGCCGTGCGGTAAGACCCGCGTGTAACTTTGACATACACTCAGTTCTTTTTTTACACGGGTGGTTTTTAGTCGATTAAGACATTTAGCGTTAATGAAATTATGAAATCCCATGAAAAAAAATCAAAGAAAATGAAAAGCTGTGAAAAATCAGGTTAACCGGGAAATTAAAGAATACCAACCGTGTAAAAAATATATTGGGTGTACGTATCTGTTACTTGACTCGACGAAGACGGTCTTTTGGAGACGAGCCAGCTTAGGGCTGAAAGTCTCCTTCATAAAGACACCAAAAAAGACGGTCTTACCGTTGAGGTCGAAGTACATATCAGTCAAAGGTACAATAAAATAGTGGAATCAAATGGAATAGTACAAACTCGTCTTATGACAAGTGAAGTTTTAGATTTTTAAAGTGAGAAATTAAATTAGTTTTCAAATTCTAAAATACATCATTATTTGTCATCAGCGATGCTGTCATTATTTCATACTACATGCAATGAACACAAATAACATAACAGCGATTTCTCACAATACACTGAAGACGGTTCTCACGCGGGTAATACGTATCGCGTTAATCAAATCTGCAAATCGCTTCAATCGGGTGCCCTGATGGATAGATGGAATAGTTTCCGACGGTATTCGTAAAAGAATTTTCGAAAGGATTCCTAAAGGACTTTCTGAGAGAATTCCTGATGTAATGCCCGAAAGAGTTTGTGAAAGCATTTCCGGTAAAGGAATTCCTGAGGGAAATGGAAGGAATTTTCTGAAGATTACCCTGAGAATTTTCCAAGGAATTGCTTAAGGTTCTTCTGAAAGAATTCCTATGGGAATTTCAGGAAGAATTGTCAAGAAGCTTGCTAAGGAACCCCGGAAGGAATTTTGGCGACACTGACAGCGTCATTCTGGAAGAGGAATTTCTAAGAAATTTCCGAAGTAATTTCTAAAAAAATCCGAAAAAAATTTCAACTTTTGCAAATTTTCAAAGCCTAAAGGAATTTGCGAAGGGATCCGTAAATGAATTTCAGAAGGAATTTTTAGTTAATTTTTGAAGGAATTCTAAAACGGATTTTCGAAGGATCTTCTAAAATATTTTCTGTTGATATTTCAAAAGAAATTTTAGAATGATTTTCGGAAGGTATATTCGAGAGGATTTTGCGAAGCAATTCCTGATGGAATTTGCTAAGGAATCTCTGATGGAATTTGCTAAGGAATTCCTGATGGAGTTTGCTAAGGAATTCCTGATGGAGTTTGCTAAGGAATTCCTGAAGTTGTTTTTTCAAAGGAATTTCCTCAAAAACATCCTGGTGGAAGTTCTTAAAGAATTCCTGAGGGAAGATTTGAAATAGTTCTTAGAAAACCTTTTTTGAATTTTTGGTGGAATATCTTGAGAAATTTCAACTTTTATTTAATTTCTAGATTTTTTCCAAAATTTTTTTTAGCAGATTTCCCTAGAGGAATACGTGAAGAAAATTCCGAACTAATTTCTGGGGGAGATTCCGAACAATTTCTGGGGGAAATTTCGAAAGAATTTCTGAAAAACTTTCTGGAACTCGTTCCCGGAGTTTTTTGTAGAACTCCTTGAGTCAATTTCCGAGGGAATTACCGGACGAATCTTCAAAGGAATTTCTGGAGCATTAATGGAAATAAGTCCAAAGGAATTCCTGGAGAAATCTAGAAATAACTTCAGAAATGCCAGTAGGCACTATTAGGAATTTCTTCGTTAATGCCGTTGAGAATTCCTCTGGAAATTCCTTCAAAAATTTCTTCAGTGTTTATGGATCCCTCTAGAAATTCTACTAGGAGTTTTTAGGAAGACTTTTAGAAATACCTTCAAAAACTCTTTTAGCAGTTCTTTCAGGAATTATTTGCGAAAATCCTTTCAGGTTCTTATTTGGAAATGCCTTTAAAAGTTAATTTAGAAATTCCGGTACAAAACCCTCCATGATTTTCTTCAAAAACTCTTCCAAAAATTCACTGGAGAGTTCCTCCTTCATTTAATAATCTAAAAAATACTTCCTAGTTATAATTTTTTGTAATAGTAAACCCTAAAATAAATTCAGAGGGAATTGTTGAAAAAAAAAAACAGAGTGAATTGCTGAAAGATTTTCGGAAAGAACTCATGAAGGCATATTCGAAGGAATTCCTGCAGGAAGTTCTGAAAGAATTCCCGGAGATTGATTTCAAGGAATTTCTGGAAGTAATTCTGTAGAAATTTCTTAGGGAAATTTCTTATTCAATATCTTGAAGAATTTATTTAAGGCATTCATGGACTGATTTCCAAAGAAATTTCAAAAGTAGGAATTTCCGAAGGAGTTTTCAAGGAATTTTCCAAAGGTATTGCTAGAGGAACTTCTGGAGGCATTCCCGGAGGTACTTCCGGACGAATTCCTGGAGCAACTTCCGAAGGAATTTCGGAGGAATTCCCGGAGGTACTTCCGGAGGAACTTCCGGAGGAATTCCTTGAGGAACTTCCGAAGGAACTTCCGGAGGAACTTCTGGATTAATTCCCGGAGGAACTTCCGAAAATATCATCGGAGGAGCTTCCGGAGGAATTCCCGGAGGAGCATCCTGATGAATTCCCGGAGGTACTCCATGAGGAATTCCCGGAGGAACTCCCTGAGGAATTCCTGGAGGAACTTTCGAAGGAATTCATGGAGGAACTTCCGAAGGAATTCCTGGAGGAACTTCCGAAGGAATTCATGGAGGAACTTCCGAAGGAAGTCCTGGAGGAACTTCCAAAGGAATTCTTGGAGAAACTTCCGAAGGAATTCCTGGAGACACTTCCGAAGGAATTACTGGAGGAACTTCCGGAGGAATTCCAGGAGGAACTTCCGGAGGAATTCCCGGAAGATCTTCCGAAGGAACTTTCGAATGAATTCCTGGAGGAACTTCCGAAGGAATTCTTGGAGGAAATTCCGAAGGAATCCCTGGAGGAACTTCCGAAAGAATTCCTGGAGGGACTTTCGAAGGAATTCCTGGAGGAACTTCCGAAGGAATTTCGGATTCCGGAGATATTCCTGGTTTTTCGAAGGTAGGTTCAAAACCGTAAATTTGAGGTGGATATTAGGAGAAGTTGTGGTTAAAAATTGAATAATATTAGTAACCACAAATGAAGTAGGGCTCTTGCCGATTGGAACCATATATTGAGATTTGGAATCGGACCAGAATCAAGTGAGATATGGCCATTTCTTTATAATCGGTTCCGATCGATACTCATAAAAGGGGTCAGGCCACAACTTCATTTGAATTTCGCTTTTTGATAGATCGTCCACTATGATATTATTCCAGAAGGCTTCTAATGTGTCAAGAATGAAAAACAAATTGAATAAACGGATCCTGGAGTCGCTGGGATGTCCCCGGGGGGGTATACCCCGTTAGGCATAAGTACGTTAGGCATAAAGACGTTAGGCATAAGTACGTTAGGCATAAAATGATCCAAAGAACAGCCCATGACATAAAGAAGGCAGAATTATGCCAAACGTCCATTATGCCTAACGTCCGTTATGCCTAACGTCCATTATGCCTAACGTACTTATGCCTATCGTCCTTATGCCTAACGTCCTTATTCATAACGTCCTTATGCCTAACGTCGCGGACCCTCCCCGGGGAATCTGTGAATGGGGACATTTAAGTTTTAGCACCAAAATCAGTCATTCGAGGGCTCTTTTTTCATGGTTTTCGATCAAGAAGCGAAGTATGAATATAAAATTGTTCATTGACGGCTCTGACCGCTTCCTGGACCTGCGGATTAGTGCCGGGGAACCTGTGGGAAGGGACATTTTAGTTTCAGCATTAAAACCAGTCATTCGACGGCTCTTTTTTCATTGTTTTCGATAGATGAGGAAGCAAAGTATGAATATAAAATGGTCCATTGTCGGCTCTGACCTCTTCCAGGACCTACGAATTGGCCCCGGGGGAATCTGTGGAAGGGGATATTTTAGTTTTAGCATCAAACCCAGTCATTCGAAGGCTCTTCTTTCATGGATTTCGATTAGGAAGCGAAATATGAATTATAAATGACCATTGACGTCTCTGACCGCTTCCAGGACCTACTGATTGTCCCCGAGGAACCTGTGAATGAGAACATTTTAGTTTTAGCACCAAAACCAGTCATTCGATTAGGAAGCGAAGTATAAATGTAAAATGGTCCATTGACGGCTTTGACCGCTTCCAGGACCCACGGATTGCCCCTAGGGAATCTGTGGAAGGGGACAATTTATTTTAAGCATCATAACCAGTCATTCGACGGCTCTTTTCTAGTGGTTTCGATTAGGAATCCAGAAATGAAAATAAAATGGACCATTGAGAGCTCTGACCCCTTTCTGGACCTACAGATTGGCCAAGGGAACCTGTGGAAGGGGACATTTTAGTTTTAGCACCAAAACTAGTCATACAACGGTTCTTTTTTCATGGCTTTGGATCAGGAAGCGAAGTATGAAGTAGGCAGTAATAAAACTGAAAAAAATTGATTCGGGTAATATTTTTAAAATGATTCTGGCATTTCATATTTATACCTCGTTTCCTGATCGATAAACGATTATTTTCACAGATAACCCCGAGGCAATCAGTAGTTCCTGAGAGCAGTCAGAGCCGTCAATGGTCCATTTTATATTCATACTTCGCTTCCTAATCGAAAACCGTAAAAAAGAGCCGTCGAATGACTGGTTTTGGTGCTAAAACTAAAATGTCCCCTTCCACAGGTTCCCCGGGGCCAATCCCTAGGTCTTGAAAGCGGTCAGAGCCGTCAATGGATTATTTTATATTCATGCTTCGCATCCTGATCGAAAACCATGAAAAAAGAATGACTGGTTTTGGTGCTAAAACTTAAATGTCCCCTTTCACAGGTTCCCCGGTGACATCCCAGCGACTCCAGGATCCGTTTATTCAATTGGTTTATCATTCTTGACACATTAGAAGCCTTCGGGAATACAATCATATTGGACGATCTATCAAAAAGCGAGATTCAAATGAAGTTGTGGCCTGACCCTTTTGATAAGTATCGATTGGAATCGATTATAAAGAAATCGCCATATCTCACTTGATTCTGGTTCGATTCCAAATCTCAATACATATATGGTTCCAATCGACAAGAGCCCTACTTCATTTGTGGTTACTAATATTATTCAATTTTTAAACACAACTTCTCATAATATCCATCTCAAATTATCGGTTTGAACCTACCTCCGAAAAACCCGGAATATCTCCGGAATCCGGTGACCTTAGTCGGTTCCATGGACATACCGTCAAACTGCATTCATTTTCTAGTTCGGGCATGCCTGAATTGTCAAAATCGGATGTTAACGAAGGTAGTTGAAACACATCTAATTTTACCCAAAATTTGCCTATCCTAATTATTTTGTCCATCCCCTGTAAGTACATCTATGGGAACGGTCCGCTCATAGTCCAAACAAGGCTATTCAAAGATATTCTGTCACCATACACCGGCCTTCGAGTGGATTCCGATTAAGAAACTTTTTTCCTATTTTAGTATCGGATATAATTCATTCCGGATGTGCAGGAAAAAAATCTGACAACAAAATTAAATACACATCTAGTCCACTTCATGGCCTGCTCACTCGCAAGCATCACCCGCGTAAAAAATGATGGATCCTATGGAGAAAAATATACGAATAAAGCCAAAATGGCCTTTTAAAGCGAATGTTCGTAATAAGAGTCATGTTCGGAATTTGAGTCAAAACGGTACGTGCTTTTAAAAATATCATAATTCATATTTTATCCAGGGTGCAGCAGCAAAAATGTGAATATTTATGGTATTTCCCTCAAATTCCATTCCATACTTAGGCAATAATACAGACATTTTCGAATTATTTTTTTTCTGAACAAATTTATATTTTTGCCTTTCGCGTATACTAAGTATACGTAAAGTCTATAGGATCACTCCGAACTTTTAGTAGAAGGCTGGGAGACCCATACCAATCGACTCAGCTCGATGAATTGAGGTGATGTCTGTATGTGTGTATGTTTGTATGTATGTATGTGTGTGTGTACAAAAATATGTGAGACACATTTTTTTGTTGTATTTAGCCTTATCCGATTTGCTGGCAACAGGTTACATTCGACGCGTTTTTTTCCTATTTTTCCCAACGGTATATTGACATTAAATGTTCTACAAAATTGTAGCGCAGCTTTTTCCAATCAATTTCGCTACATACACTGTAGCTCCTAAGCTCACTTATTTAAAGCAATTTTACTTACTAGAATTAGGGTGTCCCTCGAAAAACAATATTATTGATCTGCTTATTTTATTTTATTTTTAAGTTTGTTACCTCCTGACATGGCTCTTTCAAATGCCGTGTAAACATATTTTTTTTTGGTTTGCCCCAATCGGAGATATCAACTTTTGGAAAAAACGTAATTTTGACAGAAAACGATCATAACTTTTGATCGGAGAAAGATATTGATTATATTGATTTGATGCATTTTTGTTTAGCTTTAAAAGTCACCCGAGAACGACTTTTCCGAAGAATCGAAAAAAAGAAGATTAAAAATACTTGCTCTGAAACAGCATTTTTTTCCAAAAAATACAGTTTTGGTGTAAAATGCATCTTTCCACTTAAATCTGTATCTTGGATTATTGTCAACAGAAATAAGTTGTTAGTTACACAACTCAACCCCAAATCAAAGTTTAAACAAATACGCATTTTGTCTTGCCGCACTCTGTTTTAAATACAGGATTTTAAACACAATTTGACCTTTCATATCTTAATGAAACTTAACAATTAATTGCATATTATTCGGCAACTCGGCCGTACGAAAACCATTTTTTTGTTAAATATCTTGGCTGTGCATATCACAGCCAAGATATTTAATGAAACTTGTTTTTGCATTAAGGTGAATCGTGTTTGAAATCCAATTTCTAAACTTCATCTTAACACACATCTTAAAAAACAAAAATAATATTAGGTGAGGGATAGCATGTCCATTGTGGTAACGATTTTTGAAACTTCAAACAATAGAAGTCTTCGAACTATTTGTTCGTTTTTGTTCAACAATCAAATTATATTCTCACTTAAATATTTCCCCACATTCGGGCACACATCGCGTTCAGAGGGAGTCTCAGCAACGTCTTCCTCATTAATTGTACACACGCGGTTTTATCACGCTCGCTAGTTGACGCTAGTTCGCCGATCTCGTTTCAGGAAGCCTCACGCGGGAAACCCGATGCGTGATATGGTGATGTGATTCCCGAATAAAATAAAAACAGAGGAAAAAAAATAGCGTATCAAATTATGTATATAAATAGCGGGCGGTGGACTCTAAGCCATGATCAAATCGCAGACCGCATAGTACTCGAAAACAAACAAAACCGATATCTTCTGTGGGAGGTGGCGGCGCTCTCGGTCGTATGGGTGGGTGTCACACTTGAGAAACACATATGAGGCACATATGTCTATCAATACGTATAGATGATCGATTTATTGGAATAGTGTCCAACTCGGCTTCCATGCAGCTAATGGTGGTGCCATGTTGATGTGTATGCGACTGCTGGCGACGGTAAAAATGTGAATTGGCGGTAAAACGGCTCTAATTTGCCGATGTTGGAGTGGAAACTATAAATAAACATCCTCCCTAATGAAAATATATTTCAAATTTTCGATGAAAGCTTCAAGCACGTTTGCTCTGCAACCCATAAATTATGTTTACTACCCAGTGAACGATCAAACGTGTACAAGAGTGAGCCGTGTCGTGCAGTCCATGCAGTAGCGTGATTGCTCTTTGGTTAATCTTTATTGTCAAGATTTGCACAGTGGGACGGCTCGAGACACGATAAGTCGATTCATACACGAAATGGCCTTTCAATTGAGGTAGTAATACTTGTGGTGTCAATGTGCAAGCTCAATTCCATTATGAATTCTGGACCCTTTTTTCTCTCCACAATACTTAAAAATGAGCTCTGCGACAAGTATTCAGCATTTTATACTTGAAAGTTTAATACTAAGTTTAAGATCCGTTCTCTTTCGTAATTATTTAGCAGAAAGTGGATATGTTTTACTAATCAAAGTATTATCAATCAACTTGTTTCCAGTTCATTAAGTCTTAGATGCTGCCGCGATGTACAAGTTGACATATTTGAATCGTCATTCCATTCCGCATCCTGGAAGAACAAAATTTCATCGTTTCGAATTCCATATTTCCATCATTCACAGGCAAGGCGTATCGTACCGAAACTTCCACATTCGTCACCGGGACATGCTTGCGGGACATCACTCACTAAAAATAACCTGTTAGCATATGCAAATATCTTCCTGTGGGAGTGCCACCTAACCTACGTACCTGCAAACAGTAGCACGGGGTGCACATTTTCCCACACTGGCAAAAAATAGAACGCATCTCGTTAGCGAAAATAGCATCATCCATCTCATCTATCCAGAAGAACCGCAGTACAGAGCGGCGCGGAGTAGATATTGAGCGAGCAGTCCCCAAGCATAAACACTGCTCGTGCTTGGAGTCGAACCGAACATGCGAACGAATGTCGCGCCTGTAGCTAGCTTTATAACAAAGGTAAATTGGGTGGCGAAGAAAGTTTTGTTGTGCATTAGCTGTCTGGGGAAGTCGCGTATTTTTTGGAAATGACGAAAAATTGATGTACAGAATCTTCTGTCAATTATGATGCTACATATGATCTACGGCTCCAGTTATTTAAGCATTTCATGCAATAAAGCGTTAAGGTCTATTTGCTTAACCAAAAACTATACGGAATGTTTGGAATTTGATACATGCTCTTTGTTGAATATAGAATAAAATGTGTTCACAACAGATGTTCATAGTCATCCGAGAAATCCCCAAAGTAAAGCCTTAGGGTCTAAATACACACCTAACCAAAGATCATTCGAACCGTTTTGAATATGGTGCATGCCCTTTGTGGATTATAGAATAGAATGTGTTCACAACAGATGTTCTTAGTCAACAATAATAAAAGGTATGTTCCACATTTAAAACTGATCGAAAGATCTCGGGCTACGCGTGTAGACATATTTGAAACTGGTCAATATTTCTCTGGTTATGCGTGTAGACCTTAAGGCCCGACTTCAGGAAGTTTTTGAATGACCACACCTACATGACATGCACGAAATTACCACAAATGGCCAACAGATATCTGATTACGCGTGTAGACCTTAAGGTCTGACTTCAGGGAGACTTCAAGCCAGACTTCAAGGATTTATTGGATGATGTCATGTCATGAACGCATTTTATTCTGTTGTTGGGCATGTTGTATATTTGAACTGGTCAATAGACATTTTTTTACGCGTGCAGACCTTAAGTCCTGACTTCAGGAATTTTTCGGATGACCATGAACATATGCCATGAACGTATTCTATACTTTGTGCCTCCCTTTTTTACAATCTGACGAGGCTTAAAAAAATTGTGCAAATAAAAATCGTAAAAGTTAAAAAAAAATCGTGTTCAAATAATCGTGTAAAATAAAATTGTGTAAAAACAAATCGTGTAGAAACAGAATTCAGTGTAACTGATTACTCATATTTTAAACAAAATTATCCCCAAAAACAGTTGAGGAATTTTGTATCTGATTCGACATTATATAACGTGTTTTCAACTAGTGCTCAAAAAAGATGCTGCTTATAATTGTTACATTGGAAACACGTCTGTATCTATGCGGTTTTCGTTTTTTTTTTCAAACAGATGACGAGATATACACTAATATGTTGGTTTACAAATTGCAAAAATGATAAAATAAAATTTATTCAACACAATTTAAAAAAAAAGTTTCAATTTGTCATTGCTTCAAGTATCGTAAAAGAACTGAGGAGTATGAAGAAACATTATCAAATCTAAATCATTGAACAATTAAGAAGAGCAGACTCACTTGTGATACTGCATCGTAAGACATTTTTTTTTCGTTTAACGCCGCAAGGTGTTTTTCGCTTGGAATAATAATGAACTATCGAAATATATAAGATATTTGTATTTATTATTGATAAATTGCTTCTATTTAGCCGATTTCAAAATATTCTGGAAATTGAAAGATCGTGGCCTACTTGACCTCAGTCTTCAAAAAATCCCACTCTAGGAGCTGCTGGGATTTCAAAAATTAAATCGAAACCAATCTTACTCCCGCAATTGATCTCAATCCTGGCAAGCATTGGTTTTCTATAAATCACAAGGGATGATTGAATCCAGGGATTCAATCCTTATCCTCTTGCATTATCTGTGAGAAATCTAGTCCTCTATGCGATTTGAATGGCATTGTTGTTCTACCTATAGGGCACTGCACGGACTGCTTCGTCTCTTTCTCGCTGCAAAGAAATTTGAAAACAACAAGGCCAGTAAACGTCAAAATATATGAGGAACGAAAGAGAAAGATATGTTTCCGTGCAGTGCCCTATAGGGCACTGCACGGACTGCTTTGTCTCTTTCTCTCCGTAAAGAAATTAGAAAACAACAAGGCCAGTAAACGTCAAAATTTATGAGGAACGAAAGAGAAACAGATGTTTCCGTGCAGTGCCCTATGGCCTTGTCAAGTTGTAAGTTTGATACGTTTCTTCCACTTCATCTAATCTTCATTTTTTATAAATTATTTTTTCTTTTTCAAAATAGGCACATATTTAATAAATTGGCCCTGGTTTGATACTCACAGTGTTATAACTCAATTCGTGCTGTAGAATTTCTAGGCTAAATTCAACGGCTGTTGGTTTGAGCTTTATATAGAAGAATATCTAATCTCCATCCAGTCAAAAAACTAAAGCCCTTGAGCGAGTGCGGTTCTGAAAACAGCAATGTCGTTGAACAGTATGGCAACATATCCCTGCACCAAAAACAGCTGTAAGAATCATCAAAAGGACCCCATTTTTGAAAATACTCTGAAATTGTGTTGAACTTCCCATTGCTATTCCTCATGATTTCTTCATTATGAAATAAATTAAATTTATCAAAATATCTAAATAATATCTTTATTATCTGGTTGGTTTACTTGAGCGTTTCTATTATTGATACAAACGAAGATACTTCAAGTCGGTTTGGCATTTATTCTATACCTTATGTAAGACTGTACGGCCATAGAAAGAAAAGCAGGTTCAACTATTGGTTGGACCCTTCGTAAGATCCGTTTAGGTTCATCGATATCAAAATCTTCTATATCGATCTGTTGAATCTATATTTTCCAATGTATTGTAAGCAGAGCATGAAATAATCGATCCTTTTTGGTGAAGCCCATCGGCCTTCTTTGTCACCCTCACTTCGTACATATTCATATTCGGTTGAACATTGACAATTTCCGATCAAATATCAGTCAGTGAGTATTTATTTAGATTTCGTAAACTAATAAATTACTGTAAAACTAAACACTTAAATGATGGTTTCTACAATTACTCACATAGATCTGACCCCGATGATGAACTGAGGGACAATTTTAGTGCCAAAAGTCAACATAATGAAGGCCAATTATGTTTTCTTAAAACGCAGTGACCATTCTCAGTACCACTCAAATGAATGAATAATATTGAATATGTGAAGAAGAAAACTGAGTAAGTCATTCTATGTTTTGAATAGTCATGAAACGTTTGGCAATATTCGAACCGAAGTTGCTTCGTGAAGGTGATTATTTTATGCTCTGATTGTAAGATCCACATAAATTATGATACCTATTCAAATGTTGTAATATGAAACCTTAAATTGGTGAATTTCTGTAGATGTATAAATATAACCAAATTCAACGTAGTATTTTCAATACTATTATTGGATTATTGATTAGAACAAGCTAATGAAAGCTCTTTGTTGTTGATCAGGCATTATCAAATTTTATCTAGAGATTAAAGATTGAGGAGCACGCTGTTTTACTTTTAAAACCTGTTCCTTTTCTTAGATTGACAGGTACATACACAAACGCAGAGATTGAATCCCTATGATTAAATCCCCGAATCAATCTTGCATGCTGAGATTTATTTTGTAAAGAGATTTGTGAAAATCCCAAAAATAAGGATGAACTCAATGCATGCTGTGTTAAATCTGAGAATAGAATGATGCTCTTGAAACACTGCTTGACCTCCTTGTTTATTTGATACGTTTTAGTTAAGGTCACTCCTGACGGAATCCAAGTTTCAAAGTGCTCGCGTTTTCGGGGGCACACCACTCGATACGGAAGCAACGTACAACTGTCATTTTTATTTTTTCACGCATGCTGCGACGCACCAAAGCCAAATCAACAGAAATGACAGTTGTGCACCGCCTCCGTATCGAGTGGCGTGCCCCCGAAAACGCGAGCACTTTGAAACTTGGATTCCGTCAGGAGTGACCTTAAGTACCTTTTAATTATGAATAACCCAGTTAAGAAAAATGTTCTGGATGTTGACTTGATTCATTTTTTTTTTATAGTATTCTGATAATGACGATTCACTTTCCCGGTTCGTAGTGACTGGTTCTAGGCAGAGTCTATTATTGTCGTTGTAGCACTTCCGTCGTAATAATTCCCATTAGGAAGATGCGACTTCCGAACCAACCAAGTAGGACACGATCTTTCAATTTCCAGAATATTTTGAAATCGGCTATAGAATATAGACTATAGAATAGAACCAATTTATCAATAATTAATACAAATATCTTATATATTTCTATAGTTCATTATTATTTCAAACGAAAAACACCTTGCGATGCCAACGAAAAAAAAATGCCTTACGATGCAGTATCACAAGTGAGTCTGCTCTTCTTAATTGTACAATGATTTAGATTTAATAATGTCTGTCAAACTAATAATTGTTCAGCGGATTTTTTCGACTTTGGCGCACTACTTCCTAAGTTGGGTAGCTTGTCTGTATCTAGAGAAAACTCTATTTTTGGTAGAAAATGTCTTTTAATTTTCTACCGGATGGACAATATATAGAGTTGCGTAGAGATTAAAGTCAAATCAACCTATTGAACAACTGTCAAACCGTGAAACCTATCGAGCAAAGTAAACACTTAATATTTGTTGGTAATGCGGAAGTGTTGTTATCGTCTAATAATTTGTCCTACAAGAGTGTTACAAAATCAGTATAAAACCAACATTGTACTAGGGTTTCGTATCGTAAAATAATAACATGAGCAGAATCAGTGTTAGCAAATCTTCTTTGCGCAAATTTAGGGGAAGGTGGGTAGACTTGATCCCCGGGGAGACTTGATCACCCCCTGTTTTATCGAGGACTAAAGTAGTTTTGTTCTAGCGTATTTTTAGTATAGATCCTCTAGACAAATGACCTTTATGTGGTAAGTTAACAACCTTATTTATTCTGCAGGGCGGTTTGTGTGTTTTGACCTTCCTCAATTTTTTTTTGCCACACAAAATTTGAACTTTCCATAACAATGACCAAATGCTTTCGTTTTTTCACAGCACAGAGCCATAAATATGCTTTATGATCTGTACTGATGAAAATGTGAACATTCCATCAAAGTTTTAGGATATTTGGATTTGAAGTTATTGCCTCAATATGGGGACACTTGATCCCCCATTAGTTACTTATACAAAAATTTGACGAAAAAAAAATCAAAAAATATAAATCTATTCTCAGGCTTCTATTTTTTGTAGATTTGACAGATTTGATGAAGGGTTGTCAGGAAAAAATATTTATTGCGTAGATATCATGAAAAAGGTCTCCCCAAATTTTAAAATTGCATGTGCTGTCAAATTCAATAACAAAAATCGTTCATGTTTACGCACAGCAATTCGAAAATTCCGCGTATTTTGTAGTGAAAATATTTAAAAAATCTGAGGGCACCTTTCTAATTTTATCAAAGCAAGTTCTTGGAGAGGGATCAATTTCCCCCGAATATTTGGAAAGTCGATTCTTGACAGCACTCCAAAAAATAGATTGTGTATCAATATCAACAATAATTTAGGGGCTGTTATACGCTATATGTTATTGCGTATGTTTATTTATTTTTGGCTGTCATACATCGGAAATCAAAAAAGGGAATCAAGTCTCCCCAGTATCCCCTACTATCAGAAACTTATGTTTTCGGTAAATTCTCGATAAACAATTTACTAGCTTATTCAGCTAGTATTTTAGCAGTAGTAGACACTTTTGGTTGAATAAATGCACTATAAACATCCAATGTTTGTTTTTGTTGGGTTGTATTCCATACCCTCGAATATTTCGGTTTGCCAAACAACCATATGTAAAAACAAGTTACAAAACTGAAAAACAATTTAAAATAAAATAATTTCGGCTCAGTAACGACCAACTATCAAATAAATAAATAATAAAAAATAATCATGTTGGTTGAAGAACTTATAAGATAGAGAACTTATAGTCTATAAAAATTGACAAACAAATATTATTATATTTTTTAGTATCTTAGTATCTCGACCTTAACAGTAAAAGAACGTAAGGGGTCTTGTAGCGTAGTTGGCTACACGTTCGCCTTTTTTTATCTATTGCATTTATTTGACAGGCTCAGGCGTGTATAACACTTAACGGAGCCGAGACTCTTTATGATATTTACAAACTATATCATTTTTATTAACAGTTAGTAAGGGGAAAGGGACATTGACCAAGATACTCGTACTCAAGGTTAGATTGGACAGATGGACAGATTGGGATTGGTTTTTGGTTTGGGGTATTACAGCTGCTCGTCCGGGTATTTGACTTCAAAAGAGCTTCATGGTACACGGAACAATAAGACAAAGACAAGAAAAAAAAGAAATATTAGACTTTGATGTCAGACGAGCAGAGAAAGGCATAGATAGCCTGCATATATACCACATCGCGATCCCCCAAAACACTTCTTATTTCTCTGTAGGGTTGTTAACCTCGGGCCACAAGGTTATCCAATAGTTGCTCTCTGGAGCCGTCGTTTTCCGAGCAATACCAAACTACGTGATCGATGTCATCGTAATCGGCTCCACATCTACATAGATTGCTATCGATCAGGTTTATTCTATAGAGATGTGCGTTTAGTGAATAGTGATTGGGCATAAGCCTCGACATCGTGCGAATGAAGTCTCGACTCAAGTTCTCACCTCTGAACCACGCTCGCGCAGAAACTTTAGGAACTATGGAAAATAGCCACCATCCAAGTTCATTGTGAGACCAAATCATTTGCCTATTTTGAAGAGTACTCTGACGGACTAATGGGAAAAACTCGTTGTTCGAGATTTGTCTATCATAAACTTCACTTTCCTGTGCGCCCACCTTTGCTAGCGAGTCCGCCTTCTCATTGCCATAGATTAGGCAATGGGATGGGACCCATACAAAGGTAATCTTGAATGATCTTTCGACCAAATCACGCATCTGCTCTCGTATAGTTGTAAGAAAGTAAGATGCGTGCTTAACAGGTTTCATCGACCGGAGTGCCTCGATAGAACTAAGACTATCCGAGAAGATGAAATAATGGTCTACGGGCTGATTGGAAATTATCCCCAAAGCGAACTTAATTGCTGCCAGCTCAGCAACATAAACCGAACACGGTTCCTGAAGTTTTCGGAAGGTGATTGAATTTACATTGAAGACACCGAAGCCAGTGGATCCGTTGATGCAAGAACCATCAGTGAAATATCTGTTGTTGCAATTGACATGAGCACGTTCGCCTTACAAGCGGATGGTCATGGGTTCGATTCCCAGCCCCTCCACCAAACCCTTGTCAGTCGCCGGATGCGTAGCCCATGCGGTAGCGTATTGGGGAACGCGTCATACCGTACGGTTGCCTGATGACGACTAGCAACTTGTTTCTCTCGGAGGCATTCCTCCAACGGACCCGGCTTAATGGCAACCGAACAATGCAACTATCATTGGATGCACGACATGAACAAACGGACACAATGAACTCACGATGAGATGGACTGGCAACGACAACAATAATGAGCAATGGAAATCTAAAAATAGATTCTGTGTGGATTCTGTACGGCAGAATATAACAGGAGATCTCGGCACAGTAGCGGTTAAGTAACACAGAGTGCCTAACAAATAAAGGAAGGAATAAAAAAAGTAAAAGAACGTTCTCATTGTAGGGGAACGGTTCGCCATTTCATCTCATAGCTCCTATTTCCATCCCGTCAAAAACAAAGCAATAGAAAGGAATTTGGTTTGTTTATTATTTTTGTGATTTTTCTCAGCAGTTAGCACGCATGTTTACAAAAGAAGCGACGAATTTGGTGTCGTATTTCTTTGTTTAGCGATGAGATGGACATATGTACAGTGAGATGGAGATCGGAACATTTCCCCTATCATATTTGGCTCGAATCATGAGTACATGACACTAAAAATGGTTCCACCCTCGAGGTCGAAATACGTATCCATAAAGTCAGAATCCGGCGGAGAAACTAAGGAACTGCACTATCCAGACAAACAGACACTTCACCGAAAAAGCTTTTAAAATGTTACACTCCATTTTTACAAAATTTGAGAATTAGACGGACAAATATGAAGGAAATTTAAGAAGACTCACCGAGTATCATCTTGTATCACTTTCACTTAGCAAACAAAACTAAAAAATGGATTCTATGTAGGCAGGTATACTGTGAATTTAAAAGAAAATTGCATACCACAACTTGTTGCAGCGACATGCGACATATTGAGACACGTCCACACGCGTCGATTGATTCGATCAAGCCTCTCTATCAAAATGATTGAAAAATTAAGGTTTCAAAACTAAGTAAAGCGCTTATAATATGACATATGACCGGGAGTCCGCTACATTTCCATTCGTTCTC
Organism: Armigeres subalbatus; assembly: GCF_024139115.2. Taxonomy (NCBI): domain Eukaryota; kingdom Metazoa; phylum Arthropoda; class Insecta; order Diptera; family Culicidae; genus Armigeres; species Armigeres subalbatus. The sequence goes on from NC_085141.1 coordinate 355,484,683, forward strand.
TTGAAAATGAAAGAGCCTCTGTTTTCGCTTTCGCACAACGATCATGAAAACTACCGGTACTGAGAAGATACGAGTTTATTTTGCTGCCACGATGAGGATTCAACTCATGACTGCACATTTGCACTTTTAATGATTAGGAGGAGTTATGTTTGTGGGCAGAGCGGATAAAAAAATAATGATGAAAGTTTTACATAATTGCATCATTCCTGCTCATTCGTCATCCTTTCCACATTATTTCAGCTTGATTAAAAACTAAACTATAAACAAGTTATCTAATCGAAGCCGGTGGCTGCCGGCTAAGCCAGACAATACTAAAAACATCCTTAATGTCATCCATTGATTGACAAGAAAAAAAAGGCACGTGCTCCGTTGGAATAATGCGTGGGTGACGTACTCTTGTCTTGAAAGTACATCAATAATAAGGGAATGCTTCATTTGGGTGCATTTCGTTATATTTTTTTTGCCCGTAGTTCCGTTATTTCCTGAATGTTTATTGCACAGAGATTGATATTTGTTATTTAACTCACAATTTCTTTTTTTCTATTTCTTTCAGATTGCAGAGGTATGATGGAACTAGTTTGTATTTGTAAGTTTAATTAAGGTACATGTATCACAATGGCTTAGAGAGGAATTTTTCGGAATCCAATGTTGTTCCACCTCGCGTTTTCATGGGCACCACTTTCAATATTGAAGCAACGAGAAACTGTCATCTTTTTATTCTACGCCTGCTGCGACGCAGCAAAGCGAAAATAAAAAGATGACAGTAACGCGTTGCTTCTACGTTGAGACTGGTGCCTCTGAAAACGCGAGGTGAAAATTATTTAGATTCTGGACAGTTTCACCTTAAAAAACTCTATTGTTGTACATAGAGCAGAACTGATTTTTCCTATAAACTATATAAGTAAACAGGGATTCGTACCAAGTTGATTGTTGTCCCCAGAAAAAGCGTGGTGTGGTAGTGATGGGTTCATATTTAATTCATTTGGCAGATAAAGATAATTACTTTCATTATGTTGTTTATCTACTGTAAAACTTTTGTATTAACAAAGTGAAACATGTAAATCCACCAATAGTATTTTTTAACCTTGAAAGCCTTGAATTAGAAATAGTGCCTGTTCCCATAAAACATTAAACGATGTTAGGCTTTATCTCACTCAGGATGACATCAGACCTGTTTTGAGGCTTCTGTCCATTCTGCCCCGCAACGATTTGCTGATGCTGCATTGAAGCAGAAGAATAAAACCAATAACAGTGTAGGACTGGAACTACCAGCAGCCATCCATATCATCCGAAAGTGCTCCACGTTAGACATGCAGACGCCTTCGCGAGCAGAGCAGGGCACTGTTTTGCGCCGCTATTTCCCACTAGCAACGACCGAGGCTAGGAGATATAACACATTCGCTAGGCTGACTCAGGATAACGATTTTAGGCTGCTGTGTCGGGTTTTGTTTGTATTTTGCACCGAAATATCGATTTACCTTTTAGCTGTGTGGAAAAGCGATGGAAAACAGTTTAGGTTTTTTTTTCTTGTTTTAAATTTTCCATTGGAATCCAGGGGAGCTACTGCGAGGCAGGTTTACTTCTGATAGCCTCTGATAGGCGGAGGGCTTAGTTTTATATTACTTGATTTGAATTTGATGCGGGTTAGGAAAACTCGTTATTTATGTTGTTGTAGAAGGATGCAAGGCTCAAAAAATGAAATGAAGATTAGTGACTCAAAAAAAAAAACTTTTCAACTGATCGATTCTGTTCGATAAGAAAATAAATTCAAAATCTGTATCGAACCATATTGAAAAGATAATTATTATTATTGAACAAGTTGGTACTCAGAAAAATATATTAAGCTCTTTTAGTGGAATGTATTAAACCGTCTAAGACGAATTAAGTACTGTCCATTTAATTCCACTAGTTAATTTTCGTAATCTTTGCAGATACGTATTTCGACCACAACTGTGTGGTCGTCTTCAGTGTCTTGTACTTGACTCGACTTGAAGAAAACAATCGCAACTTACACTATTTATACTACGCTAGGTACCTAATCTAATCTTATTTGCCTACTTTATTTACCTATACAGTAAATTACTTTATTGTTTAGGTAGAAACTTGAAGAGCCAAGAGCTGCCATTTGGTACTATTGTATTAAAATCCACTCAACTCCAAGTTTCCCACGATTAATTAATGATAAGGGAGCGTCGCCGTTTGTGGGCCTAGTTGCATGTTTTGCTCATAATTTTCTTTCAAGTCAACTCAACACTATGCAGTCATATGAACACCAATGGAAAGCTACAGACCTTAGATAACTTTCCTCCGAAGTATAAATATTGTTTTGAACAAACGGAAAAAAATGCGTGAAGTGATGAAGTGCTAATTTTTGGCCAAAAATTGTACCCGGTTGTCGGCCATTTTATGAAGTCGCTAGAAATGGGAAACATATGAAGCAAAATGCTTATGAATTGATGAAAATAGAACGTTTATTTATGCACGGGACGATCGCAACCATTGCAATGGATGAAGCTTGCCTCGGCCTATATTTTGGTACATTCAGTGGCTCACTGCTCACTTTTCTTTTGTTCAGCAAGTTTACACGACACAAACATTTCACAAACAAAATACACTTAATGTACTCAAACTAGATGACAAAGTATAACACTCACCTCTTCATGTTTTGCTCCGATTTATCGTACTTGAAAAATAATAAAATTTTAAAATACAAACAAGATTTAACGATTTTTTTTTGATGGCTCACGACCCGCTTCGATATTGGCTAGAACTGTGTACCTTATGCTTTCAAACTGCAAGTTCGACATTGCACAGATTTGTCGTATCTATCAAGTGTCTACAACTCTCGGGTACTTATTCAAAAGGACGTATGTGATTTTGTAAACAAAGATTCAAACGTCGATTTGTCCGATCTGATGGCACTCCCACGCAAACCAACACCACTAATAGGTAGCCGAGGCCTTCCCCTATCTGTCTATGGTGATGGTTTGCGTGGGAGGGCAATCAGATCGGACAAATCGACGTCTGAATCTTTGTTTACAAAATCACATACGTCCTTTTGAATAAGTACCCGAGAACTATTCAGAGTGGCCCATAGCCGGAGACATTCCCCTACAGAAATTGAACAAGATTAAATTTGAATATGTTTTGCATGGCACGCAGTCCAAGTGTTGCTAGCAAAATGCAACAATGGATATTCGTGAAACTTATTGGATGCCAGTTTTTCAATTCCTTTCAATAACATAATTTATCTGGATTTACTTCGGTAAGTGATGCAATCTATGGGATGGGAAATAATACTTATTTACTGGTTCGCCACGAAAAATGGTAAATGGTCCGGATGTAAATGATGTAATTTTCAATTATCACGTAAACGTTTTCAGTATTTGAATGATGTTTTTTTTTATTTTAAGGGTATTATTGTATTTTCACGGGAATTTCTTTGTGTTGTGCATAGTAAATTCTTCGACAATTCTTTGGGAAATTATTAAAAATGAGGAAAAATCAGTCGGTGGAAAGTCGCGCCAAAGCGTTTGCCCTAGTCATCTGGCAAAAAATGCCGTTCGGCTGAAATGCAGGGTTCCCAAGCAACCAAAAGTTCGGGTAACAGTACATTTCTGGCTTAATCAGCTCCAAGAAGGATCCTGAATAGAAGGCTAGTAGTCTAGTAGTTAACCGAACTATCACAGGAAAAGGTTGAAACCAAATGTGCTGGATGCACATAACCAATTTACTCAAGGACTGTGTCCGAATACGTTTCGTCTTTGACTCATCAGTACAGAGCAGTGCAACATGCACCGGCTCAGTAGACGTAATGTCTAATGATAATACCAACTGTAGTATTATATCAAGTAAACGACTGCGTAGAATAGAGTGTTGCAGACAGGCCACTCCTTCTTGTCACACTAAACAGCGTCGACACACTAGACCAGACCACACTAGAACGATCGCGCGATCGGGCTTTAGGACAAACAATTCTTTCGGCCAAACTACCTGCTTGGCCGAATGTCCCCTGAACTTTAAAGTTCACGTCATGTTACTTAAATTATTTTCCCGAACTTCTAACAAGAAGTTCGGTTCATGTACTAACCGAACTTCTAATCAGTTTGAAAAATCAATATTATTCCGAACCCTAAAGTTCACACCACGCTACTTTGGAACTTGTTCCGAACTTCTAATATCAATTTCCACGATAGCACAAACCGAACTTGTTATTAGCACAGAAGTTCACAAAATATTTGTTTCACTTCACAAGTAAGTACAAAACAAAGTTCTGAATAATACCTTGTATGAACTTGAGCATAGACACACTGCTACAAAAACAAAAGAAAGTAAAACGTCAAACTGTTCAAAGGCGTCAATCAGTTCAGAATCAAGCTTAGCTTAGCTTTGACTGACTACACATATCTATGGTTGCTACTCCGTGATTGACCAGAATCAGTGAAATTGCACAAAGAATCAACTGAATGATTGACTGGGATTGTTCAAGCATTCTCAGTGTGCAAGTTTCAGTGACTCTAATATTCAAATGATCAATAACGGCGCCGGCCACGTCTTTGTAGTCAGTTAGGAAGAGGGAAGGAAAATTAGTAGGTGTTTTTTGCTATTTGAAGACCGTGTTTACCTCTGCGTCTCCACAAAAACCACAGAAAGGATTATCAGTTGCAGTGCAGTTGCGGATTGCGGTCTAGTTGTTTCCTATTGAAAATTGGCCCGATCGGTCATTGCGTTCCAAAGTTATTGAAAAAAACATTGTTTTTCTGCCAAGGGTCCTCCCTTGGGAATTTTTTTTTCAAAAACGAAAAATTTTTTTTTTCAAATATTGCAGCAATGCATTCAAATGACCGCAAATGCATATGAATTGATGGAAAAAGTAAAATCTATCCCCCTAAAGTGCTATTTCGACCTCTTTTATGTATTTTCTTATTTTTTTAATGCGCGAGAAAGGCACCACCAACGCTAGGTGGATTGATCTGTTTTTTTCTCTTCCTAAGAAATGGAGGGGGAATCTGCTCAACAGACATCCTGGGTTGTCCAGGAAGTGCGGGGTTAGGGGCCACCTCCAACAGCAAACGAGGGAGGCAGAACTGCATCCCCAACCCGCCAAACCGTTACCATTGCCGCCAAGCCCATCGTCCCTTCGGTACAACCAGAAAGTAATGCTTCAAAGGGGGGCCCCTAAGGCTATGTCAACGCACTTCCGACCCACCTCCGTGTCGTATACCAGTACTCGATTCTGGAAGTAGCTTCCGAGAATCTTGTACAGGTACTCGGGAATTCCAAGACGCAGACGGAGCGCATCTGCAATAGCTGCCCAACTGGCACTATTGAAAGCATTCCTCACGTCGAGAGTCACTACTGCACAATAGCGAACTCCCCTCATCTTACGCTGGATAGCTATCTCCGCGGATTTGGTAACCGACAAGATAGCATCTACGGTCGACTTACCCTTTCGGAAGCCAAACTGGTTACTCGATAGACCATCCGCACCCTCCGTGCGTATCAACAACCTGTTGAGGATGATTTTCTCGAGCACCTTCCCCGCCACATCAAGCAGGCATATTGGTCTATATGCCGACGGATCCCCCGGTGGTTTTCCCGCCTTTGGCAATAGGATCAAGCTCTGCCTTTTCCATGCTTCAGGGAAGACTTCCTCGTCCAGGCATCTCTGCATGACATATGTAAGCATCTCGGGAGCCTCAGTAATGGCCGTTTGATGGCTAGGTTCGGAATACCATCCGGTCCTGGCGCTTTACCTACACTAAGGGACTGTGCAATCCCCGCAAGTTCCGCCACAGTTACTCTTCCCTCGTCGGCCACCCTGGCCCCTGGCAGCTCCACAAAGGGAGGCCAGGGACTTGGGTCGTGACGTGGGAAGAGCCCCGCGATGATCCTCTCCAGCATCTCTGAAGACCGCTCTGTAGGGGCCATCGCCCCACGTGTCTTGGCCATTACGACCCTATAGGCGTCACCCCATGGATTCGCGTTGGCACTTTGACACAGGCCCTCGAAGCAGGCTTTTTTGCTTGATCTAATCTCAGTCTTCAGAGCGGTTCTAGCAACCACGAACGCCACCCGTCGTTCAACACGCTCCTCTTCTGTGCGTGCTCGCTGCATTCGCCTCCTTGCCCGTAGGCAGGCGCGGCGCAGGTTGCCAATTGCTTGAGTCCACCAGTAAGCTGGTGGCCTCCCATTCCTAGGGTGGACTTTCCTAGGCATGGTGGCATCGCATGCACGCGAGAGTACTGTTACCCAGCCACTCAGACCGAGAGTATTGTGCTCGCGGCGGAGCGCTTCCTTAAACACCTCGTCGTCGAAGTATGATGTCTTCCACATACGAGGGCTACGCCTCGCCCCTTCTTCCGTCCGCTGAATGCTGGTCGTATAGTCGATTCTGTAGCGAACCGCCAGGTGATCACTGTGAGAGTAGCCATCATCTACCCTCCAGTTCGAACTACTCGTTTGGCCAGGGCTCCAGAACGTAACGTCGATAATCGACTCGGCCCCGTTCCAGCTGTAGGTACTTTTGGTACCGACATTAGCCAAGTCCACATCCAACATGGCCAGTGATTCCAGCAGGATCTGCCCCCGTTGATTCGTGGATCGGCTTGCCCATTCCACGGCCAAGCGTTGAAGTCCCCCGCTATCACCACCGGCCTACACCCCATCAAGTTAGCCGTCAAACAATCTAGCATTCGACCGACCATCGAGGAGGCGCATAGCAGCTGCAGAAGAAGACCCCGTTGATTTTGGCAATGACGAAGCCCTCGTGTGTCGAAGACACCAACTCTTGGACAGGGTATTTCCCCGTTGTCCATATCGCCGTCATTTTAGACCCATCGGTGACTCAATTACCGTTCCTGGCGGGTACCCGGTAAGGATCTGCTATGATGGCGATATCCGTCCCCCATTCAGCAACTGTCTGACACAGCAGTTGCTGGGCTGCGTCACAGTGGTTCAGGTTTAGCTGCGTTACCTGCACTGTGATTTTGCAGCACGCTTAAACGCCGGGCACTTCGCACCCGCCATGGGGTACTTGCTATTCACAGCTTTGCTGGAACAAATCAAACAATTGGGAGGGTTCGTGCAGCATTGTGCCTTATGTCCCTCCAATCCGCAGCGTCGGCAGAGATTGCTTCTGTTAGGGCCTTTGCAGTTCTATTGCTTGTGCCCCGGTTCCAGGCACTTGACGCAAACTTCGGGTTGTTCGTATATGCTCACAAGGCACACCGACCACCCATCTTGACGCTCCCTAACTTGACTACCTTGGAGGCGTCCGCTGCAGATAGCCGAACCAATGCTACCTGCGTCCCTGCCGGACCTTTCCGTAGCCGAACGGCTGCGGTGGGCGTCTCCACTTCACACTGTCGCCGCAGTGCCGTGGTCTTTAACCCTTAGATTCACCTCCGTCGTGAGTGCCCTCACCTTGACCGCCTCGCCTAGGACTTCCTCCGCCAACTTCTTGTAGGCGGCGCCCTTTTGCGAGACGCCCCGCTTTAGCTCGAGGATCATCTCGCCCATCCGGGTACGTCTTATTCGACGTACGTCGGCGCCGAGTTCACCGAGCTTGACGTCACTCCTCATCGCCTTCAAGACGTCCGAGTACTTAGCCTCGTCCGTCTTGATGACTAGGGCATCGTTCCTGGAGCGATTGGCGCCTACCCTAGACTTCTTGCTACCCTCATTGGCCTGGGCCTTTTTTTCGGCCCTTGACGTCGTCGGTTTCCTCTTGTTCTTTACCAGGGTCCAGGAAGCGTCATCCTCCTCTATTTCCCTGGTCTGGGGCGGCTGAGAGTTCTCAGCCTGCCGTAACCCCTTACCACCGTCTTTCCTGGGTGGACGGACCTTTCCAGGTCCTTCCTCCCCCGGTTTGGGAGGTACCCGGCCGGGGTTCAGCTTCCCAGCCCCACTACCCTTGTTCGGGGTAGTAACCCTCCGCGTTTTAGAACGGCCCCCAGGGAGCTTATCGCCTGGAGACTGTCTCCCCCATTTTTGTGTCTGCTCCGTTGGAGCAGTCACCTCCGACGTGCCCGCGAATACTTGAGCCTCAGTCTGGGTAGACTTTAACACCACCGTCTTCGCTGGCACGCCCTCGGTCATTCGACGATGCCCGAGTCCGCGAATCCTTGGGCCTCAGTCTGGGTAGACCTCGACTCCACGGATTTCACGGGTTTACTCTTGGCCGTCCCGACCGCCCTCTCCAGCTTGGCGTCCAACGTCGACTTTCGAAGTTTCAGCAAGCTCCTCTTGAGGTCCTTACTGATATTATGCTTCGATAACGCAAAGTCGACGATGGCGTCTAGCTGTTCCGTCGCCACCTCGAGGGCCGAAAGCCCATCGCGTTTGCGGTTCATCGCCTTCACAAGCCATGGGCCGTCTATATCCTCTACCGGCGTAGCCTGGGAGATGGTTATGTGACCCACGCTGGCGCTGCGCACCGATCTGCCGACTATTGCTTCTGACCTCCTAGGCGGAGACCTGAACAACCCACCTCTTGCGAAGGGGTTGTCGCCTACACTACTACCACTAATTGAAGAATTGACTTGTTTTTCCATTTTGGTCCCACGAGTTGCTCGGGAAAAGAGGTCCACCACGCCAGAGCCTAGCATGACGCGGTAAGGGACAATTACTGTGGAGGGTGCCCAGGTACCCCACAGGCTCCGTTAAAGGCTTAGCTCATTATTTCACCCCCCCTGGCCATGCATCCCCTCGGCACGGGTCGCTTAACGCCTTGGGATTAGGGGTTAGGTACGATGGTCCCCTTGGTCGCACCCACTCACTCTAGCTGATGTCAGAAGGACAACAGTGCCCAGGCTGCACTACCAGCTAAGTACAAAACCCTTAGCTGGCGGTCGATTGTCATCGGAAGACCCGTGGAAGCGTGAGATTGGAACTTGTGAGGACCAGAGCTGTGTAGGTCGCTCCTTCCCAGATGTCAACTCACCATTTCGCAGCCCGCGTGTATGTGTGTGTATGTGTGTGTGTGTGTGTCTGTGCGCACCCACCCAAAAAAAAATGCCACTTATTCTTAGCCGATTTACTCGCAACAAGTTGCATTCGACGCAGAATACTCTCCCATTGTTTCCTATTGAAAATTGGCCAAATCGAACTATGGGCTCAAGAATAATAGCCATAATACTATTTTTATAATGCATGAGAAAGGCACCATCACCGCTAGGTGGATTAATCTGGGTTTTCACGGAATAATCGCGTAAAAAAGTTGCATTCGACGCAGAATCGTGTCCCATTGTTTCCTATTGAAAATTGGCATGATCGGACTATGGGATCGGAAGTTATGGCCAAAATACTTTTTTCACGGAATAATCGCGTAAAAAAGTGTCACTCATTTTTCGGGCACTTAAGGTGATTATAGAATGAAGCCAGAAATCGGCCATTTTGTAAACCACGTGCTTTTCCAATATTTGTTTCAAGAGCACGAGAAGAAAGAACCATAACGCGTATGGGGCTGAAATAATGGTAGATCGTTTTCTTAGTTATGCTGAACAATCATAATTTGAGATTCGGCACTGTACGAAAACTATTACGCCAGATTTGGAGTTTTGGAAATGTATGTATATAAACATGTGGTGAATTTGAAATTCACCACGGGCTTCATTCTATAATCACCTTAACCTCAACCGATTTGCTTGTAACAAGTTGCATTCGACGCAGAATCTTGTCCCATTATTTCCTATTAAAAATTGCCCAGATCGGACTCACTATGGGCTCGGAAGTTATGGCCAAAATACAGTTTTGATTCGCGCGAGAAAGGCACCATCACTGCTAGGTGGATTAATCTGGGTTTTTAAGAAGAGCTTTCAGAAATTTCAACGGAAAATTGTATGGGGAAATCATTGGTTTTACTTATATATTACCAGTCTAAGGCCGGAGTGGCCTATGCAGTGCATAGAAGTCTTCTCCATTCAGCACGGTCCATGGCTGCACGTCGCCAACCACGCAGTCTGCGGAGGGTCCGAGAATCGTTCTCCACCTGATCGATTATCTTGCTCGCTGTGCACCTCACCTTCTTTTACCCGTCGGATCGTTGTCGAGAACCATTTTCACCGGATTATTGTCCTACAATCTGGCTACGTGTCCGGCCCACCGCAGTCTTTCAATTTTCGTGGTGTGAACGATGTATGGTTCTCCCAACAGCTGATGCAACTCGTAGTTCATTCGCCTCCTCCACGTACCGTCCGCCAGCTGCTCCCCACCATAGATGGCACGCAGCACTTTCCTTTCGAAATTTCCCAGTGCGCGTTGGTTATCCACGAGCATCGTCCAGGTCTCGTGTCCGTAAAGAAGATGGTCTAATGAGCTTTTGGTACGGCGGCAAACTATATTCGATCGGAGCGTTTTTCGGAATCCAAAGTACGTAGGATTTCCTGCCATGATGCGTCTCCGATTTTTTCTGCTGGTATCGTTATTGGAGGTAACCAGTGAGCCCCAGTACACCAATTCATCAACCACCTCGATTTCGGCACCACCAATACAAACTCGTGATGGGTGGCTTGCGTTATCCTCTCTTGAGCATCTTCCTATCATGTTGTTGAAGTCTAGGTGGATTGTATGCTGCGCTGCTGGTCGGGTGGATTGCCCGTTCCCCTCGTGGGACTGAGCCCTGGTAAGGAGAAAACTTTCGTGGTGTTATGTGTCCTGTCCGTTGTCTATGTGTTAAGTGTTCAGTCTGTACGGTGTTCCCGTCTTTGTTTTTTTACTATTTTAAAGGGACTCGAGAATGCCCATGAAGCGTTGACATTATTGAAAGTTAGCATGGAAGTCGTATCTGAAAGACACCAACTCCATGCTCAAATTCGGAATAGGGTCGGCTGCATCTATCTAGCGTTGTTCTAAACCTCGTTATTCTTCCTTTGTTACAATATAATTAGCCCTACATGACATCATATTTGTCACCGGAATCATTCTATGCATAAAAATGGGACGATGATGCTTTATACGTATCTGGATAATAGACATTGTGTGCAATGAGGTCCTGAAGTAAAACTCGCTATCCTACCCAGAAGAAAGTACAGCTCCGTTTGATTCTACCCACGCAAAGTGAAATCTCGAGACGAAAATAGCGAACTTCATGCTTTGAAGGAGTCACGTCACGAAGCACACCACAACGACCGTTGTATTTCCATTCACAACTTTTCGTCAAAGCTGCGTTACATTGTTGAAAGCGTATCCATCCGTGGGTGGAGTGGCTACCGGTATTAATATCAGCGTTCTCATGAAAAAAGGCAGCCAACAACCAACCGTACTGAATTTTTGGCATTTCCCTTCTAGTAGGTAGCAAGGAAGGCATTTGGGTGTATCTAGCATCATTAATAAAAAAAAACGCCTACACCTAGAAACACACTTGAAGCAGTGGTTGAAAATATTTCATTCATACAGTTCACAGGGTCTTGACTCTACTGGCTGGCGTCTGGTTCGTCCTACTACTAGACGGCCAGAATAATGCGATGAATGCTGGAGGAGTGAGAATTTTTCTGGCGTTTTACTGCAGTTAACGCCAACGCAGAACGGGTAATCATTTGATCGCGTGGGTGTTGGGGCCTACAGGACAGAATACATGTCATGGTGATAACACGATGGTGTTTTCGAGAGTGTGGCAAGGATAGAAGGATAAAAACATCAATCATAGCTCCAATCTAGATTAGGCGCAGGTGTGTTGAACTATTAGACTGCTAATTACATTACGACACTGTTCCAATGGAATAGTATTAGTAATAACGTCTATGTAGATCTTTTATTTAGTAGTCCAATAAATAATATTTTACCTATGTAGTTTAACATGGTGCTTCAATGAACTTTTGAGGTTATTTTATGTATATTCAGGTGGCATCTGAGATTAAAATTTCATTTTTTTATGAACATGCCTTACACTTTTCGAAAACATAAGTTACCTCAATCGTTTCCCTATTTAAATGTCACTAGCCATATTTTTATTTATTTATTTACATGTTTTCCCCATTTACTGTCTGGACTACACTTGCTTTCCACCCATTGAAGCAGATGAGTTACTGTTTCCGACCTTACTCCGGATTTGGTCGCCTTAATCCTCGCTGCTTGAAGGACAAAGGATATCACATTTGGAAAGCTCTCGGATGTAGAAAGATTGCATCGTTCTCGTTCGCTCACATGACCCACCCACGATAGGGATCTTTTGATTTTTGATTTTGTGCGTTGTCACTTTCCTTTTGCTGTCACGTTTTGGTAGGCATAAGGCAAGCTCTGAAGAATATTATCAGTTTTACCTTTTAATGCGGAAGAAAGGTGGACGTGGTTCCGAGATGACGAGAGTTGGCTTCTATAGTGGCATCGCCAACCGAAAGTCTTGTGGATGTAGATTGATGGAATGAAGCAGTGGTGAAGCTTTTGCGTCAGACGGAAAGCATAAACGATTATTTATTGCGGTACATTATGTCGCCTCGTTTGTCGCCTTTGACGCCGTCTGCGTTCAGTGGATTGGTATAGCAGGCGACGCGTGCTTTTCGTGCGCATGCGACATTTTTTTTTTCATTCTCACTACAATTCGATTGTGAGAATTGAGGAAACATGCTGATTATCGTTGTAATGGTAATCCAACTAAGATCCTTAACTAAAACTCGAATGCTTTCTTCTAAAAAACGATTGCATTTGCAACCATGAGGCTCTAACTGAAAATGCAAGATTTTAATACTTTTATTATGGTAAACATTTCCTTACCTCAGCATAGTAAATTTATTCGGTCTAAATTAAAACGAAAAAGTATTGACTGCATTAAACTCTCCGACGAGAAAACAGAAATCACATTTTGACGTACTCGTGTTGTATCATTTCTCATCAAAAACGATTTTTTAAATAGAATTTTCGACCTTTATATATCAGTCCGGCGGATTTAGGAAATGCCTGTCTATCGTCTTATAAGTTGTAGTTATTGATCACTTGGTTAATCGATTCATTTCAACGAACGTACTGCAAATAAACTAGAAATGACTTTCCAACTACCATGCGTCTCCATATATCATCCAACTGTTATTATTGTCATCAATAGAAAAGCTGTTGGAGGACTTGACAAAGCTTTTTCCCCACTGTGCAAAACCAGAGTCAAACACTTCTAACATATCATAGTAGTGGTAAAGACTTTTCCATTTCCCACGAGAAAGAAAATCAACACGCACACATTCTTCCATCCGTTGAACTTCAGTGCTCTCCGTGTGTAACCAGTCTTCGTCCTTGCATCATCGTGCCTGCTTCGAGCGCAGAGCCCCCTAGACCGTACAATAGCTTTGCCAGTGGTGAACGTTGACCGTGATATGATCCCTTTCGCTGCCGTGCCGCGTCGAATGGATACAATTTTCTCCGCAAAGTTTGCTCCCATCTCTTGAGGGATTCCCTAATTCCCCGCAAGGAGAGCTTCCTCCACGACCGACCGATCGAATCGAGAAGAGCAAACGCGACAGATACCCCCCCGAAAGTGTGCACCCTCAGCAGCAGTGGATTCTGCATAATCTCGTCAGTCGCATTTCGGAGAGGAAACTGTACGGTGGTTCAACGGTGAACTGAAGTAGAAACGAATCGAGACTCCAGTCCTTGTATCCCTACCCCTGGTGTGAAGAAAATTGCTACGCGTTCTTATTCTCTGCCATCGAGTTGCACAAAAGATAAGAATCAATTTCGATCGTGTGGCACCTGTTTCGAGCTATCGTGTCGTGAATTGAAAAATCGCGTCAGTGCTGAACGGAAAACCGTGAATTCCACGAAAGCGTAAGTAAATTTCGCGACGGAACCCCACCCCACGTGCTGGTGCGTGTCTTTTCGAACATTTTCCTTTCTGGTAGCCAGTTGGAAAAAGGCAGTTGGCCGTTCCTCACCAGCAGGAAAGTAGGTGTCGCTCACTTTCGTCCGAGTGAGGAAAATTGATTTTTCCAGCAGAAGCATATGAGTTTGGGTATGGTTGGCTGAACCAGACTTGTAGCGTTCTAATTTTGTTCGCGTTGCAATTTAATTACATTATTATTGCTGTTTTAATATGTTTATTCAATTTTCAATATTTGAATTGATGGATACAATATTAATTATTCAAATTAAATTATTTAACTGTTATACTCCCATGAATGTGATTGAAGTTGGAGTTTTTGTAAAGGAATTAAATTTAAAATAAACATAATCAGCCAATTTTGATTGGCACAACACTGCCGCAATCAATTTTGGAAAATGGCGTATACGTCGCTTTTTCAGATCACGACAGAACAGTTCTGCAATTTGTTTGTGTATGTATCATTGTAAAAGATAGTTTCTATTTTCAGGCAAATCAAATTTGCGGGGAACTATCATTTTAGAGGAAAACTTATTTTTGGGGTAACGACCTTTTACGGAGAAACTTCATTTTCGGGAAAATGTGATTTTTGGGGAAATGTTATTTTCAGTGGAATATCGTTTTCAGATAAATGTACCCGTAACGCTGGGTACCTTTACGTGGTGTGTTACGGGGTAAGATATTGCCAGCTACAGGCAAATCCTGACCCAATGAATACCTTTCTCATTATCCAATTCCGTGGTACTTAAGAGGGTGTCGCTAAGTCGCTGGCCGGTCGTTAAGTAAGTACCACATCAACACTTCCTTCCTTTCCCTATTTATGGTGAAGATGGGCTTGGACAGGAGTAATAATTCTCATGCTTTTGTTATTTTTGTTTAAGTCTGGAACTGTGGGCCACTCCCCTTCTTGATTTCTGATAGCATTCCAGATGAGGGTCTCAAAAGATAAACATGAGTATCACCAGTGTCCAATCTACGAATTACACCGTAACAATGCTAATGCTAATGCTAAAATATCGTTTGTTGTTTGTTGTTTTTGGGACTTGGTTGAGAAATTGTATAATCTTAACAAATTACGTAACGCTCAGAGGGGGGGAGGGGGCGAGCAAAGTGTGACGGTCCATACACTATTTTGAAATGTTTTATACAGAAAGTGCGACATAGGGGGATGGGGGTTGAAAATGTCCAATTTTTGCGTTACGTTATTAATGGATCTTCCCTTTAAGAACCTCGGATGAATTAAGGAATTGGAGTTTCAAATTGTGCCTAATATACTTATACATAACCGCACACACTACTGCTCTCTCACATCTTCCCCACCTCCTCTATATTCCTTTGTTTAGGATAGAGAATATGTGTCTCATTTTTGGTGGAAATCGGTCCGCGATTTTAAAAGTTATACTGCATTGTTAGTTTCCTAAACAATATACCCACCACTCCCGCCAACAACCTCCTCGTTTTACAAACGACCGTCCCACCTCTTCTATAATTGTCTCTGTAGGATAGAGAATACGTGTTTCAAAAATTTAACGTCATATTTGAATTGCCCCTTAATCGTTTTGGGACCCCAATCAACTGTATAAAAGATGGGCTCGATCGTTTTTTTTTTCGATTGTTTACTTCCCCGCTGTCCGCATCGCGCTTGAAATTTATATGGAAATTAATATGGGAAAACGTACTTTTTCGCGTTTTTGCTTCAAGCGATTTCAATTTATCGTAAATCACGTGACTCATAACGTTAGCATATATTCTGAAGGCCGTCGAAACACTTTGCTGAAGAAGGTGCGTTGCTGGAACTTCTACAAAAAATGTTATAACCCTTCGGAGATTAATTGCTCGAGATCAATGTTTCTACCTGCACTACCGGGTAACCTATGATTGTTTGTGGGCAAAACCCTTCTTCCATTTTGTCCCTACCCAGCAAACCAGCAATCGTATAAGAATGTACAAATTAAATTATATATTTTCACAGATCAGATCGTAATCATATATAGATCCAGCAGAAGTTGTGATAAATTGTAGAAAGGTTACATATAATGCAAATGTACAATCTAATTACAATCTATGTCATAAGTTGTAAATATGTAAATTTAAACTCAAAACGGAATCATATATCGCAAATATTTGAAAAATTGCATATATGTGCATCTGAAGTTACAATGTCGTTAAGATTTGATTGTAAAGTCCTCTGTTATAATGATTTCAAATATACATTCAACAACTCTGATGATCCTTGAATGTTCAATAAAATATTCTTTTTCAAGAATATTAAAAAGAACACATTTGTCATCATCATTAAATACAATTAGAAGACAAATTTCAAAAGCGGTAGTTGTTTTATACAAATACATTCCTCAACATTAAACAATCGGTAATCACCCAGTCAATGTCTGTGAAATAGAACTACATGAAAATGATCATTCAGTTATTTTTGTACTATTGGTCAGAATTCTAAGGGAACCTTTTCGCACCCATTCTCCATGAACTGTGTTTTTCCGTACATCTGTACTAGCTATTTATAACTAAACCTTCAAAGGTTGATTACTAATAGAATACTTACTGTTATTTGTCATTAGACATAGTAAACAGCCTGGTGTTGTTTTTTAAGTACTCACTAAATGGATAGAAACAGATTTGCAAAAATTCCATTATTTAGTACGTATTGGAAACATGAAATTCAATTCTATTTAGAACAACAATTTAGAAATACAATAAACACGATTTTAGGGAAAACAAACTTTGAGGGCAATTTTGTTATATTGACAACGTTGTGTTTCTCCTCTTAGAGATGATAATATCATGATGATATTATACACGTTATATTATTAAATTATATATGTGTTCAATTAAATCGCATATACTGGTTAATGCAATCATTGTCGACAATGTTGTATAAGATGTAATGGAATGTCTTTTCCAGATTGTATTCGCAGATGCAATATTATCATTAGGTATAAATGACAGGCCTGGTAGCGGGTCACTTTTTAGTGACTTGGTCACTTTTTTCGGGCTTTATGTATCCATCGGAAGATGTTTTGTTTATGGCGGAAATGAAATTACGGATCTTGGAAAAATGATCACTCTGAAACATCGCCAGCCATTTAATTTAATTCGCTGCTCCTATTGGCATTTCACCAGTAGCTAATTGAAGGTGTTTCATGTCACAGTTTATAAATTGTTATACAGTCATGGAAGCAGGAGACCTGTCGATTTGAAGTTTTTGCCTTTCTCGTATACTAAGTATACGGTAAAGGCTATATGATCGCTCCAAAAACAAACTTTTTATAGAAGGCCCGGAGACCCATAGTGTTATATACCAATCGACTCAGTTCGACGAATTGAGGTGATGTCTGTGTGTGTGTGTGTGTGTGTGTGTGTGTATGTGTGTGTGTATGTGTGTGTGTGTGTGTGTGCGCAAAACTACTCAAAAAATGTCACTCATTTTTCGGGCACTTATCCTCAACCGATTTGCTCGCAACAAGTTGCATTCGACGCAGAATCCTGTCCCATTGTTTCCTATTTGAAATTGGCCAGATCGGACTATGGGATAAAAAGTTATGGCCAAAATACAAATTCATACGAAAAAATCGCGTAAAAAATGTCACTCATTTTTCGGGCACATATCCTCAACCGATTTGCTCGCAACATGTTGCATTCGACGCAGAATCCTGTCCCATTGCTTCCTATTTGGAATTGGCCAGATCGGACTATGGGATAAAAAGTTATGGCCAAAATACAAATTCATACAAAAAAATTGCGTAAAAAATGTCACTCATTTTTCGGGAATTTATCCTCAACCGATTTGCTCGCAACAAGTTGCATTCGACGCAGAATCCTGTCCCATTATTTACTATTTGAAATTGGCCAGATCGGACTATGGGATCAAAAGTTATGGTCAAAATACAAATTCATACGAAAAAATCGCGTAGAAAATGTCACTCATTTTTCGGGCACTTATCCTCAACCGATTTGCTCGCAACAAGTTGCATTCGACGCAGAATCCTGTCCTATTCGTTCCTATTTGAAATTGGCCAGATCGAACTATGGGATCGAAAGTTATGGCCAAAATACAAATTCATACGAAAAAATCGCGTAAAAAATGTCACTCATTTTTCGGGCACATATCCTTAACCGATTTGCTCACAACAAGTTGCATTTGACGTAAAACAATGTCCCGTTGTTCCCTATAGAAAATTGGCCATATCGGACTATGGGATCGAAAATTATACCACTTTTTTTAATGGAAAAATCGCTAAAAAAGTTTCACTCATTTTTCAGGCACTTTTCCTCAACCGATTTGCTCGCATTAAATTGCATTCGACGCAGAATGTCTAATATTTTCTTATTGAAAATTGGCCAGATCGGGCTATGGGCTTAGATGTTATGGTCAAATTACTATTTATTGTGAAAAAGAGTTCAAAAAAGTCTAGCTTACTTTTTTAGCACTTAGACTTCATCTATTCCCCAAGCAACACAAGTTCAACACATCTGGTTGCAGTAACCATATTGTGATTGAATCCGGTCATATATAAGTTACTGTGATTGATGTGCAATATGTGTGCTTCTCAGGTCGCTCGCAATAGATTGCATTCGACGCAGAATCTTGTCCCATTGTTCCCTATAGAAACTTGGCCGGATCGTACAATTGGGTCAAAAGTTATGGTGAAAATACTAATTTTAAAACTACAAAATAAAATGCCAATTTTTGCTCTTATGCTCATCCGATTTGTTTGCAACAAATTGCGTTTGTCGAGAATTTTTTTTATGCATAGGGACACGGCAGGTATTTCCGTCCATCGTCTTGGTGGCTAAAATCATCGAAAGGAATGTCCTTTTGCTAGAACTCCAATATAGCAGAACGTATCTCCTGAGCTTACGATTTGATACGGATGAGTTTGTCAAAAAAGTTTTTTTTTATTGGTTTTCGAAACTACGACGAAAAGACGAAAATACCTGCCTTAACCCTATAAATAAATATGAAAAATAAGACCAATCCACATATTGGTCCACTTAATTAATGATTTTGTGTGTTACTTCTACGTGAAGTTAAACGATTTACAATGATATGGAAATGCTAATATCATCTTCCAAACTTAGACGTACATGTTCATGATAGAATTAGAGGCGAAAGTATAGAATTGATAGTTCCGTTTAGCAACCCTATAACCAGAGACCGGCGGAGTGAAAAACTGCCGAAATGGCAACGTATGAAAAGGTGTGATATCGTGGAAATAATACTGGCATCACTTGAACTTTTTGCTTGACTCTTATGGGTGAAAAAAGTAAACAAGTCGATTTGGAACCTCTTTTGACGGTTTGATTGGAAACAAGATGGCGTCTTTGCCGATCTCTTATTCTAGTATTTCTAGTTCCG
This sequence comes from Armigeres subalbatus, assembly GCF_024139115.2. Taxonomy (NCBI): domain Eukaryota; kingdom Metazoa; phylum Arthropoda; class Insecta; order Diptera; family Culicidae; genus Armigeres; species Armigeres subalbatus. The sequence goes on from NC_085141.1 coordinate 355,503,861, forward strand.
TTAGGATACGGCAGGCATGAATAATGTTTTTATAGAAGTCGATTTGAAAGCGAGCGGAGGGCAATATTTGTGATGGCACATATCACACGACCTTCCTTCTGCCAAGCTCCCGTATGAAGGGGGAGGGAAGAATATCAGTGTGGAAGATGATATATCTCCACTGGCCCTCCTTCATGAGATGGAGCCTTTAGGGCAAATTTTTCGCGTCATGAGCAATTCGATCCAGGATGTTGAATTTAACCCTCTTGTCCATAAAACAACAGTGTGGTGTGTTGTGGTGGAATCGACCGGATCGATGGCTGTGGGTTGTGCAAGATTGAACTTGAAAGTGACACCCCAGTAATTAACTTTGTACACACTCTACACACACACACACACACACACACACACACACACAGACATCACCTCAATTCGTCGAACTGAGTCGATTGGTATATAACACTATGGGTCTCCGGGCCTTCTATAAAAAGTTTGTTTTTGGAGCGATCATATAGCCTTTACCGTATACTTAGTATACGAGAAAAATATTGCCCTCCGCTCGCTTTCAAATCGACTTCTATAAAAACATTCTTCATGCCTGCCGTATCCTAATGGAACTATCAATTCTATACTTTCGCCTCTAATTCTATCATGAACATGTACGTCTAAGTATGGAAGATGATATTAGCATTTCCATATCATCACATATTGGTGTTATTTGAGATTTTTCCAAACCTTTTGAACGAACGAGAAAGGCACCATCACCGCTAGGTGGATTAATCTGGGTTTTTAAACTCAAGCTTTATGCATTAGGGGAAGGTGGGAAGACTTGATTCCTTGGGAAACTTGATTGTCCCTTGTTTTACCAAGAACTAAACTGCCCATGATCGCATATTTGTAACACTCGCATTTTTGTTCATTTTGTAAAAAGCCTGTGAATCGTTCAGAATGCTAAATTTGATGGATCTAACCCCACAACAGTAAAATAGGATTTATTATTTTGCTTATCTTTGGTAAGCTGGAAATTATTGATTTTGTGGGGAGGATTAACAAAATCAACCGAAATGCTTATGTTACAAATATGCGATCATGGGCAGTAACGTTGTATTGTTATAACGTATTTTTATAATAGATCCTCTATGATCGTTATGTGGCGAGTTATGTTTTTAATTGACAACCTTATTTACTCTAATATTTACTGTGTTTTGTTCCTCCAGAAAATAATTTTAGTGGCCACGCAAAATTAGAAGAACTTCGTCCAATAATGACCAAATGCTATTATTTTTTCACAACACAAATCCATAAATATGCTAAATGATCTTCACTGATAAAAATGCCATCATTCCACCACAATTTCAGGATATTTGAATTTTGAGTTGTTGCCTCAATTTGAGGAGACTTTATCCCTCATTAGGCATCCATTGAAAAATTTGTCTAAAAAATTCAAGAAAATATAATTTGTTCTCAAGCGACTTTTTTTGTAGATTTTGACAGATGTAATGAAAGGTTTGTTCTAAACAAATATTTATTGAGTAGATTTTGAAGATTGCATGCGCTGTCGAATTCCATAGCAAAAATCGTTTATGAATACGCACATCAAGTCGGAAAATCTGTGTATTTTGAAGTAAAAATATTTAAAAATTCAGAGAGCATGGTCCTCATTACAAGCAGGAGGTCGAGCGTTAAATCCCAGGCTTGTTGTACATGAATCTTCATAATTTTTATATCGTTTTCTACCAAAACGATCCTACTGTTCCTGTCGCACTAAAAATTCCAAAAACATCCGTGGCACCTATGACAAATCGTTAGAGTTCTCTGCCTCGTTCTTAAGTAGACAGCTAATCCAATGATCGTAATTTTCACTTATTATCACGAGAAGAGAATGCTCATTCACACAGATATTCGCCGAGAAATAATAACCATATTTCGCTCACTTCGAATGGCGTAAACATTTGATTTGCTTGCAGACTACTCATAGTTTTGAGTTTAGTTTTGAGTTTTGAGAAATATTTTTGTTGCAAATACAATAACACGTATGTTTTTTTTATGATAATATAATGTGTAATGTAAATTATGATGTATGTTTGAACTGTTTTTTACTATTCTAGATTTAAAGTTGTAACAGTCTAATTATGCAACTTTATAACTGAACATATGCGATCTCTGATAAAAACCAGCATGATTGTATATTGATTAAATTGAAATCGGAATACGTCGTATATCTTGTTATGCCAAAACACTGATTTGTACGTATATGGCCTCCACTTTTGTTCACATAGAAGGAATCTATGCATTTTATACAATCAAATTGCATCGTATAAGAGTGCATTAAACAGAACTGAAAGTTAGTTATGTGAACAAATTTGTTGGCTGGGTATTTTACGTTGAGAAATAATTCGGCATAACTCCAATAAGAACCCCAGACCTCTAAGATCAATAATTTTGAAATAACCTACCTGGATACCTGGTTGGCTACAGCGTCGATACACCTATGCCTGGCGTATTGTACAGCTCCATAATCGTCGATCTTGGGCGACGTTCCTCCAGTTTCCCCGAACGCTCAGGGTCCCCAGGTCCAATTCCACCGCGTGCAGCCAGCGTGTTCGTGGCCTTCCACGAAGTCGCCGGCCCCTATCTGGTTCCTTGTTGAATATTGTTTTTGCTATTCTTTTTTCCGACATTTGCACTAAGTGACCAGCCCACTGGAGTCTGCCGTATTTTATACGATTCGCAATATTTTTTTCTCATGATTCATGCATCTGCGCCACACACCATTTTACAGTGGCGTCTGGTCGGCCTGTTCAACCTGTTCATTGCACAGGTAGGCAAACTAATGAAGATTATATTTTGATCTTGTGTTCAAAAACATAGTTGCACTGGTTGGCAGAAAACAGAGCTGTTGCAACAGCTACGTTCAATTTTGTTTCTGAACCAGTCCACACATTTGAAACATAGATAATAGGTAGCTTTCCTTTTGGTATTCAGGCGTTTGGTTTGTATCATTCAATGCACAAAAAGACACTCCTGCATCAAAGCACGTGCGAAGTGATGCAACAAACCTTGCAACGAAACGGCGTCGCAGTTCGTTCAAGTTTACTACGTGAACGAAGAAGATAATATGAGAGAGAATTTTGAGGAAAATTTTCTCTCTGTTCGTCTGTTTGGGAACGAAGTGCTGCAACACACTGCGAGCATAATATAGACGCCTTCTCAAATTTCATTGGAATCCGTTCAAATTTGAACGAGCGAAAGACATATTCTTCTGTCGCTTCAACTAAGCGCGAAATACAAAACTACACATGATACGGATGCCAGCAGTAGCAACAGTACATATTTGACTCAGTTCGTGGAAAGCAGCTTGGTTCAGCATAGTTATTTGAACGTAGTTCATTGTCTTCAGCATATTACGTGGCCGAGTTGTCACTAGCACTGCTCTTCTATTTCAATATTGTTTGTTCAAGTTCATACATTTCGAGGATGTCTCTGTATGTGGATGTTTCATATGTGGCTCAAATATAGCTGTAATGATGTGCATAAACTAATTTTTTCAATGAAAACTTATTCGTTATCAAATGGTTGCATGATGCTTTTCCCTTGCTAACGTCCAACAACAAAAAGTGACATTTTTCCGATGGTCACTGGTGGCGCCAGTCATAGTTATTTTGTAGGGCACCACTTGGTCCAAGAACGTTGCCTTTGTAAACAAAGCGTGCTAGCGACGAGTGGCGCCCCATCTCTCAAATCACTAGTGTACAATACTAAAAAAACCTCATACGAGCGAGCCTGCTCGGGCGTTTCAGAACCGCGCACGTGCTGAAGGGTTAATAAGAATGTTATTTGATTATTGAACAGGTTCCCAATTATTCCAGGCGACGCCCGCCCCTGATTTTCAAGTTTCCCTCCAAGTATTGTACGCAGCACTTATTGCTTGAAAACCCCAAAAGCTCTCCGGTCCGCCTTTTTAACGTCCATGCTTCATGTCCATAAAGAGCCACTGGTAGAATCAGATATTTGTATAGAGCAAATTTCATTTCCGTCTGCATGTTGCGGGATCTAAACTAGTTACGTAATCCGTAAAAGGAACTGTTCGCAGCAGCAATACGTCTTATCACTTCACGGGAAACGTCATTGTCACATGTCACAAGCGTTCCAAGGTAAACAAATTTTTCAACAACTTCTAACACAACCCATCAAGTACTACCTCAGCACTAACACCACTAGGTCTTCCTCTATCTCTACCTGCCACCATTTACTTTGTCTTGGAAGAGTTAATGGTTAAGCCTATCCTCGCCGTCATGTGAGGGGTCTGGGGTGTGGGTAGGCAATACCTATGATAACTTTTTTCTTTTCAACGCAATTTATGCAAACTTTGTGTTATTTGTTAGTCCATAAAATGCGTCGCAAATATTACAGAGAACACGTAATAAAGCTTTCTTGAAAAGTCGTGAAAAAATGAATTTCAACAAGTGCCAATACGTCCCACCTTAACCAAATACGTTTCATATGCCTTCATTAGTATTTTATCAATCCCATAATAAAAAGGTTGCAAATCCTTATGTGCTTGACATTAAAAAACCAACATAAGTCCTTTAAAACAGGTTTGAATTACATTTCAATAATTTCCATATCATTTGAAAGCAAATGCTGCAAGCTCGCCGCACTTGTGTCCAGTAGGTAGAGGCATATCGACCTGCCTGCACTGGGGCGTTTTGACCAGTGAAACATATTTTCGAAAAACGTTACATTTTTGAAGAAACTACGTTTCGTGTACAATTAATTTATTCTCTGATCAGTTCTTGAGTTATGCAAAAAGTTTTGTTTCATTTGTATGGGAGCCCCTCTTCAAGAGCGTATTTCGACCTCAACAAGTACGAGATACTGAAGACGGCCTTACTGTTGAGGTCGAAATACGTATCTGTCAAGATACAATTAAGTGGTGGAATTCAATGGGATTGTACAAACTCGTCTTATGACAAGTGCTTTTTGTCTAAATTTAATCTAAATTTCTGGAAAATGAGTAGACAACATTTTAAAGCAAGTGTGGAAATAGAACCCTTAGTGCATAGGGGAGACTGGGTAGACTTGATCCCCTTTTCTGATTTCCGATGTATCACAGCCAAAAATAAATAAACATACGCGATTTCCACACAGACTCTCTAAGAAATATAGTATTAAACTTTACTGATGTATGACAGTCCTTTAATTATTGTTGTTATTGATACACAATCGATAGAGTGCTGTCAAAAATTTACTTTCAAAATATTCGGGGGAAATTGATCCCTCTCCAAGAACTTGCTTTGATAAAATTAGAAAGGTGCTCTCAGATTTTTTTAATATTTTTACTTCAAAATACGCGGAATTTTCGAATAGCTGTGCGTATACATGATCATGTTATTACATACATACATACATGTTATTGAATTCTACTACACATGCAATTCTAAAATTTGGGGAGACTTGATCCCCTTTCTATGATATCTACATAATAAATAATATTTCCTGCCAAGCCTTCATCAAATCTGTCAAATCTTCAAAAAATTAGAAACATGAGAACAGATGAATATTTTTTTTAACTTTTTCGCCAAATTTTTGTATGGATGACTAATCAAGTGTCCCATATTGAGGCAATAACTTCAAATCCAAATATCCTAAAATTTTGATGGAGTGTTGACATTTTCATCAGTGCAGATCATTAAGCATATTTATGGCTTTGTGCTGTGAAAAAACGAAAGTATTTGGTCATTGTTATGAAAAGTTGTTCAAATTTTGCTTGGCCAATAAAAACATCTTTAGGAAGGTCAAAATATACAAACTGCCCTGCAGAACAAATAAGGTTGTCAATCCAAAAAAATAACTCACCACATAAAGGTGATTTGGAGGATCTATACTAAAAAATACGCTAGAACAAAACTACTTTAGTTCTCGAAAAAACAGGGGGTGATCAAGTCTCCCCGGGGATCAAGTCTACCCACCTTCCCCTACTCTTGTGATACCATTTTTGAAAATACGGCGAAAAAATCTTGATTTGTTTATAATTAGGAGAGACGATTCTAACCACTGAATGAAAAAAAAAAACGATTCTAAACCCTAAAAAATAATTTTTTTTTTTTGCCTGATTTCGTAGTCTATTTTATAGAGCGGACATTTTTAAATTAAATTAAATTAATTTCCCAATGCTTTATTGTGTGTGGCTGTAAAAAGTGAAAGATGCAGAGAAATTAAGAAAGTTTTTGACGTTCTCAAAAATGAATCTATGGCAAAAGGTCGAAAGAGCAAAAGGTTAAAAGGACAAAAGATCGAAAAAAAAGGGTCGACGGGTCGAAAGGTTCGACGTTTTGTCTTTTGTTCCGTTCGACGTTTTGTCCTTTCGACCTTTTGTCCTTTTCGACCATTGGTCCCTTCAACCTTTTGTTTTCGACCTATTGCCCTTGTGACCCTTTGTTCCTAACCACTTTAAAAAGTTGGTCCCCCTCTTAGATAGCCCGAAACCGACCTATTTTATGCACGCAATTGCGGATAATTTCTATTGTTATTGCCGTTTGGAGTCAAGTTATTTTCTAGTCTAGTGAGCTTTATTTTTGACATTTTTTTGGCATACAAAATAACTATTTGTAGAAGAATTTCAACCACTTCCGAGCTGCTGTCTCTATCGAAGTATGTGCCTATCTATCCTCCATCTTTGGCAGAGAATTTATAACAAAATTATTGCAAGTTTTGTTATTTGTAACACACTTTGATATAATTGTGATAACATTTTGTTATGACTAACTGGTCGGGAAATAAAGGGAATTTAGGGTGCTTAAGTAATTACGATGCTGATGTTCACATAGACATTCTTGGCGATGTAACGAGACAAACATTTTTTTTGGGAGACAACAATGAGAGGAAGAAAAGGGTTAACGACAGACATTGAAATGGACAACAAGAGGAAGACATTCGATATGGGGTACGACTGAAAAGGGGGTGGGCAGACTATGATCGCAATCTTACATCAGCAACTTTCACAAATTGGTGGACGAGGGACATGTATTCGAGATCAAGGCCTGCCAGCACTTCTCTAATAGGCTTTGGTTGTTTTCCTCGGACCCGGAGTTATCAAACAGTTCTGCTGTTGAGATTTTGGTGAAATTTCATTGAAAACATTGACTCCGCGTAATAAATTCTTATTATATTCCACAAAATAATATTTCCTTTTTCTTAAGTGCTATTTTCGGCAAATATTATTTTTTGGAAAATGTCAGTTTTGGGGAAATTTTATTTCCGAGAAAATGTCATTGTTGAGGATATTCCATTTTTGGAGAATCTTGACAATTGGGGGAATATCAAAAAACCTCACATGACCTCAATAGTCGAGAAAGTTATGCCTAATATACATTATGACTTACGCTATTATGCTCAACATACTTATGCATAAACTCTCACTCAACACCACCCAAACTCCTCACCTTTTCCTCGATGACCGTCCCACCCCCTCTTTAGTCGTCTGCAGGGATCGTTATTCTCTCTTATTCGCACGAGCAGAGAATGCTCTCTCACGCTCCGAAACTGAGCAGTTAGGGCGAGGAGCTTAGTTTCACAGGAAAACGTAGCAACGGTTATCTGTTTTTTTTACTTGATTTTTTTTACTTTTACTTGAGCTGTTGTGAGGTTTTATAGAGAACGCCTTAGTAATCCCCGCGATACGACTCCTTGGTGTTGCATCAACATCTCGAGATTTATTCGAGGTTTTTGTGGTAGTGGTCTTTGCAAGATTACGATCTGCCATCTAGAAGAGTCTCAGAAATTTTACAATGTTTTTTTTTCTTGACAAATTGCGCTGTTTTCTTGGTCATACTTCAGTTTTATGTCTTGGAAACAGCTGATTTCTTCGTAATCCGCCATTGAATAAAATGTAGGTAGAGCTTTTTTAGCACTGCAATCCTACTTAGCTGCCTTCCAGTAATAAGTAGAACACCGAAGTAAATAATTACATCGTCTTCATCTTTTGGTAGTATTCGGGTGCAGAGACAGTAGTCGTATCGTGTTGTGGTCGATGGAATCCTAATCTCAACAGCCGGTCGTTGAACTTTACCTACTCCAAATAGTTTGAACATTGTTTCTACCTGAATATTTAGGTACATTTACATGCACACGTAAATGCAAATGCTTCAGGAAATTCAGGTGAAACTTACGTGTCCATGGAATTCTATCTGAATTATCAAGTAAAACTTACATTATTATCACGTAGAATGAGAATTCTACCGGATTTCAGGTGGAAAAAAGCGCGTTTGTTCAGGTGGAAACGACGTGCAGATTTTCTTGAGTGTACAAACCCACACAGTGGTTATGAGGTCATTAGGCCAAAAGTCATTGAATGGAATGTTCATTAGGCCGAATGAGAAGTTAAAAGTGAGAAGGGAGAAATCAATTCTTCCTCCCCCTTCTATTTTCTTCTTTTTTTCCTTCTTCCTTCTTACTTTTTCCGTTTTCCTTCATCCTTCTTCTTTCTTTCTGCTTCTACCTTTTTTAGCCAGTCTCTCTTTTTAATTCTTCTTACTTTTTCCTTCATCCATCTACCTTCTCCCTTCTACATTTTTCGTATTTTTCTTCTTTCTTCATGTTTCCTTCTACATTTTCCTTCTTATTTATCTCTTTTTCACTTTTTATTTCTCACGTTTCACTTCTCACTTCATACTTTCCATTCCTCATTTCTCGCTACTCACTTCTCACTTCTGATGTCTCACTTCTAACTGCTCACTTCCCATTTCTCACAACTCATTTCCCATTATACATTTCTCACTACTCATTCAGTCTGTCCGACATCAGTTCGAAAAAGGTGATTCTTCCTTCCTATTTTCACTACTGACAACTCAATTCTAACTTCTCTCTTCTCATTCGGCCTAATGTCCGTTCGACCCATAGTTCGGTCTAATGACCCAGCACACGGCATACTGTCCATCAGGCGGCATACTGTATTTGGGAGATGCCTTGACGCCATCCAGAACCTCCATGTATAATTCTTCATTTAAAACGCTGTTTGTTTCTTCAAGAGCATCGTCAAAAAGATGATTTTAATCTTCTTATTCAATGGCTCTACATTCCAACTGGAACCTGGCCTGCTTTTCAACTAATTATTCTCGGTGTTGAACTTAGTCTGTAGATTAACCCTTATGCGGCCAACAAAAAAAACACACGTGGATGGCCGACAGGGTACCCGTGTTCCACTAAATTGATATTCTCATAACTTCAACAATTTTCAACCGATTTGGATAATTTTGACAGTTTTGGAAACAGAAACTCATATACTTTTTGCCCATTGTCAAGGTTTACAGCTTATGCCCATGGTTATACAAGAAATCTTTGAAGTAAGGGTTAAGAGTCTACATGCGTAACCAAAGGCCATTCAACCAGTTTCAAATATGCTACAAGCTCTTTGCGCTTCTTAGAATTGAAGGTGTTCACAGTATATGCTTCGGGTAATGCAAAAATCCCTGAAATGAGGTCTTTGTCATCCGAGAAATCTCTGGAGTAAAGCCTAAAGATCTACTCGCGTAACCAAAGGCCTATTATGCAAATTCAAATACGGTACATGCTCTTTGTGGTACTTAGCATAGAATGCGTTCACAGTATATGTTCCGAGTCATCCAAGAAATCTCTGGAGTAAGGCCTTAAGGTCTACACTCATAACCATGGGTCTATGGACTTGTCTCAAAAGTGGTACACGCTTCTTGCGCATCTTGAAATCAAATGTGATCACTACATATGTTTTGCGCTTTCGAAGAAATCTCTCGGATAAGTCCTCTGGCGCCTTCATTGCATATGTTCATGGTCGTCCATGAAAACCCTGGAAAAGGCCTTCAGGTCTACACGCGTAACCAAAGATCTTTTAGATTGTTTCAAAACTGGTACATGCCCTTTGTGGTACATAGAATAGAACGCCTTTATTGCATATGTTCATGGTCCTCCAAGAAAACCCTGGAAAAGGCCTTAAGATCTACACGCGTAACCAAAGATCTATCAAATTTTTTCAAAAGTGTTACATGCCCTTTGTGGTACATAGAATAGATTGCGTCCATTGCATAGGTTCATGGTCATCCAAGAAAACCCTGGAATAGGCCTTTAAATCTGCATGGGTACCCAGAGATCTTTTGGCTTGTTTCAAAAGTGGTACATACCCTTTGTGGTACATAGAATAGAATACATCCATTGCATATGTTTATGGTCTTCCAAGAAAATGTTAGAATAGGCCTCAGGATCTTCACACGTAACCAGATACCTTTCGGATTGTGCATATGCCCTTTGTGGTACATAGAATATACCGCTTTCATTGCACTTGAACAATCCTCAGGAACTTCACGCGTAACCAGAGCTCTTTCGGCCTATTTGAATAGTTATACACTGCCCATGATCGCATATTTGTAACAATTGCATTTTTTGCGATTTTGAGTTAGGCTCATGAATTGTCTTCAAATTGTTAGTTCTTTCATCTAAGTTGGTGAAATCTGAAAGTTTGTTCTAAAAATCTTGAAAAAACTACCAAGTTGTGACATAGTGACCGCATAATTGTAACACTGGAAAAATATTTCACCGGTATGCCATGTTCCTTGAACAAAAATTAGCACAATTGATTTGCACTCATATATTAAGTGATGCAGATATAGCTGCCGATGATTTCAACTGCAAAAAGTGTACGCGCAATTTTTAGATTTTTTTTTTGAAAATGGATTAGATTTCCATACTAATTCATATCACAAACTTCATTGTTCCATTTATCCCATGCCTACTTTTGTCGATTGTTACAAATATGCGATCATGGGCAGTACATGCCTTTTATGGTACGTAGAATAGAATGCACCCATTTCAAATGTTCATGGTCAAACCCTGGAGTAAGGCATTAGGATCTACACCAGAGCCTGTTTTAAATTTGGTACATGCCTTTGGGGTTCTAGAATAAAAAGCGTTCATGGAATATGCTAATGGTCATCCTAGAAATTTATGGAGTAAGACTTCTAGGCTTACACGAATATCTAGAGGGTCTTTAAAGTCACTCCTTACGGAGTCCAAGTTTCAAGTAACGCACAACTGTCATTTTTATTATTTCACGCATGCTACGACGCAGCAAAGCTAAATCAACAAAAATGACAGTTGTGCGCCGCCTCCGTATCGATTGGTGTGCCTCCGAAAACGCGAGCACTTTGAAACTTGGATTCCGTGAGGAGTGTCCTCAATCTAATTTTAATATGGTACATGATCTTTGCGATATTAGCCCGTTTTTTCCCTCGCGATTTCGGCGTGAAGTTGTATCGTTCCAATTTATTTACATTTTGCATTTCCAAAGAATAGACAACTTCATATTAGGGATATGAATGAAGTTTGTATACTACCTGGAACCAACAACAACAAGACTACAATAACTACTTGGAATGCTAATATATCAAGATGAGGTTTCACATCTTGTTTATTCTTCAATAACTGCCCAGAGCTAATGACAACAACTTGAACTACTTGAAATGCAAACATATACCAATAGCCTTCCGTTCGTGGGTTGATCTGCAGATCATTCCTATATGAAGTTCATAGACTACCTAGTACCATGGCAAAAACAAAAACTTCAGCAGATGTTCGAAAACTGCAAGTCATTTAACTGCAATGCTTTTAAACTGCAATTCGATAGTTGCAACAGTTTTACAGTTATCGGACCGCTAAACTTCAAACCGATGTCAGACTCAATGACAGCTGCATTGCGCTGCTCATTTAGATGCACTTTTATTGCATCTGACGTCGATTAACAACTGTTTGACGTCTAGAGTGCGTTGCAGTTATCGTACGGCATTCGATAACTGAAAAGTAAACATTTTGCAGTTATCGAACGGCTACTGTACTAGGAATGCGTACATTCACTCAGATGAGGTTGACCCGATTTTGTCACTCCCAGATTTTGTCTACCCCTGATTTTGCCTAACCCTTCACTGCCTGTAGCTTATTATGAATCGTTTATGAGTACCTGTTAATAAGTTTGTAAGTCTCTTCGACAAAAAAATACGGATTCCATTCACGTATTTTGCCTTGCTACGGAGCCCACGACAATGGAAATAACTACCTAAAATACAAACATATACCAAGAAGAGGTCTCACAACTTGTTTATTTTCAAATAACTGCCTCCATTAAGGAGGTTGATCCATCGACCTTGACTCTATTTCATAGACTATCTGGAGCTCAAGACAACAACAAGAACTACTTGGAATACAAACATATACCAAGATGGGGTCACAAAACTTGTTTATTCTTCGATAACTGCCTCCATTACGGAGATTGATTTACAGAACTTCGGTGGGGTTTGATCCCACGAAACCAGTATGCTAGACAGGTGTTTTCCCTACTAAGCTACGAAGGACCTCCGTCGTCCTCCGCAGCTTAGCGGGTACTGATGAAACCAAATTCACAGCCAACCAAGTAGGATGAGTATTTAGTATTATCTGGCTCCTACACACTTGCTTCATTACCAACGACGCTCGATGAAGTAGGGTTGTGTGAGATTGTGCCAGTTGGTCGTCAGATCCCAACCCGACCACATAAGCGAAGAGGGATCACCTTTCGAGTTCAGTACATTCAAAGTTAATTGCCTATGTTCCGGGTATTGAGCCAGCCGGATTGGACATTAAATGCTATGCCTGAAACTCAATTTTGCATATGCACAACATGTGATAGATTAAGTTCGGAAAAGGTATTGGAGGAAAACCGCTACCCTCCGTCCTTCCCAGTTGTTCTTCAATAACTGCATCCGTTACGGAGGTTGATACACCGACCTTGACTCTATGGAGTTCGTAGACTTCCTGGAACCCACGACAACAACAAGAACTACTTGGAATACAAACATATACCAAGAAAGGGTAACGCTACTTGTTTATTCTTCGATAAATGCCTTCATTACGGAGATTGATCCGAAGATCTTGGCTGTATGGAGTTCGTAGACTACCTGGAGCCCACGACAACAAGAACTACTTGAAATACAAACATATACCAAGAAGGGGTCACAAAACTTGTTTATTCTTCAATAACTGCCTCCATTACGAAGCTTGATCCACAGACCTTGACTCTATGGAGTTCGTAGACTTCCTGGAACCAATAATAACAAGAACTACTTAGAATACAAACAAATACCATGGAGGCGTCACACAACTTGTTTATGCTTCTATAACTGCCTCCGTTACCAAGGTAGAACCCCATACCTTGACTCTATGGAGTTCGTAGACTACCTGGAGTCCTCGACAACAACAAGAACTACTTGGAATACACACATATACCAAGAAGGAGTCACGCTACTTGTTTATTTTTCGATAACTGCCTCCATTACGGAGATAGATCCGAAGATCTTGACTGTATGGAGTTCGTAGACTACCTGGAACTCACGACAACAACAAGAACTACATGAAATACAAACATATACCAAGAAGGGGTCACACAACTTGTTTATTCTTCAATAACTGCCTCGATTACGGAGGTTGATCCACCGACCTTGAATCTATGGAGTTCGTAGACTACCTGGAGCCAACGACAACAACAAGAACTACTTGAAATACAAACATATATCAAGAAGAGGTCTCAAAACTTGTTAATTCTTCAAACGCTGCCTCCGTTACCGAGGTCGATCCCCAGGCCTTGACTCTATGGAGTTCGTAGACTACCTGGAGTCCTCGACAACAACAAGAACTACTTTTGAATACACACATATACCAAGAAGGAGTCACGCAACTTGTTTATTTTTCGATAACTGCCTCCATTACGGAGATAGATCCGAAGATCTTGACTGTATGGAGTTCGTAGACTACCTGGAACTCACGACAACAACAAGAACTACATGAACTACAAACATATACCAAGAAGGGGTCACACAACTTGTTTATTCTTCAATAACTGCCTCGATTACGGAGGTTGATCCACCGACCTTGAATCTATGGAGTTCGTAGACTACCTGGAGCCAAGGACAACAACAAGAACTACTTGAAATACAAACATATATCAAGAAGGGGTCTTGTTTATTCTTCAAACGCTGCCTCCGTTACCGAGGTCGATCCCCAGGCCTTGACTCTATGGAGTTCGTAGACTACCTGGAGTCCTCGACAACAACAAGAACTACTTGGAATACACACATATACCAAGAAGGAGTCACGCAACTTGTTTATTCTTCGATAACAGCCTCCATTACGGAGATTGATCCGAAGATCTTAACTGTATGGAGTTTGTAGACAACCTGGAACTCACGACAACAACTAGAACTACAAGAAACACAAACATATACCAAGAAGGGGTAACACAACTTGTTTATTTTTCGATAAACGCCTTCATTACGAAGATTTTTCCGAAGACCTTGACTGTATGGAGTTCGTAGACTACCTGGAACTCACAAAAACAACAAGGTCATTGGATGACTCGGAACATATACTGTGAAAGCATTATTTGCTAAGCACCATAAAGAGCATGTACCGTTTTTGAATTTGCTCGATAGACCTTTGGTAACGTTAGCAGATCATAAGATCTTATTCCAGGGATTTTTTGGATGACTCCAGGGGTTTTTGGAGAACCAGAACATATACTGTGAACACCGACTATTCTAAGAAGCGCAATGAGCATGTAATATATTTAAAACTGGTTGATAGTCCTTCGGTTACGTGTGTAGACTCTTAAGCCTTACTTCAAAGATTTCTTGTATAACCCTGGACAAAAACTGTAAACTTTGACAATGGGCAAAAAGTATATGAGTTTCTGTTTCTAAAACTGTCAAAATTATCAAAATCGGTTGAAAATTGTTAAAGTTATGAAAATATCAATTTAGTGGAACACGGGTACCCTGTCGGCCATCCACGTGGTAAAAAAAATCAGATGCCCCTCCCCACGTCCCTCCTCACTGTATCAACGTGATTTTCTCACAGATGCTACATTTTATGGAGTTCTTAGATGTCACCGAGTTTCAGCTTTCAGCTATAAAAATTCATTGAAATATCACCACTTGAATTTGAAAAAGGAACACGGGTACCCCGTCGACCGCATAAGGGTTAAAAAAACACCTTAATAAAGATTAAAAAAAGTATTCTATTAGCATTTCCTCAGTTATTCATTGAAAGCTTTCTGTGCCCGCCATTGCATGAGTATGTATTAGAGTTATTCAAATTTTGACTTTTTTGCTCCCCTATGCTTAAACTATGGCATTTGCTATTTTAATAAACGTCCTAAATTTTTAGCTAATTTGGATGTAATTTGACTGAGCACAAGCAGTTTGAAGCTTGTATGAAAATTACTATGAAAACAGTAACTTTTTTGAAAAACCGTTCTCCATCAATGTCCATTAAGCTCTAAAAATGTATGAATACGTTAGCAACATAGAAAATTTAACAAGGGAAAAAAACGTCGTTGTTGCTAAACGATTTGATGCTGGCAACAAAAGTTATTAGGGAAATACTGAATTGTGGGAAATTCAATTTAACACGTAAAAGAATAACATCAATATCAATAATGAGCATTTCTGTTTTCTTTATATTTTTGCTCACAAAAGTTAGATTGCTTCGCAACAACATCTGACTTTCAGCTTAGGACCTATTCTATGATGGCGATGCGTTAAATATATTCAAATACATTCTGGACTGCTTCACGGAACGATCCTTTACATAAGTGGCAATTCTCACAGTAATTTTCATATAACCTTCAAACGGCACGTGCACAACCAAATTACATCCAAATCAGCTAAAAATTTGGGAGGACTATTAAAATAGCAAAAACAATCGTTTTAGGATAGGGGAGCGAAAAAGTCAAAATTTGAATCACTCTAGTATGTATCTTGTGTGGCAAGTATAATGGATACACTGTGCCCAGGGTGTCGAGAAAGTTTCCAACCCGAAAACATCCTAGGCCGGACCCAGAATCGAACTCGCCATCTCCGGATTAGTAATCCTACGCCTTTGCTCGCAAGGCTATTGAAGACTGGCTTTTGAAAAATACTCAAATAAAGTATATAAACAGAGCTGTTTCATTTTGAAAAGGTTTATCAAATATATAATTCATTTTGGAAGAAAAAAACTCAACAGATAAGGGTGATTTTACAATACTTGGCCGGAACAAGTTTGTGGAATTTGAAGGTGGATAAGATAATAACCTGGGGCTTCGCCGCGTAAATACTTTTCTTTCCAAACATTGTCGAATGCCTTTTCGACATTGAGTCAGGCCTCATGCAATGTTTTGAAGACAAACTGGGTATCACTGCTCTAGCTCATCATTGTGCGAAATAGGGAATCGATTCCATAATCAGTTTTCTATACAGTCGTGCGTCACTTCACTACGCAAAAACCGTCAAGCTTTCTCAAATGATATGATAAAGACAGTAGCTGTTTTCGCGTTAGATGCTGTGCTACACGAAGCCCTTCCATCACGCACTAATTGGTTATGGCTTTTCTTGTTCGAAGCAAACACTATTTCAATCGAGTAAGATTGTTTGCTTGCATTTTGGGTGCTTACGGCCATTTCAGACGGAAATAATCATGACGTCAACACTATCCCAAATTTTTCAGATTTGTCAAATTTTGTTGTTGTAACAAAAAAAAACAACAGGTTAGGTTTACTGCTTCTAGATTTTTCTTATAGCACCTATGTCCATCCCATCAAAAACAAGGCAATGCAAATAAATTTGATTTGTTTGTTAAGTTTGAGTTTTTTTTTCAGTGGTCAGCATGCATATTAGTTTAAAGAAGCGACATTATGAATATGATGACAAGAATATATATTGAGATAGATGGAAATGGTAACAGTTCCACCATTTATTCCAAGTATGCAGTCAAATTTAGTTTCCGATTGTTCGGTTCGTGATATTGAATTTCAAAATGGCGACGATTTGACATATTTCTAATCTCCGAACGGAAATGTAATTAGTAATCAGTTCTCCGTAAGTTTCTCTTACAAATTGTCCGTTAAATCATATTCAGTGTCCTATGAATATGAAATGCCATCGTTACGAAAGCAGTGCGAATGCTGCACCTGATAAGCAAATCATAAGTCCTCCTGCTTTACATTTTACTCACGATGATATATTTTCTTCTCCTATCGTTTCATGTGCTGTGCTCCTGGGGTGCTGTCTCGCAATTGTTCCGGTTCTGGATTGGATCCGATATCTACATCGACACGGATCTCAATTTCCTTGATACGATCTTCACTACTTCAATCATCAGCAGCAGCAGCAACAGTAGTCGTAGTGTTTGATTGGGAAAAATAAGTGCATCGTTGGAAATAGAGAATCGATTCCTTTATGATTGATTGTGCTCTGAATGATATTGGCAGAAAACAAAATTGAGTCCAAGTCAAGTTTGCCTGGGGATTGTGTTTAGTGTAGTGAAAGTGATTTGAAAACGGAGAAGAAAATTGATGTGCCAGTGAAAAGTTCATTGATTGCAACAAAACTAGTGACGCGTCATCGGGCAGCATCTTAGAATCACGGTTAGGGTAGGTAGGCAGTGCCAGCAGGAGAAGCAAACAACGTTCAGCAGTAAATCGCTCGCAACCGCTTGAGCGAACTAGTCAATTTTTCACACGGAGACCGGTTCAATAAAACAGCCTCAAAATTAGTAACATCATGGCTTTCGCTGGTCTGAAGAAGCAGATCAACAAAGCGAATCAGGTAGGTGGTGAAACAAATTAAATTTAGCTTATCAATTCGTGATACTTATTTGATAACAGATTTCTTAAATTGTGATCTGCGAACAAGCATATGTAGGTAAGGTCATGCCATCCATCTATTTTTGTTGGAATGATCAACTTCAACTTGATTCAGATACAAAACGAGGTAGCAGTATAGTGCTACCCTATACGGAACACACTTCAATCATTTCACAGTTTTCGTTGAAATATGGTTAGATTCATTGAAATCTCAACATCAGAATCAGAAATAGAAATTTACTTCTGTTTACTGTTTACAGTACCATGCGTCTCCATCATCTATTAACTTTACGCAACCCGACCAGTTGATGGTAACAGATTTACAATTTTGTTACAGTATTTTTTTATAACAGAGGTAATTATAAAACATGTACCATTAGTAGTTGGAATAACAGAAAATGTAACAAAATTTCTTCTAGTTTTAACAAAAAATTTACATAAATATGTTTTTAATTAAACAAAAATATAACTCGATGTGTATATGAAAAGTGATGAAAATAGCTAAAATTATTACAAATTGTGTTATTGAAAAGAACAAAGTTATCACTGGTTGTGTAACAAGTGTTGCTATTCGTATTAATTATATCACATTTTGTTATTATTTTGTAATAACGATCATTGAATTTTCTTTTTTTCATCCGGGAACACGAATTTTTAACAAAATTGTTGAAAATATTGTTAATTATAACACAAATTGATATTAGTAATTGTGATACAATTCTGTCATGACTATCTGGTCGAGACTTCATCTGTGAGGCTCTAAGGAAAGGTGGGCAGCGGGTACAGGTGAGCGCCGACGCCGGCGATAGGCGCTTCGCTGTTATTATTCAATATTCAATTGTTACAACTGCAGAAAATGTTCCAAAACTTTTTCATGGATATTGAAAAGAGTTTTACTTGCAATTTTAGTCTAAAGTACTTTTCCGGGACAAAAATGACCTCAACTTCAGTTCGCGCCCAAAGGTATATTTTTGAACCAATTTTAAGTCTTTTGGGATCAAATTGGGTTCAGTGAATGTCGTTCCGAACTGATTTTTGCAGTTCAACTATTCTGGTTTCTAGTAATCGGATCTAAAGGAATAAAGATTGTATTGCCAATTTTTGGCCTTTCGAATGGTAATTTTGGAAATGCTCACATTTTTTTTGTATAATTGTAGCCATTGTCTATTTCTATGGGTCATCACATTTCCTAGCTATTCGACAGTTTGGTGAACCTTCAGAAGATTTAAAATTTCCGTAAAAGTGAACAATTCATGAAACTCATCCTAAAAGAGCACAGTTTTTTAAGCTTTTCATTATTGTACTCGAGGTGGTCGTCTGGTGCACATGAAGTCTGGGAATGGACAAATGAAATTCTAAGAACTCGTTTGAGGTCTGAGGGAAGCGTTCTCCAAAAAAAAAAGCACATGGTAGCTCTCTTTGAGAGAAAAAATCGCACGATTTAGCTCGCCAGAATAAAGCTGTCAGTGTCGCCAAAATTATTTCATCATTTCCGGTTTACAATTGCTTGAGAATTTGCAGTTAGCAACAATGAGGAATAATTTATCCCTCGTGCAGCGGATCGGCGAGAGAAAAACAGCAGCGCCGATCCAGGAAATTATCATGAAAGATTTATTGTACGAATATTACAAATAAGCAGGATTCGAGTGCTGATCGTGATACCGGTGGAACAAAGATGTGAAATACAACAGACAAATAAGACGCAGTGTTGGTAAAATCTCAAATTCTCAAATCTCTTCGTCGAATCAAGTCATGCATGAGTTAAATACCATCAGAATAATGGCCCAGTAAATCGCTCTTGATTCGAATCACGATTTGCATCATTACATGATGCATGATAAGATGATAAGACATAACATAAGACAACAAAAGACAAATAAGGCATAACATAAGACAAATAAGACATTACATAAGACAAATAAGACATAACATAAGACAAATAAGACATAACATAAGACAAATAAGACATAACATAAGACAAATAAGACATAACATAAGACAAATAAGACATAACATAAGACAAATAAGACATAACATAAGACAAATAAGACATAACATAAGACAAATAAGACATAACATAAGACAAATAAGACATAACATAAGACAAATAAGACATAACATAAGACAAATAAGACATAACATAAGACAAATAAGACATAACATAAGACAAATAAGACATAACATAAGACAAATAAGACATAACATAAGACAAATAAGACATAACATAAGACAAAAAAGACGTAACATAAAACAAATAAGACATAAGACAAATAAGACATAAGACAAAAAAGACATAACATAAGACAAATAAGACATAACATAAGACAAATAAGACATAACATAAGACAAATAAGACATAACATAAAACAAATAAGACATAACATAAGACAAATAAGACATAACATAAGACAAATAAGACATTACATAAGACAAATAAGACATTACATAAGACAAATAAGACATTACATAAGACAAAACAGACGCATAAGACATAACATAAGACAAATAAGACATAACATAAGACAAATAAGACATAACATAAGGCATAACATAAGACAAATAAGACATAACATAAGACAAATAAGACATAACATAAGACAAATAAGACATAACATAAGACAAATAAGACATAACATAAGACAAATAAGACATAACATAAGACAAATAAGACATAACATAAGACAAATAAGACATAACATAAGACAAATAAGACATAACATAAGACAAATAAGACATAACAAAAGACAAATAAGACATAACATAAGACAAATAAGACATAACATAAGACAAATAAGACATAACATAAGACAAATAAGACATAACATAAAACAAATAAGACATAACATAAGACAAATAAGACATAACATAAGACAAATAAGACATAACATAAGACAAATAAGACATTATAAGACAAATAAGACATTATAAGACATTATAAGACAAATAAGACAAATAAGACAAATAAGACAAATAAGACAAATAAGACAAATAAGACAAATAAGACAAATAAGACAAATAAGACAAATAAGACAAATAAGACAAATAAGACAAATAAGACAAATAAGACAAATAAGACAAATAAGACAAATAAGACAAATAAGACAAATAAGACAAATAAGACAAATAAGACAAATAAGACAAATAAGACAAATAAGACAAATAAGACAAATAAGACAAATAAGACAAATAAGACAAATAAGACAAATAAGATAAATAAGACAGATAAGACAAATAAGACATATATCTAAATGAGACAATTATTTGAAATAAAATAAATCCGTATGTTTTCTAGGAATTCGTCCAAATATTCCTCCATGAATTGCTCCAAATATTTGCAAGGAAAGTCCTTCAAATATTCTTCCTGGAATTTCTCTGAATATTTTTTCAGCAATTCCATTGGATATTCCTTCAGGAATTTCTCTTGATATTCCTCAGGAATACCTTCAGATATTTTCTCATGAATTCCTCCGGATAATTATTCAGCAATTTTTCAAGATATTTGACCAGGAATTCTCCCAGATATTTCTCCAAGAATTCCTCCGGATGTTCCTCCAGGAATATTTGGAGCAATATTCTGAGGAAGTCTTGAAGGAATGTTTTAGAGCAATATTTGAAGTAATTTCTGGGAGAATATCATAAGGAATTCCTGGAGGAACATCCGAACGGAATTCTTGGAGTAATATCCCGAGGAATTCCTAGTCGAATATTCGGGGGAGCTGCGGAATTCGAAGGAATTCCTGGAGGAAAATCTGGAAGAATTCTCAGACGAACATCCGGACGAATTCCTGGAGGAATATCCGAAAGAACATTGGAGGAATATTCGGAGAAATTCCTGGAGGAATATTCTGGAAAATTCCTGGAGGCATATCAGAAGGAATTTCTGGAGGAATATCCGGAGGCACTCCTGGAGGAATATCCGGAGAATTCTTGAAGGACTTTCTGAAGGAATATCCGAAGCAATGCTTTGGAGAATATCAGGAATATCAGGAATATCTGGAGGAATATTGTATATACTATATATGTGGACGAAGAATCAGAATGAATAAATTTTGGCTGTTACGCCCTTTTGTTGGTCTAGATTTGTTTTTTATTTTTTTCGTATTTGTCTCGTCCCGTTCCTCGAGTTCAATTGATATATTTGGTAATTTCGTGTTTGCAAATGTGAATACGCTATTTTCTAGTGTCATGCTAGATACAAAATTGATCGCTCTCATCTCTCCTTTCCTGCCGTGCGCTACGAGAAAATATGCTGTTGGCTGCTCTTCCAATATGGTAATCTTCGTATGGAATTGGAAAAACTTGTGTTGAAACATCAATCAAAATGGGTTAATCTTGAACGTCACTTTCATGCAGGTTTTATGTAGCTAAGGCTCCAACACGGTGTATAACAGTTAGCATGACGTTTACGAATATTTCGCCTGATAAAACTAGCAACCAGGATACAAAAAGACCGTTGGACGCTCCTTTACTCGCCGTCCCAGTAAGTTCATAATTAGTAGTGCAGTTGAACAGAACGGAGCAATAAAATCAAGTGTTGATAGTAAGACTAAGTGTTTGAAAGTTAATAAAATAAGTGCATGAATTCAAGTCTTACCTGTGTTCTAAACGTCCGCGTATCGAAACCTACCTGTGGATCCACCGTTGTCCCGGTACTGTGCCTCCGTCGTCCGTTGATGCTCCGTTGCTGCTACTGCTACCTGCGAAAGAAAAGGGAAACCCAGACCCCCCTGCTGCATACACTACTACCGACCGGTAGAAGTGTCAGAAATTTAATTAGAAAAGACACAACGTAGGAATCATTCGGGTAAGCGCCCTACATAAAAAGTGGTGCCGTGACCAGGATCCGTCGACACCGTCCGGGATTCAACATCCGTGAAGCACGTGGGACGATCCTACTGGGCGCTGCCATTTTGTTTTCGCCATACTTTGGAATCGAAGTTATTAGATTCAAGGCTCGTTATATCGGGCCACAGGTAATTACCTGTCCGATTAAGTTGCGGGGTCTCGCAGGTGCCCTCTAGATTCCTGTTTTTTCTTTGCATGTTTTCTGTCGACGGCGGACGCGCTATTTTCCTGTCGAAGTGCATCAAAGGACGACGTGTCATCGTAGGGCGATCGCCCTTCTCTCTAGGCCATTATATTCCATTGAAGAAATACTGCTCAGGCCACAGCATTCCGCCATTGCACTTGGCGCCAGTCTGGAAGAATCAACGCATTGTTCAGCGATCTATCGGCATTGTTCTAGATCCACATCGTCCACCAGTGACTGCCACCAACCGGCATCTGATCTAGTGCCACTCTGCTGCGCCATCGACTCGGATTGACACAGACGCTGATTTGTTCCAGGTTCCAGATTTCAAAAAAAAATACAAGGCATTGTTTTGCCTTGGAATAGGTGAGTACCTTTCCAAGCGCTTATATTCTCTCTCTCCGGATCTACTGTGGTCGTTTTTGTTCAACAGATCCCTCGTTGTCTGGAAACGCGAGCCGTAAGCCATTCTGTGCATCGAAGATGGCGCTTCCGCAGCACATTCCAACGTTGATGTCGAAGAGGACTACCGTGATAGATGCTTTGGGTCGGGCAGAGGCTTTCATCGCATTATACGAGCAACGAGCAACCAGGCCCAGGTGCCAATTCGCCTGGAATATTTCATCAGCATGTGGGCAACTCTGGAGGAGGTCCAGGGGCAGCTGGAGGATCTGGAGATGGCTGAAGAAGGTAGGCAAGCCCATCGTGACGTCCGTTCCAAGTTCAAACCAAGGCTATTTGCAATAAAAGCCGCTCTGCTTTCCAAACTTCCTGTTATTACTCAATTTGCTCGCATCCCTGAATCTGGATTTCAAGCTTCCGCTCTCTCTGGGTTAAAATTACCGACTATTTCGCTTCCTGAGTTTGACGGAGATTACATGCAGTGGCTAGGGTTTCACGATACGTTCTTGGCATTGATTCATTCGAACTCGGGGGTACCAGCGATCCAGAAATTTCATTACCTAAGGGCAGCGCTGAAGGGTGAAGCGGCACAGCTGATTGAATCCATAGGGATCAGCCCCATCAACTACAACTTGGCCTGGCAAACTCTCGTCGACAGATACGCTAACGACTATCTGCTGAAAAAGCGGCATCTTCAAGCTTTGTTTGACATCCCATCGGTGAGAAAGGAAACTGCTACATCGTTGCATTCGCTTGTGGACGAATTCCAGCGGCATACGAAAATCCTCTGCCAGTTAGGAGAACCGACGGATACTTGGAGCAGCATTCTGGAGCACCTTCTCTGCACGAAGCTTCCGGACGAAACCATCAAGGCCTGGGAGGACTACGCGTCAACCAACAACCAACCGAACTACGACTGTTTGATTGAATTCCTGCAACGGAGGATGCGCGTATTGGAATCTATTCAGGTGAACCATCATCAACCAACCTCGATGCCAGCTGGATCCACTTCAAATTCCAAACGGCAATCACACTTCCGACTCTCATCCTACGCATCCACAGCTGGATCCGGCAACAGTAAGTGTCCAGCTTGCAATCTAGACCATATCCTAATGAAGTGCCCGAAATTCAACCGTTTATCAGCTTCCGAACGTCATCAGCTCGTCTCAAGCAAGCGCTTGTGTCACAACTGCTTGAAAGGTGACCACATTGCCCGTAAATGCTCATCGAATTTCAACTGCAAGCATTGCAACCAACGCCATCATAGCATGTTACATTTTGGTGACACTTCTAGTTCTGCCAACGACGGCTTTCCAGCTCGGGCTTCCGCTTCGTCTCGAGCCGCACAGGCCACTGCTCGATCAACGATAGAATCATCTCCTCAATCAACCGTTTCAGCTACTCAAGTCGTCCCTCGTGTCGTTGTCGCTGCATCTGCTCCACAGTCTCGTGAGGACGTACTTCTCCTGACAGTGTTGGTGAAGGTTATCGATGCTTACGGTCAGGACCATTTAGCTCGTGCCCTACTCGATAGCGCCTCTCAACCAAACCTCATAACCAATCGTTTTGCACGCAGGCTGCATCTGAAGAGAAATCCCGTCAACGTTACCATTCAGGGGGCTGGAAGTATGTCTAAAAGGGTTCGTGAATCAATTTTTGCTCGCATTAAATCAAGGAATGACAATTTTGAATGCGGCGTAGAATTCCTGTTGATGGATACCGTTACTGCAGATCTGCCAACACAAGACATCTCAGTGAAGGATTGGTGTATTCCACAGAATCTGGATTTGGCCGATCCCTCATTCAACAAGAGTCAACAAATCGACATGGTCCTGGGCGCCAAGCACTTTCACTCGTTTTTCCCTAGCACTGCTCGTCTTCAGCTGGCCGACAACCTTCCGATAATGGTGGACAGCGTATTCGGCTGGGTCGTCACGGGGTCTGCTAGCACAGTTCATTCTGCTCAGTCGGCCACTCCCACCATTGTTGCTGTTTCGATGATGACACTCGAAGAGAATTTGGAGCGATTCTGGAAGACAGAGGAATTAAGTATCGGTGATAACTACTCCGTGGAAGAACGACGCTGCGAGGAGGTCTACGCAAATACTACGACTAGAGATTATACAGGCCGCTACATCGTGCGTCTGCCCCGGAAACCAGACTTCGATGCTATGCTCGGAGAGTCCAAGGTTAGCGCCCTCCGACGCTACGAGCAACTCGAACGCAGACTGGATCGAAATCCACAATTGAAGGAAGATTACAACAACTTCATGAAAGAGTATCTCTCCCTCGGCCATATGCAGCTGGCCGACACGGACGATGGAACGATCTCACACGCGTATTACTTACCGCACCACCCCGTCATGAAGGAAGAAAGCACGACCACCAAGGTCCGAGTTGTTTTCGACGGTTCGGCTCGTACTTCAACTGGCTTCTCGCTGAATGAAGCTCTATGCGTGGGTCCAGTGGTGCAGAATGATCTTCTTTCAATAATCCTACGATTTCGGACCTATCAAGTGGCACTCGTTGGAGATATCGCCAAAATGTATAGGCAGGTGCTGCTACACCCCGATGACCGTCCTCTGCAGCGCATTATGTTTCGTTTCACAAAAAACACTCCGGTTCAGACGTACGAACTGCGTACAGTAACTTATGGACTAGCTCCATCCTCCTTTCTCGCGACTCGCACACTCCAGCAGCTTGCGACAGATGAAGGCGATGCATACCCTTTGGCTGGGCCATCGTTAAGCAAGAATTTCTATGTTGACGACTTTATTGGAGGGGCCAATTCAGTTGAGGAAGCTATCCAGCTTCGAAAGGAGCTATCTGAGTTACTCACCAAAGGAGGTTTTGAGCTGAGGAAGTGGACCTCGAATCGTTTAGAAACTCTGCATGGGCTAGATGATGATCAGATTGGAACGCAATCAACCTTGCAGTTTAGTCCCAACGAAACCATCAAGGCACTGGGCGTTCGTTGGGAGCCAGAAATGGATCAACTACGTTTTGACTCGCAACTTCAAACACGCGATGATCCTCCTACGCAGAGATCTATTCTATCTGAAATCGCCAAGCTTTTTGACCCCCTTGGTTTAGTTGCACCAGTTGTCGTAACTGCGAAAATCCTCATGCAGGAGTTATGGTCGTTGGCCTGCGGATGGGACGACCCGGTTCCGGCTGCTACTCGAATAAAGTGGGAACAGTTCCGCAGTGAGATACCTAAGATTTCCGTTTACAGAGTTGACCGTTGCGCACTTCTTCCAGATTCCAACGTGGAACTCCATACCTTCGCCGACGCTTCAACAGCTGCCTATGGAGCATGCACTTATGTTCGCTGTTCAAATGCCAGGGAACCGTGAAAATCACCTTACTGGCTTCAAAAAGCAAGGTCGCACCCTTGAAACGTCTGTCCATCGCCCGCCTAGAACTGTGTGCCTGCGTATTGGCGGCGCATCTCCACCATCGCGTGAGGGAATCTATCGGCGTAAACGTGTCGGCATCGTTCTTCTGGTCCGATTCAGCAGTATGTTTACACTGGCTTCGCGCATCACCGAGCACATGGAAGACGTTTGTAGCCAACAGAGTCTCTGAAGTGCAGCATTACACCCGCGGTGGAAATTGGAATCACGTATCCGGATCAGAAAACCCAGCGGATCTGGTTTCTCGAGGGATGCCAATTGCGGAATTCATTAATAGCGCCGTATGGAAGCATGGTCCTGGCTGGTTAGTTCAATCTCAACAATATTGGCCGATTTCTAACCCGGTAGTCGTTCCAGAAGATGAATTAGAAGAAAGGTCCGTCGTCGTATCAGTGCAAACCGCGCGCTGCATCAATCCGTGGTTCCTAAGATGGTCATCGTACACACGATTTCTTCATACCGTTGCTTACTGCCTTCGCTTTGCTGCCAAAGCCTTTTCGAAAGCCAGAACTCAGCCACATGCAACACCTGAAGAGAGAGAGATAAATTCAAAGGCATTAACCGTCGAAGAACTTGCCAATGCGAACACAATCTTAATCCGTTTTGCCCAACAAGATGCGTTCAAGGAAGAACTCAGAGAACTGCTTCGAGGAAAGCCACTCCCAAAACATTCATTCACTCGGCGTCTGCACCCGTTCATCGACCCAATGGGAATCATGCGAGCAGGTGGTCGGCTTAATCTATCTCAGCTGCCTTACCAATCGAAACACCCTGTCCTCCTCCCTAAGAACCATCCGTTGTCCCAGCTCATCGGCGAACATTTCCACCGCCAATTGCTTCATGGCGGCGGGCGTCTTCTGCTGTCCACGATCCGTGAGGAATATTGGCCACTTAATGGCAGGAACCTCGTCAAAAGCATCGTCCGGCACTGCTTCCGCTGTACACGTCATCGACCGGTCCTAGCACGGCAACAAATCGGTCAATTACCATCCTCGAGGGTTACCCAAAGTCGTCCATTCTCAGTAACAGGTGTGGATTACGCAGGACCAATTTATCTGAAGCCCATACACAAGCGTGCTGCCCCTGCCAAAGCTTACTTGTGCGTTTTTGTCTGCTTCGCCACCAAGGCCGTGCACTTGGAATTAGTGGGGGATCTCTCAACTCCAGGGTTTTTGGCCGCCCTACGCAGGTTTATTTCTAGAAGGGGAGTCCCAAACCACATCCATTCGGACAATGGAAAGAATTTCGAGGGCGCAAAGGGGGAGCTCGCAGAACTGTTCGCCCGATTCCGCAGCGAAAGGGATCAAGTAGAAATTACCTCCGCCTGCGCCCTAAGAGGGATCACGTGGCACTTGACACCCCCAAAGGCACCGCATTTTGGTGGCCTTTGGGAAGCCGCGGTCAAAAGTGCCAAAAAACATTTATTCAGACAACTCGGTAGTACTCGTCTCACATTCGAGGGCTATTACACGGTGCTAACACAAATAGAAGCCATGATGAATTCTCGTCCTCTGCTGCCCATCTCCGACGACCCGAACGATCTGGCTGCGCTGACACCGGCGCACTTCCTCATCGGAACATCGTCCACCGCCTTGCCCGACCCAGATTATCAGCATCTCCCGACTGGCTTGCTCGGAACGTATCAAAACTGGCAGCAGCTCGTCCAAAAATTCTGGGTCCATTGGAAGAGAGAATATCTGCAGGAGCTGATGCGCGATACAAAATATGCAGCTTGCAACAACCAAATTCATCCTGGTCGCCTGGTCATCGTTGCGGATGACTCACTACCAGCAATCCGTTGGCCACTTGCCCGCATCGTCGCCGTACATCCTGGAAGAGACGATTTATGTCGCGTCGTTAGTCTTCGAACAGCGAAGGGAATAATAAAACGTACCATCAACAAAATATGCCTCTTGCCGCTTGCTGATCATCCCGACGAAGTTCAACGAAGCGAAACAACATCATGCCTGGTACCGCAATCCGCGGCAGTTTTCGATGAATTCCAACGATGTAGCACCAGAAATCCAACCAACAATCCACATGCCAGCGATTTGTGAATATTTGTACCTAAAATTATAAGAAAAACAAACAAAATAGTTAAGATAATCATACTTACCTGTAACGCGAAATTAGCTAGACTATTTATTATTGTTATGATCACTGAATTTGTTATTGACGTTTGTTGAACGACACAATCATTCAAGGCGGCGGGTATGTTGAAACATCAATCAAAATGGGTTAATCTTGAACGTCACTTTCATGCAGGTTTTATGTAGCTAAGGCTCCAACACGGTGTATAACAGTTAGCATGACGTTTACGAATATTTCGCCTGATAAAACTAGCAACCAGGATACAAAAAGACCGTTGGACGCTCCTTTACTCGCCGTCCCAGTAAGTTCATAATTAGTAGTGCAGTTGAACAGAACGGAGCAATAAAATCAAGTGTTGATAGTAAGACTAAGTGTTTGAAAGTTAATAAAATAAGTGCATGAATTCAAGTCTTACCTGTGTTCTAAACGTCCGCGTATCGAAACCTACCTGTGGATCCACCGTTGTCCCGGTACTGTGCCTCCGTCGTCCGTTGATGCTCCGTTGTTGCTACTGCTACCTGCGAAAGAAAAGAGAAACCCAGACCCCCCTGCTGCATACACTACTACCGACCGGCAGAAGTGTCAGAAATTTAATTAGAAAAGACACAACGTAGGACTCATTCGGGTGAGCGCCCTAAAACTTGGTTGAAGTAAAATTTGGTCGAACGTTATTTGGGCGAGTGCCATTTGGCCGAAAGGGTCATTTGGCCGAACGCCATTTGGCCGAATACCGTTTGGCCGAATACCGTTTGGCTGAATAGTTGAAATTTGTTTTTTTTATCAAGTGAAATGAGAAGTGAATAGTGCACAGTGAGAACTGAGAAGTGAGAAATGAGATCCCTTATAAGCACAAAGTAGTGAAAAGTGAGTAACGAGAAGTGAGAATGAGATGTAGGAAGAAGGAAGAAAGAAGGAAAAAGAAAGAAGGAAGAAATCAGAGGGAAGAAAGCAGGAGAAAGAAAGATAAAGCAAGAAGGAAGAATAATAAGAAGGGAAGGAGGAAGAAGGCAGAAGAAGAAGGATTAAGAAAGACGGAAGAAGTAAGGAGGAAGAAAAAAGAAGGAATAAGAAAGAAGCAAGAAGGAGAAGTGAAAGAAGGAAGATGGAAGAAGACAGAAGAATAAGAAGGGAAGAAAGCAAAAGGAAGATGGAAAAAGGAAGAAGGAAAAAGGTGGAAAAAAGAAGAAAGAAAAAGGAAGCAGGAAGAAGGAAGAAGGCAGAATGAAGAAAGAAGAAGGAAGAACGAAGAAGGAAGAAAATGGAAAGTAAAAAGGAAGCTGGAAGAAAGAAAAAGGCAGATGGAGGAAGGAAGAAGATAGAAAGAAGTAGGAGGAAGGCAGAAGAAGGAAGATGCAATAAAAAAAGTATGAAGATGAAAGAAGGAAAAAGGCAGATGGAGAAAGGAAGAAGAAGAAAGAAGGAAGCGTCTGGAAGAAGGAAGAAAGAAGAAGGAAGAAAAAAAGAAGGAAAAAAGGAAAATGAAAGAAAGGCGAAAAAAGAAGAAAGGAAGAAGGAAGCAATAAGGAAGAATTTTACAATTCACCCTTCCCTTTTCTCGCTTCTCACTATTCAATTCTAACTTCTATCTTCGCATTTCTCACTTCTTACTTCTTCTTTCTCGGTTCTCACTGCTCACTTCTCATTTGTCACTTCTCATTTCTCATTTATCACTTCTCACTATCACTTGTCATTTATCACTTCTAACTTTCTCATTTTGCACGTCCCACTTCTCCCTTCTCATTTCTCATTTATCTATTCACTTGCTACTTCTCACGTCTAATTTCTCATCAGATATAAGAAATGTCTAATTCCACACTGCTCGCTTTACACTTCATGTAATTCTCACTACTTACTTCTCATTACACCGATTCTTCTTTTACACGGCCTTTTTTTGTACGGATTCTCGAAATAGCACGGATTTTTTTACACGGAACGCATCCCTCACAATCCCTCACAAAGACTCGGTTACTTTTTTTACACGGATATTTTTTACACATCTTTTTCACACGGTTTCTCGAAATAACACCGATTATTTTTACACGGTTTCTCGAAATAACACGGATTTTGTTTTACACGGATTTTTTTCACACGGCACGCATCGTGTAAAGAAATAATTGGGTGTACTCAATTTTCTTAGCTTACAATTTATGAAATTTGTTTCAACCATTCGGCCAAACGGCACTCGGCCAAATGGCATTCGGCCGAATGGCCCGACATCAGAGAGAGGTACTGAGAAGCAAAAATTTCCCCAGTAACATTTTTGTTTTATGTCGGTTTTGTGGTAGCCATGAGGAGCACATTATGGTTTTGAAGACCGTCATAAAACCAAAAATGTTACTTGGGTTCAGTTGTACAATAGTGTAATATTTGGAGCCTAATTCAAATTTGGGAAATAGTAGGTCCACGAAATTTTCTGGGATAAGCGAAATTCCATCCCAATTTCGAGTTATAGAGATTTTAGTTCGAAAATAGCGCTCTAGCGCGAGAAAGCTTCCCTCAGACCTTAAAACTGAAATTTGGAAATGCGGCAAATATTCTGTCTTGGAAA
The DNA here is from genome assembly GCF_024139115.2 of Armigeres subalbatus. Classification (NCBI taxonomy): domain Eukaryota; kingdom Metazoa; phylum Arthropoda; class Insecta; order Diptera; family Culicidae; genus Armigeres; species Armigeres subalbatus. Next base: position 355,535,003 of record NC_085141.1, read on the forward strand.
ATAAATCCCAATAATAGCCACCAAAAAGCAGCTTTGTTTATTGTATGCCGAGCTGTTAGTTTTAATTTGCATAGGGAGAGGTAAATCTGTTTAAGTTTAAAAAACAAATTCGAGAAATGCGCTGAAACCATAGAAAGTCCTTCAAAAAAAATTTTGGTTATTTTTATAATTGTTGTTAGCCAATAGCTAGTTAATGATGGTATTGTTAATTGTATGCATTAATAAAAAAAAGTCCGAGATAGGGTAACCGTAACCTTAGTGGTTGTAGCACCAATAGTGGAGGTAGTGGGGTTTTAATGAGATTTATCCAAAGAAAACCAAAAGAAAAGGGAGCTATTAGCGTTTGGAATCTCACCTAAATTTGCGATGGTTCCGAATTTGGAAATTTTTGTTTTACACTCTGTATCCAAGCCTTCTCCTTAGACGTAGTTTTAGTTAAAAAAAACTGCAAACATGCTTTCACTCCTGTTATTGTCATAGGTCATGAAATCGATCGACGCCTTCCATCAGCAAACATCCCATTGCTCGTGACGAACTTCTTATCGAATATTTCAATTCCACAACCGGAAATGGGAAGAGATATTTTTAGCATAATCACTTGCCCACGCATGCTTTGCGGTCCAAGTGCTGCCGGGGCGGGAGCGTGCTACATATAATGGTACATACATCAGTACCACATTGATAATCCTGAAATCGTGCTGCTGCAAGCACTCCGGCCGACAAGAGCGCAAACAATAACCGGCCCTTACCAACGGCTGAGAGTGGAGTGAGCGTGTGTGTTGGTACTAAGTTTGCTGCAAATGTTTACCGTAATTGAAATAAATGAAAAATCGTTTCCCATTATTGTTCCCAAAGGCTCCCGGGTTCGAAAACTGTCAACGTAAGGAGTGCCAAGGGTGTAGCTGATGGCGTTTCCACGGCTGAAACAGCTGCCGCAGAGAGGGAGAGAAAATATCACCAACGAACGTACCAGTCTGCTCTATTATTTGGCTTCATCATCGCCCCTTTGGCCAAGTCAGGCAAAGTGGAGATGGATGGTACTTAGTACATGATACAACGGGAATGTGCTGTAGCTCTGTAGGATGAAAGCTCTTTTCAGTCTTCTTTCATAACGAGCCATGGGGGTTAGGTTGCGTCCTTCCTCATCCTTCCACCGACACTACGGCGATGATGCCTGTTTGTCGATGTTCGTGACCTATTTTTCCCATTATTCGTGTGGTTGTTGCACCACACACAGATGGATCGACGACATTAATGGCGAATTCCAGTAGGCAGTAGTAGCCTACCGAGCGAGCGTGGGAATCTGTGTGGGTTTGTTAACCCTGGCCTTTGAAGAGGCGCATAGGGGTAGCTGGGGAAAATTTTGATTTGAAATGAGAAAAATATTCCATCGAATTCCGTTGTCAATTGGGTTTTGCAATTTATCCGTTCATTAAATTTTCTATGAAACACTGATCCATAATTTCATTAGAATACTTGTTTCATCCTGGGCCTAATCTATTTAAAGTTATAAAAAAAATTGAAATTCTGAAATTTATACACGAAAGGAATTGCATAATTTCGCTCTTTCGGATGGTATTAGAAAACATCTCACAATTTCAACTATAAGCCTGAATCGGTTTCAGCTCCGCTTAAGGGTTTGCTGTTTGTTGGGAAGAGGATGCTCCACCAGAAAATCACGTGTCGGAGTTTACAGGTGTTTGTTTGAAAGAAGAATTGGGTGGAGTGGTACTTTGCGTTGAGGTGTGTGTATGTGTAGGTTGGCTGTTGATGTTTGTAGCACAAGTGAAGTAACTTCCCGTAGTGGTGCAATTCTGTTCCAGCTTCGCAGAAATATGGGTCATGGTCATGGTTTCCTGTTTCGATATGATCTAGATGGCATCCAAGAGAGGTAATTGATGCGCTCTTTTTTTAATTTTATGTCATTTTTTGTCAATTATGACACTAGTGTGAAGTTATGTAAATCAAATTGAATTCTCGATTGATGATTCTTTATTAGCGATTTTTTTTAAAAGCATTTGGTATACTGGTTTTCTGTCTTTATAGATTGTTATTAACTTTTTGCATTTTTACTTTTTGATCATTATTCATATATTGTGGTAAATGCTAATTATTATAATCAAAGTGATGATGGTTTCTTCGTACTTTCTTTTCCAAATACTGTTAAAAGGATTTAATTAGAAAGATGTGGAAAAAGCTTATGCTCTGAATTAAAGTGATGTGAACTTCGAAATTTTCTTCTGTTTTACAATATTCATCGCCTTCATCGTATAGTCTATTTATTAAAATGATCAATCGATTCTAAGCAGGGTTTGCTCTCAATAGATAACGAACAATGATACAAGAAAGGCAAAAAACTGTTGCGAATCGTAACAAGCTATGGTAACAAATTTATCAAGCTTGTATACAAGTGCGAAAAAACAGAATCGGATAAGCAGCCCTCACAGAGAAGTGATGATTCTCGCTTAGTTCTCGCTCATTTTGTATTGGGGACCTCAGAGCTGTGTAAAACAAGTTGAATTGCATAATCAGAATCAGTTCTCCCCGCGTTTGAGGCTTTTTTAAAAGAAATTTATAATGACGTATAGCCTCCCGAATCAGTTCTTTATCATGACAGCTTGCGAAAAAAGTTTCTCGCGGTATGCTACATATCCTATATGTATTTTGTATACAGAGATGATAAGTGAGAGACTTTTTCTAGGACAATCGACAATCGATTTTTCAAACATTTAACATTTGAATTAGATTCCCAGACGATTTATCCGAATTAATCCTTGATTTTCAGATACTCCAGGCAACCTAAGTTCGATAAATGATAGAGAAACATTTCCCATTTCCCAATCAACGATCCATAATTATCTTGTTAGAACGAAGATCATCTACTTTTTCTACCGGTCATAAGTTTAATTATCCGTCTTCTTTATCACTTCGCCATTTAAGCACCATAAACCCGTTCGTCTGGAACGTGTTCCTTTTTGCTAACCCCACTGGCTTGGCACTTTGTGACCCGTACGTGAACCCCATAAGGCATATGCTTCCAAGTGGGACGGGAATAGAAGAGACTATTCCCTCCCGATAGAAATCGTGCTACACTAAAACTTCTTGTCCTCCAGACGACGATGCAGAGGGAGCAGGGCGAAAAAAGCTTAGTAGCTTGATTATAGCGAGCATCGTTGTGGCTACGCTCCTGACGTGTCTCTCGGTAACTCCTCCGGGCCGGCTAGTGAAGAAGAAAATGAATTTCTGGCACTGCGATGGACGACACACGGCTGCTGCAAGTATTAAATTTTCAGACCGTAATTTATTCCCGAGACGTGATCACGGAGCGTTTGACTCAAGGCTGCAAAGTTTCGTTTGTGGGGATGAGGGGAAAAAAAGTTGATTTTGCTCCTATATTGCTATCCTTGAGTGAGGTTCTTCTTTGCTTTTAGGAATAATCAACGCTCTTCGGGCTCGTGGTATTGTTAACGGTTGGTCAAATGCAGAGAACAGAGCAACAGACCAAATTGCTATTGTTAATGTTTCCTGAACACTTGAATTGAATTAGTTGAAGCTTGATGAATGATGAATCTTTACGGCATATAATTACGGTTCTGGAAGCTTTTGTTCTATGTGTTATTGCCAAAAAATGTCAGTGGCTGACTTTTCTTTTAATTTTACTATTTTTGTAATCAAATTTCATGTAGCAGTGTGCCTATTTTAAGAGGAGTGTTAGCTTCAAAGCAAAATCATGCTGAAGGTGGATGGGTTCGATTCCCGGTCCGGTCTAGGAAATTTTCGGATTAAATTTTTTTTTGACTTCCTTGGGCATTAAAGTATCATCGTGTTAGTTTTGGTGTTAGCCTCATGATAAACGAATGCTAGAATGGTAACTCGGCTTAAAAACATCACAGTTAACAAATGTGGAAGTGCTGGGAGGCGGTAATGTCCCAGTGGGGGATGCAATGCCAAAAAGAAGACGAAATTTAGAAAAGAGCTCTTTTTTGTTTGTTTGAAATTTTCAGTTCAGTTCATTCTCATAATCCTGTGTTCAAGCTCATATCATTAGAAAACAAGGATTAGTAGAGTGAAATGTTTTGTTTCTTATTTGTATAAATTTTTCATGCTGTCATCATGCTGAAGGCTGTTAAGGGGATGGTCATTAGGCTAAGGGCCATTAGACCGAATGACAAAAGAGGATGCTAGATGTGAGCAATAATTAGTGAGGAGTGAGAAATGAAACATGTTTCTCACTTTGAAGCAGGGAAGTGAGAAATGAGACTGAAAAAGTGACATGTGAGAAGGAAGATGAGTGAAGGAAGAAGGAAGAACGTGTGCAACGAATGTGCATCGAAAAGTAAAGAGAAAGAAGGAAGAAGAAAGAGTATAGAAGGAGGACAGTAGAGAGAAGAAAAAAGAGTAAAGAAGGAAGACGGGAGAAAGACGTAAGCAAGGGCTTCGTGAAAAATGAAGAAGAAAAAAGCAAGGGGAGGAAGAAAGAAAGATGAAAGATAAAATAGAAATAGAAAATATAGAGAGTCGAGTCAAGTACGAGACACTGAAGACGGCCTTACTGATGAGGTCGAAATACGTCTCTGTCAAAGGTACAATAAAGTAGTGGAATTAAATGGAATAGTACAAACTCGTCTTATGACCAGTGAGAAAAAATAAGTTAAAAGGAGGAAGATAGAAAAATAAAAAAAGAAGTAAGAAAGCAGGAAAATGAAGAACTGACTTATCACTTCTCATTTCCCACTTCTAATGACCATTAGGCATAATAGCCTAATGACCATTTGGCATAATGACCTGATACCCTAAAAGAGGCGTGTTTACAATTAGTATGTTTTTCTAAATCAAATCCTTCAACGCTTTCAGGACGGATGGATCATATATTCCCAGCGTTTTAGACGGGCTGTGAAAAATCACACAAGAGAGCTAGGTTCTCACTTTCGTCAGCAAAAATGTTCATCAGGATGTCGGCTACACAGGGAAAATAGTGGAGGTCAAGTTTGACAGTACCCTAAAGACCTACATATCCAAAACATTGTGAAGCAGAACCTTGATTCTGTCTTTAACCCTCTAACGCCCAAGACCGCCTTTTCGACGGTATTTTGATTATTTTTGGTAATTTTCAATTGATCAGATTTCGAAAAGTTTTTGATGTTGATCAATAGTCAATTTTCAAAGTCCTACACATTTATATAAAAATATTGAAAATCAAGTAATATTTTGTTCCTCCGTGTTTTCGCTCGTAGGACGCCATTTTGATATCTGAGTTTGAAAATTAACTTTTGAAAAATGTAATCCATATTTTTAAAAATTGTAAAATAAGTGTAATTTTTGCAACTATCACACCCCTTGGCTATCGTTTTCAGGCGTTGGTTACCTTTCGTGACGCAAGATGGTGTGAATGTTCACGAAGAGGACTATATTGTTAATATACTATATACTTTAAGTATCTGCTAGATCAACAGGCTTTTTCAATATTTGTGACATCGATATGCAGATTAGGGGGCAGCAGGGACTATGTCCAAGGGCTTGACGATCCCTCCCCAGGCCATCTGCGAGTTGTGGGGCTTGCCTAGGATGTGGTGGGGTTTGACAGTGGGCCCTGTTAAACCTCTATAAAAAGCTGCATGTATCCGCAAGTAGGCCCCACCAAAGCGACCGTGTGCCGCTCAAAGCGCACAAGCCCAAGTCCTGGTGTTAGGTGGGACGCTAAACAGCCCTGACACGACGGCCCTCCGACGAGACAGGAGGTTTGCGCTGGCCCAATAAGCCGCCTAGAAAACCAATCATTACGAACAATATAAGAGATAAAGCGACTCGATATAATCGGCAAAGACCTAGGCGACGAATACAGGATCACGATTGGAAGCTTGGAACATGGAACTGCAAGTCGCTAGGTTTCACAGGTTGCGACAGGATGATCTATGTTGAATTACATCCCCGCAACTTCGACGTCGTGGCGCTGCAGGAGATTTGCTGAACAGGACAGAAAGTGTGGAAAAGCGGGCATCGAGCGGCTACCTTCTACCAAAGCTGTGGCACCACCAACAAGCTGGGAACCGGCTTCATAGTGCTGGGTAAGATGCGCCAACGCGTGATTGAGTGGCAGCCAATCAACGCAAGGATGTGCAAGCTGAGGATTAAAGGCCGTTTCTTCAACTATAGCATCATCAACGTGACTGCCCACACGAAGGGAGACCCGACGATGAGAAAGAAGCGTTCTACGCACAGCTGGAGCAGACTGCGGGACGTCAAAATCGTCATCGGTGACATGAAAGCATAGGTAGGAAGGGAGGAAATGTATAGACCGGTCATCGGACCGGATAGTCTGCACACCGTATCGAATGACAACGGCCAACGATGCATAAACTTCGCAGCCTCCCGCGGAATGGTAGTCCGAAGCACCTTCTTTCTACGCAAAACTATCCACAAGGCCACATGGAGATCACCTAACCAAGAAACGGAAAACCAAATCGACCACGTTCTAATCGACGGTAAATTCTTCTCCGACATCACGAACGTCCGCACTTACCGCAGTGCGAATATTGAATCCGACCACTACCTCGTTGCAGTATGTCTGCGCTCAAAACTCTCGACGGTGTACAACACGCGTCGAAGTCGGACGCCGCGGCTCAACATTGGGCGGCTACAAGACGCTAGACTAGCCCAAGAATACGCGCAGCAGCTGGAAGTGGCACTCCCAACGGAAGAGCAGCTAGGCGCACCGTCTCTTGAAGATGGCTGGAGAGATATTCGATCCGCCATTGGTAGCACCGCAACCGCTGCACTATGCACGGTGCCCCCGGATCAGAGAAACGACTGGTATGACGGCGAATGTGAGCAGTTAGTGGAAGAGAAGAATGCAGCATGGGCGAGATTGCTGCAACACCGCACGAGGGCGAACGAGGCACGATATAAACAGGCGCGGAACAGACAAAACTCGATTTTCCGGAGGAAAAAGCGTCAGCAGGAAGTTCGAGACCGTGAAGAGACGGATCAACTGTACCGCGCTAATAACACACGAAAGTTCTATGAGAAGTTAAACCGTTCACGGGAACCTTCTTACGAACGAGCGTGAGGTGATCCAAAGGTGGCGGCAGCACTACGAAGAACACCTGAATGGCGATGTGGCAGACGAAGATGGCGGTATGGTGATGGACCTGGGAGAACGCGCGCAGGACATAATTCTACCTGCTCCGAATCTCCAGGAAATCCAGGAGGAGATTGGCCGGCTGAAAACAACAAAGCCCCTGGGGTTGACCAACTACCAGGAGAGCTATTTAAACACGGTGGTGAGGCACTGGCTAGAGCGCTGCACTGGGTCATTTCCAAGATTTGGGAGGAGGAAGTTTTGCCGCAGGAGTGGATGGAAGGTGTCGTGTGTCCCATCTACAAAAGGGCGATAAGCTGGATTGTAGCAACTACCGCGCAATCACATTGCTGAACGCCGTCTACAAGGTACTCTCCCAAATTTTATGCCGCCGACTAGCACCAACTGCAAGGGTGTTCGTGGGGCAGTACCAGGCGGGTTTTATGGGCGAACGCTCCACCACTGACCAGGTGTTCGCCATTCGCCAAGTACTGCAGAAATGCCGCTAATACAACGTGCCCACACATCATCTATTCATCGACTTCAAAGCCGCATATGATACAATCGATCGGGACCAGCTATGGCAGCTAATGCACGAACACGGTTTTCCGGATAAACTGACACGGTTGATCAAAGCGACGATGGATCGGGTGATGTGCGTAGTTCGAGTTTCAGGGGCATTCTCGAGTCCCTTCGAAACCCGCAGAGGGTTACGGCAAGGTGATGGTCTTTCGTGTCTGCTATTCAATATCGCTTTGGAAGGGGTAATACGAAGAGCAGGGATTAACACGAGTGGTACAATTTTCAATAAGTCCGTCCAGCTATTTGGCTAGGCCGACGACATAGACATTATGGCACGTAACTTTGAGAAGATGGAGGAAGCCTACATCAGACTGAAGAGGGAAGCTAAGCGGATCGGACTAGTCATCAACACGTCGAAGACGAAGTACATGATAGGAAGAGGTTCAAGAGAAGACAATGTGAGCCACCCACCGCGAGTTTGCATAGGTGGTGACGAAATCGAGGTGGTAGAAGAATTTGTGTACTTGGGCTCACTGGTGACTGCCGAAAATGACACCAGCAGAGAAATTCGGAGACGCATAGTGGCAGGAAATCGTACGTACTTTGGACTCCGCAAGACGCTCCAATCGAACAGAGTTCGCCGCCGTACCAAACTACGGACACGAGACCTGGACGATGCTCGTGGAGGACCAACGCGCACTTGGAGTTTTCGAAAGGAAAGTGCTGCGTACCATCTATGGTGGGGTGCAGATGGCAGACGGTACGTGGAGGAGGGAATGAACCACGAGTTGCATCAGCTGTTGGGAGAACCATCCATCGTTCACACCGCGAAAATCGGACGACTGCGGTGGGCCGGGCACGTACCCAGAATGTCGGACAGTAACCCGGTGAAAATGGTTCTCGACAACGATCCGACGGGCACAAGAAGGCGAGGTGCGCAGCGGGCAAGGTGGATCGATCAGGTGGAAGATGACTTGCGGACCCTCCGTAGACTGCGTGGTTGGCGACGTGTAGCCATGGACCGAGCCGAATGGAGAAGACTCTTATATACCGCACAAGCCACTTCGGCCTTAGTCTGAATTAATAATAATAGACATCGATATGCATACAATAATATAATTTAACAAGCATGTATTCCATATCCGGTCCAATAGGCATATGCGCATAATGTAAACCCGATTTCCATTAAAACGAGGTGTTCATGATACTCCATAACGTTCTCGAGTTCAGTTTATGGTATCTGCCAGATTAATCATGACTTTGGCAATGTCCTCGTCGTTAGTATGAACTCAATCCAGCTTAAAAAGCATATGATCCTAAATTTCATGAACATAAGATGTCCGAGGTTCTCCAAAATGATCTTGAGTTAGGATCAGGATATCTACCGGATGCACAATATCTAAAGAGACGTTTGTGTCGAGCAATGTCTATTCGAATGTGGCTGTTGACTTTTTTTGTTGGGGTGTATAACTGCTGCATCCACGGACTTGGATGATTACATCAAACAATTCGACTTTCAGGATATTTTAACGAACCATGAAGGCCTGCAATGGCTAGTACAAGTGATGATTGAAGTCATATAAGCTCAATGGACCTACTGGGATAAAATATCTAAAATTATTCATAAGTTGGATCGTGGGATAGGTCAAATGGTCTAAGCTCCAGGAATCAAATCGGGTCTGATATACAGTCGACCCTCGAGCTGTAATACAGTCGATATTGTTATGTGGACCTGAAGTTTCTTGGAAAATTGTTCACATCCGGGAAAATATTTTAATATGGTATCATTTGTTTCCACGAGTTGATATTGAGTTTTAAAGCATTGACTCATAAATAAATAAGTAAAATCCTACCAGCTCGATGGAACTGCTGGGATGTTTAATGATGCATGCAGGTTTTAAACTCTAGAACGTTTTGGAGAACCGAAAAGGTCTATAATAGCTTGTAAAAGTAACGAGTGAAATCCTATCGGCTCAATTGACCTAGGTACTGTGATGTTCAGCGCTGAATGGACACATCGTTTATGACATGACATGGTCGATCGAGTAGGTCACATTTTCTGAACTTCAGGACGTTTCGGAGAATTAAAAAGGCTCGCAGTAGCTTGTAAAAGTAATGAGTAACATTCTATCGGCTCGACGAACCTGCTAGGATGTTCAGCGATGTACGCATACATCTTTCATGACTTGGTTGATAAGGTAGGTCGCGTGTTTTGAATTCAAGGACGTTTTGGAGAACTGAAAATGTCTCCAATAGCTTGTAGAAATAATGAGAGAAATCCTATCGGCTCAATGATCTTGTTGGGATTTTCTATGATGCACGAATACACCGTATATTCTATATCGCATGTTCTGAACTCTAGGACGTTTTGGAGACCCTGAAATTGTTTACGTTTATTCAAAACTTGATCAATTTATGTCTTTTGATCTAAAAGACATTTTGGGCATAGAAATTTAAAGAATGACAAAAATTGTTTAAAGAAAAACTAAAAATTTAATTACGTTTGAACAATTTTTTGTCTGCTTGTTTTCTTTCTCTTGTTACGTTACAGGACATGGACAAATACTCGGAATACTCGACGCATATTTATTTTACAATCGTTGATCGAATATCGCAAGCAGATAATGAAGAACAATTACATTTTACTGCTCTCATTCTTCTTGAGAGTTGTTCACACAGATGTGTACTTTTGGAGAGAGAAAATTACGAAAGGTGTGTCTTTTAATTTAAATTTGAGCTCATTGTCAATTTCCTCGATTTGAAACATGCCAAATACATTATTCACATCAGTAAACGGTGTTGAAGAACTGTTTTCTCAAAGATTAGCGAATAGGCTTTGAAAATTTCTGTTGAAAGGCTCCTTTTTAACAGGATTAGAAAATGTATAAGATTTCGACAATAAACAGTGCCAAATTGTTTTTATTTTTTCAATAGTTAACATGTTGAATTCGTTATTGAGATGTTTGGTGACGTCTACTATAAAGGCCAAGCAACTCACCTATTCAGGATCATGCAGCTTGGGCATTGGTTTTGCTTTATCTTTATGTATAGTGTGATTTCCGTTCGAATAAAATAGTATGACACAGCGAATTTCCGTATTCTGCTTCCGTTTCTGTCAACTTAATTTGGATTTAGTGGTGCTTAAGTTTTCTCGTATAGGTAAACGATCAAGCGTCACAACACCCGTGTCATTGCCAGAGCTCCATCAGTTGTTAGACCTTAAGTTATAAAAGAAGAGTTCAAACTCCTACATACAGGTCTTAACAGCTTTCCTTAGGTCTATACCTAAGGTAGTCGTACCTTCATTGGGAGCATAGCTGTTAATTCTTTTGTAATTTGAAGATGATCATCAATTTTTCTTATTAAGACAGCTACTTGTGAATTGTTTTTTCATTCAGTATTTTTATCGGTTGTGAGAAGCTACAATAAGAAGCAGGTGGCCTTTTCACGTAACCTAGTTTTCAAGTCTTCTGAAGAAGGCATATCCATCCCAACAAGTTCTTCGCCCTGGAAACGTTTCATTCGTATTGCCAAAATCTCATTAACAGCAAAACTGGCCTGTGCTGCATTATTTGACCCCATGCTTGCCCAGATTCAATTCAATTTTAATTATTAATAACCTACAGTATTTAGTAATCTTTTTCTTCTTATATACATATAAATGAATTTCTGTCTGTTCCTTATGGACTCTGAAACTACTCAACCGATCAGCGTGAAAATTTGTATATAGAAGTTTTTGGAGCCGGGGAAGGTTCTTGTGATGGTTCGAGACCCCTCCCTCCGTTGGAAAGGGGGGCTCCCATACAAATGAAACAGAAATTTCTGCATAACTCGAGATAACTACAAGGTGTACAGATTTTGATAGTTTGCTTCTACGAATCAAAAAATGACAATAATCGGTAGCTATATGGGCATAGCAACTCAGCAGGCTGTAACAGATGTATATTCTGAGAACACTGAGCTTCATTTCATGTATGAAAAAAAAATTCTTTCTGAATGATTTTTTTTCTGGTTTTTCGAACAAAAAGGAACTGCCTTCCTACTCACCCGATTTGGATTGAATTTATCATTCGGTATGATCTATCTTGAAATCAACAGCCATCAAAACACCGAACATATTATCAAGACATTTGAAATCATGTCACAATCGTCAAAAATGTGTGAAAAGTATCTGTATAGAAACGTGCGGCCATCGTGATTTTTTCCAACACGATCAAAGGATTACAACTCAGGATACAGGGGTCATTTTAATGTGAACAAATTCAGCTTGGTTTATGTAGCCCTATTATAATAACATGCAATGCATGCTGGTTCTTTAATTTATTCCAAAAAGTATTTAAAAACCTGTCTTGTTGTACGGATAATTTGCAGACACCCTGTAAGCAGAGAATAAACCTTTAAGCGAAACAAAGTTCATCGGGTCTGCTAGTATATAATAAAAAGAAGCTTCTCGATAGAAAAGCCTTCGGACCGGTTATGAAATATTTTTTCTAACACGTCGCGGGTCACAAAAAATGGAGATGAGGGCCGCACCCAGCCCGTGGGCCGTACGTTGAGAAGCCCTGCTTCATAGGGACGGTCACAGCGAGAGTAAGTGTAACGAAACACATGGTAATAGTTTTTGTGATCGAAAAGTTTGATCCCTATAGGGGAACTGTCCCGATCTCCATCTTATTGCGGAACAAAGAAATACAGCACCGATTTTGACGCTTCTTCTTGTCAACATGCGTGCTCACTGCTGAAAAAAAAACCACAAAAATAAGAAACAAATCAAATTGCTTTCCATTGCTTTGTTTTTGATGGGATGAATATCGCAGCCATGAGATAAATTCCAGGAGCAGTTCCCTATTTGTTTTTCGCGAGAAATGTGTTCGAAAAATGTTTTTTAATCTCAAGAAGGCTGGCAATCTGTGCATATTTGTTCACGACTAGTAACTGCTAAATGTACAGTCAATCAATCTAAGCTGATGGCGAAAACAAATGCACGATGTCATGCGAACTCTACAGTGTTTCAAACGAATCAATTGAGAGATTTACACTTTCATGTCCGTTTAGTCGTTTTTATAATTTCTCGCTTCTCTACGCTTGCACATGACTATTCAGTTGTCTTATGTTTGTTTGGTACGACATTTTCGACTTCAAATGATGTTCAGCACTACAGTTTGGAATGTCTCATGCTTTACAAAATGGAAAGAAAACCCGAAGAATACTGTGTATAAGCAAGCAATTTAGTTCATCATTTGAAGTCAGACGACCAGTAGAACTCAAGTGGCACTATTCATTTTGAGCTCAATCGCAAAGCTAAATGTGCGACCTGTACGAGCATTGAAGATGCAACCTGTGAGCAGCGAGAGCTATGTTGGGTGCTTCTTACATGTTGTCAATTCATCGTTGTGCAACGATTAAGGTACAATTTTTGTATAACATTTTTGTTCAATCAAACCCACGACATTTTTGTTTTCACTAAGTCTACCACAAGATAGCTCTAGCTTTTATCCGACCGTCGATGAACTGACTCCATTAATCTCTTGGGTGTCTTTATAACACTCCCAGTTGCTGTGTGGGTCGATGGCGATGAAAAGTTGGGTTCATGTGAAAAATAGCGAACCGAATCCGAATGTCTGCGTAATGACACGTTTAATATTTTAATATTTTTCCACACTGAGAAGAGTATGCGTATCACTCAGAAATTTTGGAGCTTAAGGATCTGGCAGTGAGAAATAATTTTATTTAATACGGTAAACTTGCCATTGAAATATGGTGCGGTTTTAGTTAATTAGTACAATTCTTTTTATGTTTCTAATATCTAAATTGGTTGGCAACTAAACTGTTCCGTAGATATCATAATCAAGTTTCAACCCTTGACGCGAGTTCCTTGTCAGCACACTTAAATATCATAAATTTTTATGTTTCTAATATATAAATTGGTTGGCAACTAAACTGTTCCGTAGATATCATAATCAAGTTTCAACGCTTGACGCGAGTTCCTCGTCAGCACACTCAAATCTCATGCCAAGCGCTGTCTACTTCATCTTTTCCGGGAATGGTGACACTCCGGAATCGGAAATCACGGTTGTCAGCGAGTTACCAATTGGATTCAACACCGGACGCCGTTGTGATGAATAATGGTACCCGTTTTCGGTGAAATTTATTCAAACGACGTAGGCTTTCAATCAAGATGATGATGAGAATGTTTCGCGGAATTGGGCCAAATTATGTTGATGGTTAACTGGAATCGATTATACAATCAAAGAAGCGATATTGTGTTTTGCAAGAAATGTCGCTATCGTTTCTCAATAAAGTCAGGAATATAATTTGATTTTACTCCTGCTGTTACAGGCAGTACTGGAAATAGTCATGATCGTCATAGGACAGAGAGCAAAGCGCCTTTTTCTATTTCAGGCGATCAAATGAAAGAATCATGGTTTGATCAATTTTGCATGAAAGGCCGTCATGAATGGATGTCGCACTTTATTTAAAATTTCTAAATTATTTTAATAGATATATGCGAAGAATAGTGACTACTCGGTAAATTAATAATATTCTTTTAATTCACTGAGTTAAAAGTGGTTATGAACACATAAATAAAGCAGATATTGCACACTTTCAAGCCCTGTCACGGAAGAAATATGTTTTGAGATTTTTTGCAGCATGCCATTCATCTTTCGCGTTTCTTTAGATATTAAAAGGGGCAGATATGTAAACATCGCGTGTCATCTCTCATTAAATATGAGAAATTGCATTGCTGGTTACAGGTAATTTTGTATAACGCATTCTAACTTCTCATTAGAAGATAGACAGACATTGGAATTGGAGAGGCTGCTGCACCAGAAGCAACTCGAGCAGCAAAGAAAGTTGTTCTTAATGCTTCAACAGGCCAAACACAGGAGAAGCGGGAAATAGAGTTAGCGTATGAGAAGGAGCAAATAAAGTTGCAGGTAGCCAATAAAGAAGCTCGCCGGAAGTAACGAGATGAAGTATTGAAAATTGTGTGTTACAAGCTGGAGCAAGCGAAGCTGGATTTGGAGAAGAAAAGTGGCCAATGAAAGGAGAGTTGTGCCGAACAAAAACGGTGACAGAAGAGCCCGAGAAGCGTAGGAAGGAAAAAAACTCGATGCTATGTTAAATAGCTTCGCCATGCTTCAATCCATTTAACGTCACGAACGAATCGGATATCTTACTAGACATTCTGACGCACGATTTGGATACATGCCATGTCGCACGGATCGGCCTAATAAGCTTTGTCGGAAAGCCATGTTCTAGCAGTATATGCCACAGTTCGTTCGGTTTCACTGAGTCGTACTTATTTAGGGTAAATCACTACTTGGGCCTATGGACCCGGTTCCCGGCTCACTGCACAGAAAACTAATGATGTAAACTGTTTGGAAGTCGTAGGTTTATGGTTGATAATTTTAAAAGTCTCCTATTTATTTTTCAAAATACTTAATATTTTTCTATCACTTGTTTTACTCCTTATTGATTCAATTGTAGAAAATAAAAATGTAGAATTCAAAATTTCACTCTCCGATGCCACACCACTGAGCCGGAGTGATTCTTTCCACTTTTACAAAACGGTATTATCGAATAAACACCTACCTGAAAATCGTCACAGTGCTCGATAACACCATTGCATGAAGCTGTTAATCACCACACCATAATTCTAAACACCCGCACTTCAATTATTCTTATTTGTTCGTTTCACTAGAACTTATTTAAACATACTAGAATACATTTTAAAATGTATTCACAAACCGAACAAAAATTCACCTCGGCCCAAGAACTTCTAGCCGCACCGTGCTGCCAAAAGGCCAGGATTATAAAAATGATCCTTCATCGTTAATAGGAAAATTGTCTAATATGTTGACTAGACTGGCCCAGATTACTATGGGGAGAAAAAATGTTGTCGAATTCCACGGGGCACCCCCCAGAATTGTGTCTTTGGGTGAGAAAATCAATCTCTGAAAATTTCAACTCAATCGCTTGTTGCATAAGCTGGCGCATTTGATTTGAAGTTTGTATGGGGATTTCAGCCAAAATGTATAGGAAAATACACCTCCGTCACTTATTCGATCAGGAAATTGGTTCTGATTGCTCGATTGACCTCAGAATTGCAAAAACCACAGTTGGTATGCTACAGAACAATTTCACAGAACATTGCATGATGATTAAATGAACTTTTATATCATTTTCGGCTGATTTATTAGGAGCTGATTTGTGTATTTTTGGGTTTTTTGATCGAATCGCATCAGCCGAAACCTATATAAAAGTTCATTTAATCATCATACAATGTTCTGTGAAATTGTTCTATAGCATACCAACTGCCGTTTTTGCAATTCTGAGGTCAATCGAGCAATCAGAACCAATTTCCAGATCGAATAAGTGACGGAGGTGTATTTTCCTATACATTTTGGCTGAAATCCCCATACAAACTTCAAATCAAATGCGCCAGCTTATGCAACAAGCGATTGAGCTGAAATTTTCAGAGATTGATTTTCTCACCCAAAGACACAATCCTGGGGGGTGCCCCGTGGAATTAGACAACTTTTTGTTTCCTGGGTCTAATGTTGAAGTTATCATGTTATTTATAGTTCTCTCGATTTTAAAAGGTGAAATAAATATTGTTTTAAAGTATTTGGAAGAAATTTGGATGAGTTTATTTATCTTCTCAACCAAATAAAAATGATTATGAATAATACCATCTGGCATCTTGTTGTCGTGGAACGTGCATATTTTTGTTTACATCGCATTTTCTACCGTCCCGAGAGAGAATGAGAGTAAAATGTTGAGAGATTGAGTGAAATTTTGCTTAGGCCGGGAACTGGTTTTTTGTATGCCGGATTGGGAATCGCTATGACTGAAATGAGTGCTGCACCTCGTTCATTTAAATCAAATAAAAGCTTATTTGAACGATATTTAGCACGAATAGCTATTTTTTAAGCAGAAGTGAACCCCAATGCAGTATTATACAGCCTACAAATTTCAGAAAAAGTTGCTTCCTGTCATAAATATCAATTAAATAATGCAGTCGTACGCATGTTAGGCCGGGAATGGGGTAAGAAACCCTACTTACTTATGGGTCCTGTACACCTCCGGTGGTGCAAAGGGCCGACTTAAAAGATCTCCATCCTGAGCGATGTCCAGCTATCGCTTTAACCTGTTGCCAGGTTAGATTTCGGTCGACTTCTTTTATTTATTTATTGAGGCTTCGCCGCCATGAGCTTCTGACTGAGTCGTACGCTGCCTTGAAATCTACAAACAGATGATGAGTCCGCAAGTTGTATTCCCGGAATTTATCAAGAAATTGTTCTATTCTAAACATCTGGTCCGTTGTTTATTGTCGTTTCTCGAAAACCGTTTTGATATTCGCCGACAAAGGTTTCCGTAAACGGACGCAGTCCGCTAAACAGAATTCAGGAAGTTACCTTGTAGGCGGTATTGAGGAATGTTATATATCGATAATTAGCACAATCGAGTATGTACCCGTTCTTGTAGATAGGACATATGAGGCCATCAAGCCAACTCGAAGGCATTTGTTCACCCTCCCAAAATATTTTAATCATTCAGCCTATCACTCCTACTTTTAAAAGCTTGCCGGGATTCCGTCTATCCCAGCGGCCTTGCTGTTCTTCAGCTTTCGAACAGCTCTTCTCACTTTGTCTAGCGTTGATGGCTCCACTGCTTGTCCATTATCATCAATCCTGATTCTGCTTGTGATAACTCAGTGCTCCTTCCATCTAGCAGCCACTCCTGCTCGGTCGGTTAATAGATTGATCATGAATGGCGCCGGTACGCTTTTTTTTTTGCGCATGTTGTTGATCGCTTTGTAGAACTTCCGTGCGTCGTTTCTGGCAAACCTTTCCTCTGGCTCCTGGAGTACTTTTTCATCGTACCACCGGTAAAGTTTTTTTTTCTCAACTGCCCTTAGTTCTTTATATCAGCGGTTCTTAACCTGGGGTACATGTGGCCCTGGGGTTAGCTTTGCTGGTCCTAGCCCTCGGACAAAAATGCGTAATGGCGGATGTATTACAATTCCAATCAAAACTTATTGATAAAGTGTAGTTTTTTTTATTTTAAAACATTGTCTTGTACATAATATGCATGGCGATCAGTAAATCAAAGCCTATTGAATCCTGCCCTCCAAAACCCGCTCAGTGAATGAAGGGCTGAGGACAACATATCAAAAGGAATGAACAAATTTAAAAAAAGTGCAATCTACCTGTGAAACAAAATGTTGAATAATATGTTAAGAATATGCTTCTGAATTTTGAGTCTAAAGATCTGGAAGACGCCATTTGAGACCCATTTTTTTCTCATAAATCTCAGTTGCTTTGGAGGATTGGAAGCATCCTTCTTCTCAGAACCTACTTTCAAGATGCTCGGGAGCCTATTTTCAAAAGGCTCGGAGGACTCCTTTCAAGCGTTTTGGAAGCCTCCTTTCAAGAAGGGCCGGAAGCCTCTTTTTAAGAGGCTCGGAATCTTTTTTTAAGAGGACCGGAAACCTCCTTTTGAGAGGCTATGAAGCATTCTTTGAATATGCTTAGAAGTCTAATTTTTAAGTGGCTTGAAAGCCGCCATTCAGGAGGCCTGAAAGCCTTCTATTAAAAATCTTGGGAACATTATTTCAAGAGGATCGAAAGCCTCCTTTTAAAAGGCTCGGAAGCCTCATTTCAAAAGGATCAGAACCTTCTCTCAAAAGGCTATGATGCTACTATTTTTATTCGTACCTTGTTCAATGTATTTGATCGTTATGTAAATAAAGATGTCGGTTGTCGTATGAATATTTTAATAGACGACAGTTTTCATTTGTTTTATCCGTGGCATTCATATTTGGTTTTGCGCCCAGTATTCGCGCTCGCGAGTTCGGCCACCGCGGGCCAGAACCATAAAAGTGGCGACTTAGAAAGTGGAGTTTTGGTATACTATTTTGAGCTACAAAGTTCGACCAAAACGAACCCTCCACGCAAAAGGAGGAGAATGTCGTCAGGAGGAAACGACCAGCAGATTCCGGTCGGAAATGGTCAGCAACCGTTGGGTAACGGTGTGCCGAGACAGCAGCCGCCGTTTATTCGTCCCCAAGTGCTACAACAAGTTTCTCCGATGCCGGCTGCACCTATGGATCCATACTTCCAATGGTTACAGCAGCAGCAGCAGCAATCCTGTATGGCAGAGCTTTTTCGACAACAACAAGAGGCGATGAGTCGACAGCAAGAGGCCATGAATCAGCAGCAGGAAATGTTTATGCGACAGCAAGAGCAGCTGCTTCGAAGTATAATGACGACCATTCAAGTACAAGTGCCACCGAATCCGGAGGCGATACTGGACTCGCTTGCCAGCAATGTTAAGGAGTGCAGGTATGATCCGGAGAGCAGTGTGACGTTTTCGGCGTGGTACAAAAGGTACGAAGATTTGATCGAGAAGGATGCTAGTCGGCTGGATGAAAGTGCCAAGGTTCGATTGCTGATGAGAAAGTTAGGAGTGTCTCTTTTTGGCGATTTAGAGTCCGTTATCAGCCGGAGGTACCGTTGTTTGCAAATAACGAAGTTGATCAACTAAGATTATGTCACGTATGCTTGTCGAATCAATAAGTCGTGCGTGGAGTTTGAATTGACGAAACTAACGGAAGAGCAGTTCAAATGTTTAGTGTTCGTCTGTGGCTTAAAGTCAGATAGAGATGCTGAAGTGAGGACAAGATTGCTGACTCGAATTGAGGAACGAGATGACGTAACATTGGAGCAGACTTCGGGAGAATGCCAGAGATTGTTCAATTTGCGGCATGATACGGAAATGATTGAGAACCCGATGTCCGTGAATGCAATGCGATCGTGGAAGCAGTTCAAGAGAGGTTCGCCGAAGTTCAAATCGAATTTCGGTGCTGCGAAGAAAAACTAAAATAGTGCAAATAATCAGGAAGTATTATGTTGGCTGTGCCCCTCATTATGCGAGAAATTGCTGATACAGGAGCCATAAGTGCAGTGACTGTTCGAAGACCGGCCACAAGGAAGGGTACTGCCGGAGCGCCGAGAAAGTGAAATTTGGAAGATTTAATCGGCGAAAAGCGAATGTTTCTACGAAGGTGGTGACTGTTAATGCGTGTAGATAAATGGTGAAACGGTGCGAATGCAGCTGGATACCGGGTCAGATGTTACCATCATATCTAGCGACACGTGGAAGAAGCTCGGCTGTCCTCAAATGGATCCTTCGTCTGTAGTAGCAGAGGCTGCTACAGGGAAGTCTCTGGAGCTGATTGGTGAATTCTTGTGTGAAATGAACATCAGTGCAATGGGAAGAATAATCGTAGCCTGATCCGAGTCTGCAGAGAACATCTTCATCTGCTCGGTTCCAACACGATTGAAGCATTTGGATTATGGTCAGTGCCTTTTAACACGATTTACGGAAAGGTGAGCAGCAAGCCAGCATACGTGGAAACGCTGCCAACAAAATTCCCGGAGTTAAGCCTCTGCACGAAAGCGAAAGTCAAACTGGAATTGAGGGCGGAGAAAACCCCGGTGTTTCGTCCCAAGCGTGCGGTAGCATACGCAATGTATTGGACAGTGGACGACGAACTGGATCGTTTGGAGCAAGACGGAATAATAAAACCGGTTGATTTCTCGGAGTGGGCGGCTCCGATCGTTGTGGTTCGCAAAGCGAATGGATCTATCCGTATATGTGGCGATTATTCGACTGGTCTCAACGAAGCGCTGCAACCCAATCAGTATCCGTTGCCCCTTCCTCAAGATATATTTGCGAGTCTGGCTAATTGTACCGTGTTTATAGTACAATCGGTTGCCGCCGGGCGTGAAAGCGGCACAAGGAGCTTTCCAGCAAATTATAGATGCTCGCTGGGTTACAGCGTGTTAGTGGATATCTGGACGACGTGGTCGTCGATGGAATTGATGAGGAAGATCATCGGATGAACTTGGAGGCGGTACTCAAGCGACTAAAAGAGTTTGGTTTCACAGTGCGAGCGGATAAATGTGTACTTTGGTGAAGAACAGATCGGCTATTTGGGACTGATGCTGGACCGTCACGGGCTGAGGCCAGATCTAGCGAAGATTGAAACCATCGTCAAGCTTCCTGTACCGACGAACGTGAGCGGTTTTCGATCCTTCTTGGGCGCTATCAACTATTATGGCAAGTTTGTTCCGAATATGCGATCATTACGATTCCCACTTGATGAATTGTTTAAAGAAGGGGCCAAGTTTCGGTGGACTGTCGAGTGTCAGCGCACGTTTGAACGTATTAAGCCAATTTCAAGCTCTGATCTTCTGCTAACTCATTATGATCCGAGATGTAAAATAATAGTATCTGCTAATGCATCTTCTATTGGAGTAGGTGCTACGATTACACACTTATTTTTTTTTACCGGGATCTCAGCAAAATGTTGAACTTTTACCGAGAGTCGCACAGCCGTGCCCCAGCAAAGAGCAATTTTGCCGAGATTTCTGTCAAAATTGCTGATAATCAGCAAATAATTTGCCGAAAATCAGCTAACAAACGCTATTTTTGCCGGAATATCAGTTATTTATTTTGCTGGCGCACGGCTGTGCGGATTTTTGCCGAGCTGCAGAAATAAAAACTGAGTGTGTAGCCATCAATTTCCCGATGGCACGATCAAGGTGGTACAACATGCAGCACGAGCGCTTCCGAAGGCGGAACAAGGCTACAGTCAGCCGGATCGTGATGTGCTGGCAATTATTTTTGATGTTACGAAGTTTCACAAAATGGTCTTCGGTCGCAGATTCCGGCTCCAGACAGATCACGCACCTTTGCTGAGAATTTTTGGATCAAAGAAAGGGATCCCTGTGTATACAGCGAATCGACTGCAACGTTGGGCGTTGACGCTTCTTTTATACGATTTTGCTATCGAGTATGTTCCTACTGAAAAATTTGGTAATGCTGACGTCCTCTCAAGGTTGATAGATAATCACGCCAAACCGGAAGAAGATTATGTTATCGCTAGCATCATCCTTGAAGAGGATATGAGGTCCGTTATAAATGATGCTTCCGACTTTCTCCCATTGAGCTTCAAGGTGGTTGGAAATGATACCCATTCCGACCCGAAACTTCGTAAAGTTTACCGTTATCTGCAAGATGGCTGGCCCCAGAGATCGCAAATTGCGGATCCAGTTATAGTTCGCTTCTATGGCTGCCAGGAATCGTTGAGCACGGTCGAGGGTTGCATTATGTTTGGAGAACGGTTGGTTATTCCGGAGAAACATCGTGATCGATGCCTGCGTCAGCTTCATCAGGGACATCCTGGAATCCAGCGGATGAAAGCCATTGCTAGGAGTTATGTATACTGGCCTTCGCTAGATGAAGAAATTGTGGAATACGTCAAGTCGTGTAAGCATTGTAGCGAAGTCACCTCCACACTCGCCGCCGGTCCCGTGGCGGGTCCGTGGAAGCGGGTTCATGTGGACTATGCAGGACCTATTGATGGAGAACATTTTCTGTTGGCCGTCGATGCGTATTCCAAATGGCCGGAGATTATTCCTACACGGAGTATAACATCGATAGTAACGATAACAATTATGAGGAGTTTGTTCGCCCGCTTTGGAATGCCAGAAGTAATCGTCAGTGACAATGGCACACAGTTTACGAGTGTGGATTTCCAGAAGTTTTGTGCCGACATCGAATAACTACAGCTCCGTACCATCCTTAATCAAACGGGCAAGTCGAGAGATTCGTGGATACATTCAAGCGTTCGGTGAAGAAGATTCAGGAGGGGAAGCGTACACTACATGAAGCACTAGATATTTTTCTGCTGGTTTATCGATCAACCCCGAACCGGCAAGTAGTTGATGGGAAGTCTCCGTCTGAATCCATTTTTGGACGCCGCATTCGTACGAATTTGGATCTGCTTCGTCCCCCATCTTCTGAATCAACCATTCTACCCAAGCCAGATAACGAAGGCTCAAAGAAGAGATGCTTTGCTGCACACGATACTGTGCATGCGAAGCTATACGCTAAATGGCACTGAGCCCCGGGTGTAATATGTGAATGTGTTGGGCAAGTCATGTACACCATTTGGGTAGAGGATCGGCGATTGATACGAGCACATGTGAATCAACTTTGCGACCGTTCGAACACTGTTGAAGGTGTGGAAAATCGGGAACGTGTACGATCTCAGCTACCGCTGGAGATACTGTTGGATCTGCCGAAGCATTCTTTGGCACCAGTTCCTAATCAATTATCAACGCCACCGTCAAGCTCATTTACTCAGCTCAAGTATGCGACGGATCGCAATATGTCAAGTAACCCGAATATGTCCACAATCAATTCGTCATTATCATCGTCGTCGTCAGGAGCATCCCCAGATTTTGCTTCGGCCTGCAGCGGACCTGCTACACCTACACAAGTACTACCACGCCGTTCTTCAAGGAATCGAAGACCACCGCGTTGGTTTGATCCGTACCGTCTGTATTGAAAGAGGGGGATTTTGGAGTGCGAATCATACAAGCTGCTGGGCTCTAGTTGGAAGTGCAAGCTACCACACTATGATGCTACTTTTTTTAATTCGTACCTTTGTTTAATGTATTTGATCGTTATGTAAATAAAGATGTCGGTTGTCGTATGAATATTTTAATAGACGACAGTTTATATTTGTTTTATCCGTGGCATTCATAGGGGAAACCGCCAAATGTTGAACGGCTAATTTTGTCGCCTATTGTTGAACTCCCATAAGAAATGCACTTGCGTTCAACAATAGGCGAAGAAATTAGCCGTTCAACATTTGGCGAATTACCCTATTTGGTTTTGCGCCCAGTATTCGCGCTCGCGAGTTCGGCCACCGCGGGCCAGAACCATAAAAATTAGTACACCTAAATCTTTAATTGTAACTATTATTAACTTATATTAATTATTTTTAGTAGCTCGTCGAACTGAATAAATGTCTGTCAGTCCGTGTGTATGTGTGTGTGCACACGAAAACCGAAAAACATTAGTCAATTACATTCATATAGTAATTCCTAACAGATTTTCTCGCAACAAATGGCAATCGACGGGGGACAAACCCTAGTGGATCACTATTGAATATAAATACGTTAGGTCATTGTGGACAAAAGTTATGAAAAAATGGTGTTTTGCACCATATAAGCTTGGTTGGTTTATTTGCTATACAGCGTTTGTAAGAGCCGTAATGTAGGCATTTTTTTTATGTGTAAGGCGAAATCAAACGATTGAAGCGAGAAAAGCATCATCACCGCTAGGTGGATTAATTAGGGTTTTTTCCTTTTGCTTTGGATTGAATCCTTGTTCTAAGGTGGCACCGATGATGATGTTCGATACTTGATATCTAATGGAGAGGCTACCAGGCACGAATTATGTGCCGCATGCAACTGTTGATGAACACATTTAGCTGTTAACTGTTCTCCACTGATGCAAACCATGTTTCACAAGTATATATGTACCATTGTAGTTAAAAGATCGGATCTTTGTAAGTTATTGCGGAATAAAGGCTCCCTCAGACCTAAGCGATTTCATCGACAACTAGTCGCCGCGATTCTATCGTTGGGTCGCTGCAGGCAATGTTCTATTTACGCTTCCACACCAACGGCGACAGAATCGCTGTCGCCTAGCGATAGAATCGCGTCGCGTGTGTTTGGGGGAGCCTTAAACGGTTCTGCAATTAGGCGGATGGCATGAGGTCACTTTTGAGCATTTGTACATTACTTAACCTTTTCAAACATATTTAAAGAAAAAGCTATTTTTCTAAAAGAATTTTATATTTAATGTTGTAAATCCTGTTGCCACCAGTATTAATTTTTCATTCTATTCTCTTTCTCGTTTCAGTATGTTACAGAAAAAATGGGCGGTGCGGAAGGCACCAAACTGGACCTGGACTTCATGGAAATGGAAAGAGTAAGTTGTCCCAAACTAGTTTTTCCTCCCCGAACCATTTTCCAAACTAAAACAATTTTGAATGATTTTCGCCACCCAACACACCCACCTCTGCCCTGCCCCGCTACCACAAAACTTTCCTCTTTCCACCCACGCTAGAAAACAGACGTCACGGTAGAGCTGGTCGAAGAGTTGCAAACGAAAACGAAAGAATACTTGCAACCGAATCCGACGGCCAGAGCGAAGATGGCAGCGGTCAAAGGTATTTCTAAATTATCAGGTCAAGCTAAAAGTAATACTTATCCACAACCAGAAGGTATATTGGCCGACTGTATGCTGACATACGGTAAAAAGCTCGGTGAAGACAGTATTTTCGGTGAGTACGAGCACGTACGCTGCAAAGCGCACTTGGCTTTTCGTCCCTCTATTATAAATAAAAACACATTATATATATTGTAAGGTTGGCTTTCTTTTTTTTCGGTTCCAATTCGGGATAGCTTTTATCGTTTTCACTTTGGTTTCCAATTTTATATAATACACATTTGATCCAACGGCAGATGAGGAATCGAAATTGTCCCTGCTTTCGTGTGTGTTTGTTTTGGTTCGTTTACTTTTAAATTATGTGATCACACTTTTTTTTCGATTATTGGCATTTTGAACATGCAAAGCGTGATGATTTTATCCTGTACTCAGTACATATGGCATACAGTCGGGTCTCCTACTATGTGGATTTCTATTGCACGGATACTTACTGCACGAGGGACCCTGTAGACTAAATCCTAGAATTTGCGGGATCTAGGTGTATTGAGGTGAATGTACAATAGAGTCACTGACTAGTAATCAACATGCTTTTTTTTACACCTAAAGCCTGTCCACGTTAAATTTCGGACACTGAGATAATGTCCAAATGTTTTTCAGCCATTTTATCAATTTGGACGAGGATGAAAACGTGCTAAATGTATCACATAAAGCGGATAGATTCAGCTATGCGAAAATTGATCTTCTCTGCGGTTTGTGAAAATAAAAAAAAATCGCGTTGGAAGATGGGTGTCCGAAATTTAACGTGGACAGGCTTTAAATAAAGTCAATTATATTCCTCTTTTGTAAACAAACATATGAAGTTTGAGTACTATATGCTTTGTAATTTACAATATTTCATCATTTGAAATTGTGGACCAACCCAATTTGATTATGTTTTCACCTTAATTACATATAGAGTTTATTTAGTCTTTTTGACTCAATTGCAAAGCCTATTGGATGTGTGGTATGAGACCTGACTGTATCTGTTATAACTGCATTCGATGTGCGTTTTTGTATGTATGTTATTAGGTATGTACGTGGTTTAATTTTCTATTACGCGTATATATGAAAAATCTCAGAGAAGAATGTGCGAGTTCTCGTTTAAAACTTATCATTTTGAAGCTAGCTCGGAACAGGCGACGCGTTTGATTGCCGCTAGAAAAGTATTAGAAAATTAATCAATTAAATTTCTTATTTTCAAATATTAGTAGTTCAATTTGCATAGACGTAAATACAAACATTTTGAATTGAAAATTTACATTATAAATAGGAATGGTAGTGCTACTTGTATTCATCTCAAAAGTAATTTTATTTGTTTCGACTCAATTGTTGAATTGTTGTTTTAAAATTTTAAATATATTTGCTATTTAGAATGACTTCTATTATCAATTTGGTATATTCAGATACAAATTCGGAGCGCCACTCTTACCCTTTTGTGTCTTCAATAATTACTGTTAACTGCCAATCAAGCCGTCGCCGTTTGCCATCCTCGCGCATATCGATTGCAAACCCCATCCTCTTAAGCTCAATCACAAGTTGCGCAGAATTTGTCCAATATTAACCCCGTTTCTCATCTATCAGCGAAGACAGACTCAGACAGGTTATCGGACTGAACAGTGAACAAGGAAAATTGTTATAATTTTCTAAATATCCTATTTTTGCCAATTCATTACACCTAGATTTTATACAACACTTAACCACACCTCTGCTGTCAAACTTGAGTAAACATTTTTTCCAACCATTTTCTGATCCTTTTGATGAACGAACTTATTTTGACTTTTGAACCTATATTTCACGGTTGCTTGCTTGCGATAATGGTGTGTTTGTTTACTTTCGGTAGCCCCTTTCATCGGAAGTCAACCGGGACAACGAAGCCCGGGGGACCAATCCGACAGGAATCCGCTTCATTTTCTATGATTTGCCCCGCATTGGTTTGTCGCTCCGCATCTGTTGCTAGTTGTCAGTTTATTTTCCTTGAAAGTTGGTACACTTCTTATTTTAGTATTGCTTTGTGTCTGTTTGTAGAAGAAATGCCCCTTTTATTAGTAACCTCCTGATCTTACAAAGATGGGGTTCATCAACATGATTTTTCTTCCGTTTTCCCGCATTGGAGTTGATTTATTAAATATTACGATCATTTTTGCTTTAATCACTGCCTTGTAGTAATCAAAATATATTATTGAAGACTGTGTAATTGATAATGAAAATGTTAGGAACGAAGAAGATCGTTTAAAAACTATTGATTTTTTTTAAACTCCGAAATTTTTACAAAAAAGGATATGCATAATACTTTTGAAATATCTCAAGACATGGTAATTCAATATTAAACCTAGTTATATGATTTCTATGAACATTCCGAGTTAAAGGATTTATACAGTCTTCGTCCTCTATCGTTAGATTCTTCATTCGTTCCAATTACACTGTGCGTTTAAGTTATTGTCGTGTACCTCTTGTTACTGTCG
The DNA here is from genome assembly GCF_024139115.2 of Armigeres subalbatus. Classification (NCBI taxonomy): domain Eukaryota; kingdom Metazoa; phylum Arthropoda; class Insecta; order Diptera; family Culicidae; genus Armigeres; species Armigeres subalbatus. Next base: position 355,562,204 of record NC_085141.1, read on the forward strand.
TATTTTTATTGAGCCTACTTTCCTCCATACCCCATCAAATACCCTATCAAATGACCACTAACGATTTTTTCCTCTTCGCTTTCTCCAATATCCGAATTGTTGCTGTGTTGCGCCGATGGCTGCTGCTCCCCCCTGAATCGTGTGTAGCCGGCGCCCTCGTTGAGATGGGCGATTCGCTCAAGCAGATGGCCGATGTGAAGTACTCGCTCGATGATAACATCAAGCAGAACTTCCTCGAGCCCCTGCACCAGCTGCAGACGAAGGACCTGAAGGAAGTTATGGTGAGTGTTTTATTTAGCAATTTTATGTAAAATGACGCGAAAGCTAAATCGAGATTATTTAGATAGATAAGGATGAGATTATGATAGATTTTCTCACGTTAAAAAAAACAAAGTCGCCTGCCTGAGACGATTTGTCTCGGTACTTAAAGTTGCCTGCCTCTATCTAGTCGATTCCGTGTTGAATGTTGTTTTCGTTTAGATTGTTTCGCATCAGTAGGGCTCAATGTCTAATACAAACCGAGACAATCGAACGTCGTTCGTTTACGCTCTGATTCCATTTCTACTACTCGTATGCTATTGGACACCATGCGCCTCCATTGAGTGGGGCACGCATAAGGCTATCTGACGTTTATCATCTTTCTCTTACACGCGCACAGACGGGATAGGATTTGTTTTCATACGGAAACGCTTCCGAAGCGTTATGTTATAGCTTCGTAGCCTCAGGAAAATATTCGTAACAATGAAAAATTTAATTCCTAAAATTTGCAGACCGGTAGGTGACACTAAGTGGTCCCACAACGGACATGAAGCAAAAGTAGAAGAGGTCACCCTCCATACAGCGTCGAGTACGCCGCTCTAGTGTACGCGCCATAGGTAGGGGAAGAAGTGGTAAAATGGACAGTTTGGTGTATATTTACCTAAATGCACACTGCACAGGTATTCCTGGAAATAAAATAAGGTACCTGAGCTAATATTAAAAAAATTTTTTTTTGTGGATTGTTTTTTTTACTGTCAAAAGACAATTAGTACAATTCCATTTAATTCCACCACTTTGCATTACTTTTACATATACTTATTTCGACCTCAACTTCAAGGTCGTCTTCAGTGTCTTGTACTTGACTTGACAGAAGGGTTGTGTACAAGCACGACCGCAAGGTAGACGTTGGACAACGTAAGGATATTATTGTAACACAATACGCATTGTAGTTCATTACGGTTATGGTGGCATTCACCACCAGTCAAACCTTTGTTGCATCTCGTTTCAGGCGGGTGTACAGTTCTGCCACCTTTACAAATGTTCGGCCGACATTTGTCTGTCTACAATTTGTATATTTAGTAAACGAAATTGATTTGGCGATTTTGGCGTAACTTGTTTTGTATACAAACATTGTTTTACGGATTTCGTAGAATGCGAGCGTTTTTATTCAAAACTAATTCTCTTACCTTAGGGGTCGTGCACTAATTGTGTTAGTACTTATAGGGGGAGGGCGGGTCTGCCATTTTCTTACGCTCCATATAAATAAAAATATATTTGTTTTGGAAAAATCTTACATGGGGGGAGGGGATGTTGAAAAATCCAGAAAAATTGCTTACGTAATAAGTGTGCGGCCCCTTATGTAGCGTACACACGCTCAAACACGTTAGACCAACATTGACTCTGCCCCCAAGAAAACGCTACGGTTGCTGTATTGTTTGTCCGTGTGTGAAGTTGTTCGAACAACCATTTGACGGTTGGCGACTCGGTTGGAAAAATCAAAACGGTTAGATTTTGGTTTGACCTGTCGGGGGCGGAGTTAAAGTTCGCCGAACATGTTTGAGCGTTTGTAGATAAGTCGGACAAACCCCCATATATTTTTTGATAGTTGGTGTTCGCTTGGTGGCGCTTCGGTCGTTCGTGTGTGATATTGTTGGTCGGATAAATTGAGTGTTTGCGGCAGTACTGGAAAAGGTCGTGATCGTCATAAGACAGAGAATAAAGCGGCTTTTTACTTTTGTGATGTTTTTCGCTCTTCAACAACACTGGCTATATAGATCGATTTCCTCCCATGGCAACAGCATCTGAGTTACATTTAGCTTGGCGTCGCTCTGGAAATGAAGCGGATTAGATCTGATCTATTAAACAATTAGGCCATTTTCAGGGCCACAATAATCACTGGAGGAGGGATAATACCGAATTCATTTTTATTCATTATTCGAATTGATTGAAAAGAACCTATTCTACTGAAAAGAATGATTGTCGATCAGCATCACCCGAATCCTACCTACCTGGATACCTGGTTGGCTACAGCGTCGATACACATATGCCTGGCGTATTGTAGAGCTGCATGATCGTCGGTCTTGGGTGATGTTCCTCCAGTTTCCCCGAACGTTCAGGGTCCCCGGTCCGATTCCACCGCGTGCAGCCAGCGTGTTCGTGGCCTTCCACGAAGTCGCCGGCCCCTATCTGGTTCTCTGTTGAATATTGTTTTCGCTATTCTTTCTTCCGACATTCGCACTAAGTGACCAGCCCACCGAAGTCTGCCGTATTTTATACGATTCACAATATTTTCTTCTTTGTATACTTGATACAGCTCATGATTCATGCGTCTGCGTCACACACCATTTTCTAGTTTCCCTCCGAGTATTGTACGCAGCACTTTTCGCTCGAAAATCCCGAAAGCTCTCCGGTCCGCCTCTTTTAATGTTCATGCTTCATGTCCATAAAGGGCCACTGGTAGAATCAGAGTTTTGTATAGAGCAAATTTCGTTTCCGTCTGCATGTTGCGGGACCTAAGCTGGTTACGTTATCCGTAAAAGGCCCTATTCACAGCAGCAATACGTCTTTTCACTTCACGGGAAACCTCATTGTCACATGTCACAAGCGTTCCAAGGTAAACAAATTCTTCAACAGCTTCAAACACATCCCCATCAAGCACTACCTCTGCACCAACACCACTAGGTCTTCCCCTATTTCTACCTGTCATAATGTACTTTGTTTTGGTAGAGTTAATGGTTAAGCCTATCCCTGCCGTCTCCCTCTTCAGTGGGAAAAAAGCCTCCACTACTGCTCTGCGATCGATTCCAATAAGGTCAATGTCGTCCGCAATGCCCAGGATCATATGTGAGCGTGTGATGTGTGATGTTAGTGCCGTTCCTCTGCACGTCAGATCTCCTAATAGCGCCTTGGATTGCAATATTGAACAATAAATTCGAAAGTGCATCACCCTGCTTCAATCCGTCTAAGGTCACAAACGAGGTTGACACTTCGTCTGCAAACCGAATACTTGATTTCGAGCTATCCATCGTTGCAAGTTTCAGTCTAATAAGTTTCGCCGGAAAACCATGCTCGGACATTATCTACCACAGCTCATTTATCTGCACTGAACCGAACGCTGCTTTGAAATCAATGAACAGATGGTGAGTCTGCAAGATGTACTCCCGGAATTTATCGAGGATCATCCGCAGGCTAAACATCTGATCCGTCGTTGATCGGCCCTGTAACAAGTGCTAGTGTGTTGTCCAAGATTGGTGAAATTTTACGCGTTTTGTATTCGTTTAAATTGTAAAAAAAGGAAAATAATCGCGGTTGTTAACGTGGAACGTTTGATGTGGAAAGTAATTTACTACTACTCATCAGCTGAAACAAACCCCAAGACTAGCCCCTGTTCCCTATGTGTCCTTTAATCGCCATCTTGTGTCCCTATCGTGCCACCAGGACCTCGCGGTTTTTATTATAAAACCCCATCGCGGTTTCCCATGAACGCCATTCTGGGAAAGCCGTTACACAACCCCATACCTGCTTTAGTGGTGTGTGTCGACCTAGTGCGCCAAAAACCCAGGTTTTTCCAGCAAGTCTACGGACTACTGAAGCCTCGAGTCCGTTACCATACTCGAGGAGTGCACGGAACAGACAGAAGGTCCACGAGAGGCTGCAGACCGCCGAAGAAGAAGCTGGTGATCAAGCCGAAGGGATAGTGAATCGCAGATAGTCGACGGGTAGCAGTGCGCGGGCCCCGAAGAAAAAAGTATTGGGAGAAGTGAGGAAGAGAAAGGTAGGAGTTAGCGCCAAGAAAGGGGAGGCGTCGTCCGGTATTTGTGAACGGTCGCAGGAATAGAGAGAGAAAGTAGGACGTCAAGGAGAAAAATAAATTGTACCAGTAACCGAGAATAAAAAGTGAGAGTTTGGCATGAGACAACTTCGAGTGTTTTCTATCGCGGAGTGTCACGAGCGTAAAACCGACCATGTGGCTTGTTAAAGGGGGTCTCAACAGTGCTGGAAGTAACACGGCCCTGGCCCCCAGAAAGTTACAGTCCTCACGAAAACCTGCCTGTTATTCTCCGACGAAGGGTGATCCCTCTGTAATTGGCACATTCTAGTCTATGCCCTTTATTATAGATTGGGTATATGAGGCCATCCAACCAGCCGGCAGGCAGTTCTTCATCCTCCCATATTTTCTGGATAATGGTCACTTTCGTGTTTGAGAAGCTCGACCGATCTCGTCCTTCCCAGCAGCTTTACTGTTTTTCAGCTTGTTTAGAGCCTTCTTAACCTCGTCCAGCGTTGCAACGCGTTGGTGGTTCCACAGCTTGAGCGTCGCCGCCGACTATGTCCATCCTGCTCCTTAATACACCTTAGTTTCCACCGTTCAACAAATCTTCGAAGTGCTCCTTCCATCTGGCTGCCACCATAGTCTTGTCTGTCAGCAAATTGCCCTCTTGGTCTTTGCACATGGCGGGCACTGGCGCAGTCTTATGCCGCGCGCCATTGACAGTTGCGTAAAACCTCCGCATATCGTTTCTATCCATGTTCTCCTGCGCTTCAGCTATCACACTCTCTTCGTGTTGCCTTTTTTCTACGGTGGATTCGTTTCTCTTCTGCCCTTGCTACACTGTACCGCTCTCTGTTGGAACGGATACGAGCCACTAGCATTCGACTCCTAGCAACATTTTTCTCGTCCGTCACTCGCTGGCACTCCTCATCAAACCAACCATTTCGTTGGCGTCGCTGTGCAGTGCCTAACACTTCCTGCGCTGTTGTAGTCACAGCTTCGTGGATCACAATCTGTTGACGTCGCCAGATCCGGTGGCATCTCCTATCCGCTCATCCAGCTTCTGGTGGTACTGTTCAGCAACTTGTTCAACTGACAATCGTTGGATATTGAAACGCATCGTTCGAGTCAATGGTCACCTCTGAAGGACCTTACATCTATAACATCCGAGAAATGTCGTACGTCGATCAGCACGTGGTCTATCTGTGAGCAAGTGTCTCCACTTGGATGTTGCAAGGTGTGTTTGCGGATATTCTTACGTGCGAAGTAGGTACTGTCGATTGCCATCCCTCTAGCAGCAGCAAACGTCACAAGTCGCAGACCATTATCGTTGGTATCGGAATGAAGGCTTTCCGTACCAATGACATGGCGAAAGAAACCTTCTATTCCGATCTGCGCATTTGCATCCCTGATGACAATCTTCACATCGTGTGTTGAGTACTCTCCGTTGGCCTTATCAAGGTTCTCATAGAACTCATCCTTCACGTCATCAGGCTTATCGTTGGGGCATAGATGCTGATCAAATATCTTTCTCTTACTACTTTTTCTCTAGAACACGCCTGAAAGATAAACGAAAATCGTTTCATCATTCTTATGCTTTGCTAATTTTTCGTGAAAACTTTCGGCGTGAATTTAAAAAAAATACTGCGGCAGGATTCGAACCCAGAACACCAACAAAAATGGCACTGGATTGCGCTCACTTTAGCTACAGTACCACAAAGACTGCTTATCGAGAATAGGTTATTTGTTCCCTAAAGGCTACTCTTGCTTGAAGTGGTGAAGGTTTTCATTTCATTTATTTAGTTAACATCTAAACAGATAACACTGAATCAACAATTTGACGCCACAATGCACGGTTCGAGGCCGAATCTCTCCATCCTCGGATACGCCCCACGCTCGCCAAGTCGTTTTGCACCTGGTCTGCCCATCTCGCTCGCTGCGCTCCACGCCGTCTCGTACCTGCCGGATCGGAAGTAAACACCATCTTTGCAGGGTTGCTGTCCAGCATTCTTGAAACATGTCCTGTACATCGTAGCCTTCCAGCTGTTGCCACCTTCTGGATATTGAGTTTGCCGTAGATTTGGGCAACCTCGTGGTTTATTTTTCGCCGCCACACACCGTCTTCTTGCACACCGCCAAAGATGGTCCTAAGCACCCGTCTCTCGAATACTCCGAGTACTTGCAAGTCCTCCTCGAGCATTGTCCATGTTTCATGTCCGTAGAGGTCAACCGGACTTATGAGCGTCTTGTACATGACAGGTGCGGTGGCGAATATTTTTCGACCGCAGTTTCTTCTGGAGCCCGTAGTAGGCCCGACTTCCACTGATGATGCGCCTTCGTATTTCACGACTAACGTTGTTGTCAGCCGTTAGCAAGGATCCGAGGTAGACGAATTCCTCGACCACCTCGAAGGTATCCCCGTCTATCGTAACACTGCTTCCCAGGCGGGCCCTGTCGCGCTCGGCTCCGCCCACAAGCATGTACTTTGTCTTTGACGCATTCACCACCAGTCCAACTTTTGTTGCTTCACGTTTCAGGCGGGTGTACAGTTCTGCCACCTTTGCAAATGTTCGGCCAACAATGTCCATGTCATCCGCGAAGCAAATAAATTGACTGGATCTGTTGAAAATCGTACCCCGGCTGTTACACCCGGCTCTCCGCATGACACCTTCTAGCGCAACGTTGAACAACAGGCACGAAAGTCCATCACCTTGTCTTAGTCCCCGGCGCGATTCGAACGAACTGGAGTGTTCGCCCGAAATCTTCACACAGTTTTGCACACCATCCACCGTTGCTTTGATCAGTCTGGTATGCTTCCCAGGGAAGCTGTTCTCGTCCATAATTTTCCATAGCTCTACGCGGTCTATACTGTCGTATGCCGCCTTGAAATCAACGAACAGATGGTGCGTTGGGACCTGGTATTCCCGGCATTTTTGAAGGATTTGCCGTACAGTAAAGATCTGGTCCGTTGTCGAGCGGCCGTCAACGCAGCCGGCTTGATAACTTCCCACGAACTCGTTCACTAATGACAGACGACGGAAGATGATCTGGGATATCACTTTGTAGGCGGCATTAAGGATGGTGATCGCTTGAAAGTTCTCACACTCCAGTTTGTCGCCTTTCTTGTAGATGGGGCATATAACCCCTTCCTTCCACTCCTCCGGTAGCTGTTCGGTTTCCCAGATTCTGACTATCAGTTTGTGCAGGCAAGTGGCCAGCTTTTCCGGGCCCATCTTGATGAGCTCAGCTCCGATACCATCCTTACCAGCTGCTTTATTGGTCTTTAGCTGTTGAATGGCATCCTTAACTTCCCTCAAGGTGGGAGCTGGTTGGCTTCCATCGTCCGCTGAACTGACGTAGTCATCTCCTCCGCTGCCTTGACTTTCACTGCCTGTACTCTCAGCGCCATTCAGATGTTCCTCGTAGTGCCGCTTCCACCTTTCGATCACCACACGTTCGTCCGTCAAGATGCTCCCATCCTTATCCCGGCACATTTCGGCTCGCGGCACAAAACCTTTGCGGGATGCGTTGAGCTTCTGATAGAACTTGCGTGTTTCTTGAGAACGGCACAGCTGTTCCATCTCCTCGCACTCCGCTTCTTCCAGGCGGCGTTTCTTCTCCTGAAAAAAGGCAGGTCTGCTGTCTCCGCTTCCGTCTATAACGTTCCACGTTCTGCCGGGTACCTTGCTGCTGCTCGACCACCCGCGCTGCGTCCCTCACCTCCCGAATCTGTCTCAACTCTTCGTCGAACCAATCGTTCCATCGACTTCGTCCCACATACCCGACATTGTTCTCCGCTGCGTCGTTAATGGCTGCTTTGGGGGCACATTGTATTCGCGGCATTTCTGCAGTACTTAGCGAATGGCGAACACCTGGTCCGTGGTAGAGCGTTCGCCCATAAAATCCGCCTGGTACTGCCCCACGGACTCCTTGCAATTGGTGCTAGTTGGTGGTGGAGATCCGGAGCCGGTAGAATTATGTCCTGCACGCGTTCCCCTAGTCCATCACCATACCGCCATCTTCGTCTGCCACATCGCCATTCAGGTGCTCTTCGTAGTGCTGCCGCCACCTTTGGATCACCTCACGCTCGTTCGTAAGAAGGTTCCCGTTTATGTCCTTACACATATCAAGCTGTGGCACGTGGCCCTTACGTGAACGGTTCAACTTCTCATAGAACTTTCGTGTGTTATTAGCGCGGTACAGTTGCTCCGTCTCTTCATGGTCTCGATCTTCGAGTTTTCTCTGTTCCGCGCCTTTTTATATTGTGCCTCGTTTGCCCTCGTGCGGTGTTGCAGCAATCTCGCCCATGCTGCATTCTTCTCTTCTACTAACTGCTCACATTCGCCGTCATACCAGTCGTTTCTCTGATCCGGGGGCACCGTGCCAAGTGCAGCGGTTGCGGTGCTACCAATGGCGGATCGAATATTTCTCCAGCCATCTTCAAGAGACGGCATAGCTGCTCTTCCGTTGGGAGTGCCACTTCCAGCTGCTGCGCGTATTCTTGGGCTAGTCTACCGTCTTGAAGCCGCCCAATGTTTAGTCGACTTCGACACGTATTGTACACCGTCGAGAATTTTGAGCGCAGGCATACTGCAACGAAGTAGTGGTCGGATTCAAAATTCGTACTGCGGTAAGTGCGGACGTTCGTGTTGTCGGAGAAGAATTTACCGTCGATTAGAACGTGGTCGATTTGGTTTTCCGTTTCTTGGTTAGGTGATCTCCAAGTGGCCTTGTGAATATTTTTGCGGGGAAGAAGGTGCTTCGGACTACCATTCCGCGAGAGGCTGCGAAGTTTATGCATCGTAAGCCGTTATTATTCGATACGATGTGCAGACTATCCAGTCCGATGACCGGTCTATACATTTCCTCCCTTCCTACTTCTGCGTTCATGTCGACGAAGACGATTTTGATGTCCCGTAGTGGGCATCCATTGTATGTCTAGTTCAGCTATGCGTAGAACGCTACTTTCTCGTCGTTGGGTCTTCCTTCGTGTGGGCAATGCACGTTGATGATGCTGTAGTTGAAGAAACGGCCTTTTATCCTCAGCTTGCACACCCTTGCGTTGATTGGCTGCCACCCAATCACGCGTTGGCGCGTCTCACCCAGCACTATGAGGTCGGTTCCCAGCTCGTTGGTGGTGCCACAGCTTTGGTAGTAGGTAGCCGCTCGATGCCCGCTTTTCCACACTTTCTGTCCTGTCCAGCAGATTTACGGGGATGTAATTCATCGAAGATTATCCTGTCGCAACCTGCAAAGCCTAGCGACTTGCAATTCCATGTTTCAAGCTTCCAATCCTTTATTCGTCGTCTAGGTCGTTGCCGATTGCATCGAGTCGTATTATCTTCTATGTCGTTCGTAATGGTTGTTTTTAAAGGCGGCTTATTGGGCCTGCGCAAACCTCCTGTCTCGTCGGAGGGCCGTCGTGTCAGGGCTGTTTAGCGTCCCACCTAACACCAGGACTTGGGCTTGTGTGCTTTGGCGGAGCCTACTTGCGGATACATGCAGCTTTTTATAGAGGTTTAACAGGGCCCTCTGTCAAACCCCACCACATCCTAGGCAGGCGACAAAACTCGCAGATGGCCTGGGGAGAGATCGTCAAGCCCTTGGACATAGCCCCTGCTGCCCCATGCCCCCATTGTTGTGTTCGGATGGGTGCTGCTTATTGATGTCCCCGGGTGCCCTGAGAAGCGGCCTGAGGATATGGAATTACGCTTGTACCGTTCCTAATTCAGCTTATAGCTTGGCGGCAGCTTGTAGACTAACTCCGGACCTCCTTAGCCTTTACATCTGCGTCTCCACAAAAACCATTGGAAGGAGTATTAGTTAGTCGGTAGGCATCGTTGGATCTGGGCTCACTTTGATAAGCCATTTTTTTTTTATTTTAACTAACTAATCGGCCGCATTACTAACTAACTACCTGCACACCGAGCAGGAACTCGATCAAACGCGTATCAATTGATTAACTTTTCGACCGCATTAAGCCCAAACGATAGCGATCGTTCGAAGTGTCTATGAGCCGAACATGAACATCCCTCACCATACATGCCCGGCGGCATTTGCGAACTGTTTGCTGTCCATCGACGAGAGAGATAAAAATCACAGCATACATTCCCAGTGGCATATGCAAACTGTTGTAGATCGCGCTTTAGACTATGAAACGACGAGCAACACTTCGGTATTTACTTGACCGATATGACTACTGCAAACTTTTGAAGGTCGCATTTGTCTCGACCGGATCAAAACTTAAAAGTCAAGGTACTTTTTTTTTATTTTTTTATATGTTGTACCGGACAACTTATGTAAATTTTTGCACTATGATCAACTAATGAGAATAACGAACAAAAAGTCTTTTTTTCCGTTAAATATCTTGGTTGTGCATGTACATTGCACTTGCTTACGAAATGGACGAAACTGCAACAAAAAAAAAAAAACACGCGTCTTGGTGAAATTCGAACCCACACCTTTCTATTCTCTAGACAGGCCCCTACACAATAAGATCACAGAGGTCACAAATCTGGAAAAGCCGCCAACGCAGCTCTTTTTTTTGCCAATTAAATATCTTTAGGGTATCGGACGATTTGGGCAGCACTCCCTATTCCCGTTCGCAACGTTTACTACTCGGGCGTATAATGCTTATTGCTTGGTTTTTGGTACATGTAGCATCTCTAGATTTTGCTTGAAATTTTGAAATATTTTTCTGTAGAATATTTTTCCGTGGGAAGTTGTCGAGAAAAATCAGAAAAAGTTCTAGTGGAATTTAAAAAAACAGCAGTTTATTTTTATTCTTAAAGTTATGTGTCCAGATTTTGTCGCGATCAAGCCTTAATAACATTCAGCGCAGTCAGTGTCGCCACTAGGTAAATGATTTTTATGAATAAGACAACTTTTGTGATTTTGATTTAAAAACCAACTTTTAGTTTCCCCCTCAAATTTCGTCCATGCAGCTCTTGCAGGAAATATTCTATGTGTCAATATTCGAATCCTTCATCTTACTTGAGAAATCAATAATAAATGTTGTCGCAAACTAGTGTTGCATACTTTAGACACTGCATTTTTGATGGTCTAATGTTCACAAATATAACCTTTTTTCAAATTCGTTCAATAGATAAACTTCGGAATAATTCACAAAGAACTATAACCTAAATAACTTTTAATAAAAAAGCATTTTATTTCTCTTGAAAAATTATCTTGAATGAGCTGCCACCATGCCTTTAGATTTGTCCGTTTCTGTTAGAAGAATGGTTTCTGTTATTTGTACAGTTTCGAGTCCCACTCAAGCTCGAAATGCAGACACTTTACTTACTCCTCGAGATCCACAGACCAAAATGTCATAACCTTTTCCCACTAACCTTTTATGCTGCAAGTGCCGTAAGCCGTTGGTACTTGCACTAGTCATCCTGTGTTTGCTTCCATCCCCATTCCCATGAGGGCATGCAGGCAGCTTCAAAACAGTATAGCTGTCCTTTCGGGGACAGTAGTTAGTGAGATGGAGCAAAAGATAGAACATTTTGCCTTCCCACTTGTCTCAGTCGGTGTAAGCGGAAGTTTACCTTTCAGCGAAAATTACCCTCACAGGGCTAGATTTCAGCCATGTTTGTTCACCAAGTTACGTGCTGGCAGCAGCAGCAAGAGTTAATTAATTGTTTCCGTTTTTCTTTCTCTTCCTTCAACAAATGATGTGCTCTCTTGGGAAAAACAGCATCACCGCAAAAAACTCCAAGGACGACGTCTTGATTTCGACTGCAAAAAGCGACGACAAGCCAAAGGTAAGAAATACAGATTTTTCATATTTTGTTACAGTCGTATATGATGAACCTGCGGTTTCTTTCCTTTCCTTCCATCCTGTTTCAATTCCTAGTAGATATTTATCACTCCCAACAAACCTCTGTTTTTTTTTTATCGTGCACTTTTCCTAACATATTTTCATGAGAAGATAAAAGCATACCGCCGCAGGCAAACAACGAGAAGTATTTTGTTTTAGCTGTAGCTCAATTATAAACAGCGATGGTGCAGATTCGTTGAAACTTCCAACAATTTCATCGTCAATCAATCGAATAGCGTTGACTGAACTTCCAAATTCCAATCAAGCATCAGACGTCGTATTTACAATTTAGGGTGATTACGAACCGTCTATACCTAACTTTGGATATTTCTGGTGTCGTCTATGGAAAGCATGATTCGAAAGAACAGAAACGTCATCATTTAAAATGTCCTTCAGTGACTTCTTTAAATTATTCCCTTCATCCATTGCAGTTGAAAATATTAATTTTCATCCCCTTTGTCAACATCGCAACACTATTTAAAATACAGGACGATGTTTTAGCCTTCTTCTTTATACATTACAATTGTGTGCAAAACAAAACACAATTATAGATATTATCGGTTGTTGTTGAAAGTTCATAACAGTACAGCATCGGTTTCAGTGTAGATCTTTTAAATATAATTTGTTTAACAGGAATATTACTTACAAGTTAGATTTATAATTGAAATACCTACACAGCGTCATTAGTTTCAAAACATCCTTGACCTCCATTGTCTAGTAAAAATCATCGCCTTCTTCCTGAACGCTATATTTCGACCCCCGCGGCTCCAATAGTCAATAGGACGCGGCATTTCGTATTCAGTAAAATTGTTACTCATTTAATTAGCCGTTTCAGCGATTAATCATCCGTTGACATGACGGTTGTCGTAACGGAGGTGGAGATCACGATTGGACGGGATCCACTCTCCAGTCCTTGTTGGCTATCCATAAGCAACAAGAGATGATAATGTTGCACCCGACATTTATCCTTGGCCCCTGTCTTTCCTTCCATTTCCAGTTCCATGGCACCAATGCCGTACCATCCAGTCCGTTTAATCTTGTTAATTTGTCCAATTAGAGGACCTTTAGTTAGGATCCGTATTAGAATTGACGTTTTAATTTGTGTTTTCCTTATTTATTTATTTCCATGTTTTTGATTATGTTTGTATCCTGGCCGTTTGCTGCGCCCGCTGTTTCCCGCTTTTGCTGCTGATGTTGGTACCTCTAATGGTGTTTTGCGTTTTTCATTTCTTGGAATATTTTGTTTTCTTCCTTGGGTTTTACCCCCACTAATCGTGGCCGGTTATATACTGAACAATAGGATCTCAAATTACAGATGATGAAATCCGAAGCGCCGAGGAGAAGTTTGCCGAATCCCTGCAGCTGGCGCAGGTTGGAATGTACAATCTGCTGGAGAATGATGTAAGCATGAAATGAGTTATATCTTTGCATATTTTGTGATGATGTAAGATGTTTATTTTTTTTTCTAACAGGTAGAGCAGGTTTCACAACTAGTCACATTTGCCGAAGGATTGTTGGAATTCCATTCACAGTGCTCCGACATCCTGCGGGTACTCGTCGAAACACTGAACGAGAAGTGAGTATTTGCCTTAGCTTGATAATTAAGAATAAGGATTCTTGACACCTAGATATTTTGTATATAACTCGCACTCAGTATCATAACGATGTATATTGATTGACTGATTTCAATTCGTCGGTGATCTTGACTTATCAATGTAGAAAAATGCGGCATCTTGCTGAAGATTTTAACGGTTAAATGTGATAGATTGTGATGATTGCAACTTGCATCAGACGCAACAATCACGATTGTTGAGTTATTGACGAAAGAGAAAATCGATTACGAGAAATCATTCAATGTGATTACGCCTTTAGGATACTCTTACTTAAAATTTTAAAATTCACATAAATAAAGGAAGAAAAAAACTTGTTTCGGAACCTGTTATAAGACGAGTTTGGTACTATTCCATTTAAATCCACCACGTTGTAGTTTTTACAGATACGTATTTCGACCTGAACTGTAATGCCGCGTTCAGTGTCTCGTACTTGACTTGACTGTTGAGTCGTGTCGTGTCGAGCTGAGGTTTGGCAGTTGAGGTCAAAATAAGTATCTGTTAAGATTAAGACGTTTGTAATTAAATGGAATACTACTAAACTCGTCTAATGACAGGTTAAGACACTTTATTAAAAGAGCTTAATATTTTTTAGTTTCGAAGATTTCTTTGAACCTCAACAATCTGTGAAATAATTTATAAGCAGTCCCGTTGTTAACTAATCTAATATTCCATCGAATTCTGTGAGTCAATTCAGTCTATTCAGGAATATCTTCAATTCGAATTTCATATTGATTGAGATATAAAGCTTTTTCCAACCTCAGTTTGGTAAGGAGTGGGGTTGTAAATCGATAGTGATTAAAAATTGCCAGTGAATAAAAATGAGTGATGAGTGGTGGATAATGTAGGATTCCTCTTATTGTTCATTCCTTTCGCGATATCAAACGAACGAATGTTGGATATTATATGAATTTCTAAACATTTTCGAGGCAGCCAATCACCATGCGCCTCCACTATTGAGGGCACGCCAGCTTTTTTGTCTTCTTTTCAAATGAAGGCAACAACATTTAAGATGGAACACATCAGACATGTATTCTGAAATATTCCAACCGAATAATGCAATCAGGTGACATCCGATGTTACATGCTGACCATAGAGTACCAGCAACGAGTAAAACATACAATATTCTTTATGCTTTCAACCTATTGAGAACCTATTTGATTAGGTTGAGAAATTTGGTTGTTTCCTTGCATCATGTCATTTTGTTTGCCATGTTCAAGGAAGCTCCGGATCTGCTGAGCAGGCATAGATATTGTAAGACTTACTTGGGCAGATAGTTTTTACTATAGAGGATACTACAATTAACTCGATAATTATCGCTAAACAACTTCGTAGTTAACGTCGCCGACTTCAATAACAATAGCGTTTCAACGTTGTGTTATCGGTGTTTAAGGACGAACTTTTCGGAATCCAATATTGTTTTTTTTTACTAATGTTATTTGCTAATTATCTAATACATGCATTCATCTCTTAGACTGGATATTCCGTGTTTTCTTAACACTATTATTCTTATTTGCTATGTTAGATCAGTACATTCAAAGTTAATTGCCTATATGCCGGGTATTAAGCCACCCGGAGTGGAAATTAATTACTATGTCTGAAACTTGATTATGCATATGTACAACATGTGATAGATTTAGTTCGGAAAAGGTATTGGAGGGTAACCGCCCTAAATACTCATCCTACTTGGTTGGCATGTGTACAAAAATGCATATGAGAGGGTTAGTTCTGAAAATGTATTGCGAGAGGTCGGCTGGTACCTGGTGCTGGGAATTTGGTTTCATCAGTACCCGTTAAGCTGCGGTGGACGACGGAGGTCCTTCGTAGCTTAGTAGGGAAAGCACCTGTCATGCGAACTGGGGTCGTGGGATCAAAGCCCACCGAAGGGGCGGTTACCCTCCAATACCTTTTCTGAACTAAATCTATCACATGTTGTACATATGCTATGTTATATTTTTAAGTTATCATTAATACATTTCAATTGCCTCTGGCAGTTAGGATTTTTTCTCTGGTTGAATTGAACCATGTAGGAATTACAATGTTTTCAACTTAAACTAAACATAAACTTTTTTTTCTTGAGCAAGGGTAAACGGAAATCTGCGAATAGACACCTGAGGAGGTTAACTTAGGTAGTCCGGGGATGGGATCACCCGACCCACTAAAACCAAAACCCTTTCGCCAGTCCGTATCTCCCGGCCCGCAATAAAGCAATACATCGACGTTATAACGCAACATCGACTTCAAGGGTGCCGTCGATCGCAAGCTATGATACCTAGTAACCTATCGGTCTGTATCATAAACTCGCGTAGGAGACGAGCACCCCCACAACAAACGCCACGTGTGAACCGCAATGACCTCTATGTCTACATACGTAGGTCCCCGCAGCCCACCCGTGACGTTTTTATTGTTGGGGTGAGTATGGTGTTCACTGCATCACAGTAGTCTCTACTGCAGCTGCTGGTTTTGTTCAAGACGCCACCAGCGCTGTAGTTTCAACATATTCTGTTGAGACGCTGTGTTTGTCGCATTCCATATAACCTCTTCCCGACACATCCTCTCAACGAGGTTGTCCGGGGTTGTATCCATGCCGTTGACAAGCAGCATGGCATTGCCTTCAACATCGAATCGCGGGCATGCAAACATCACATGCTCTGCCGAATCTACCTCGCCTACACATTCCGGGCACTCCGCAGAATCTGCGAACCCGAACCTATGAAGGAACTTTTTAAAGCAGCCATATTCAGACAACACCTGTGATAGGTGGAAGTTGACCTGACCATTTTTTATTTATTATCAGACTAAAGCCGGAGTGGCCTGTGCTGCACATAAAAGTCTTCTCCATTCAGCTCGGTCCATGGCTGCACTTCGCCAACCACGCAGTCTGCGGAGGGTCCGCAAATCGTCCTCCACCTGATCGATCCACCTTGCCCGCTGTGCACCTCGCCTTCTTGTTCCTGTCGGATCGTTGTCGAGAACCATTTTCACCGGATTACTGCCCGACATTCTGGCTACGTGCCCGGCCCACCGCAGTCTACCGATTTTCGCGGTGTGAACGATGGATGGTTCCCTCAACAGCTATGCGCCTCTGAATTTCTCTGCTGACATCGTTATCGGCGGTCACCAGTGAGCCCAAATACACGAATTCTTCAACCACCTCGATTTCGTCACCACCGATAGAAACTCGTGGTGGGTGGCTCACATTGACCTCTCTTGAGCCTCTTCCTATCATGTACTTCGTCTTCGACGTGTTGATGACTATTCCAATCCGTTTAGCTTCGCTTTTCAGTCTGATGTAGGCTTCCTCCATCCTCTCAAAGTTACGTGCCATGATATTAATGAAACCAAATAACTGGACGGACGTGAAAATCGTACCACTCGTGTCAATCCGCCCTTCGTATTACTCCCTCCAAAGCGATGTTGAATAGCAGACACGAAAGACCATCACCTTGCCGTAACCCTCTACGCGTTTCGAAGGGACTCGAGAATGTCCCTGAAACTCGAACTACGCACATCACCCGATCCATCGTCGCCTTGATCAACCGTATCAGTTTATCCGGAAATCCGTTTTCGTGCATTAGCTGCCATAGCTGGTCCCGATCGATTGTATCATATGCGGCTTTGAAGTCGATGAATAGATGATGTGTGGGTACGTTGTATTCGCGGCATTTCTGCAATACCTGACATATGGCGAACACCTGGTCTGTGGTAGAGCGTTCACCCATAAATCCCGCCTGGTACTGCCCCACGAACTCTCTTGCAATTGGTGTTAGTTTGGTGTTAATTTGGGAGAGTACCTTGTAGGCGGCGTTCAGCAATGTGATTGCGCGGTAGTTGCTACAATCCAGCTTATCGCCCTGTTTGTAGATGGGACACACGTCACCTTCCATCCACTCCTGCGGCAGAACCTCATCCTCCCAAACCTTGGTAATCACCCAGTGCAGCGCTCTAGCCAGTGCCTCACCACCGTGTTTAAACAGCTCTCCTGGTAGTTGGTCAACTCCAGGGCTTTGTTGTTTTTCAGTCGGCCGATCTCCTCCTGGATTTCCTGGAGATCCGAAGCCGGAAGTCGCATGTCTTGCGTGCGTGCTCCTAGGTTCATTACCATATCGCCACCGTTGTTTTCCATATCGCCATTGATGTGCTCTTCGTAGTGCTGTCGCCACCTTTGGATCACCTCACGCTCGTTTGTAAGAAGGTTCCCGTTTACATATCATATCGGACTGTGGCACGTGGCCCTTACGTGAACGGTTTAACTTCTCGTAGAACTTTCTTGCGTTACTAGCGCGGTACAGTTGCTCCGTCTCTTCACGGTCTCGATCTTCCTGCTGGCGCTTTTTCTTTCGGAAAATCGAGTTTTGTCTGTTCCGCGCCCGTTTGTATCGTGCCTCGTTCGCCCACGTGCGGTGTTGCAGCAATCTCGCCCATGCTGCATTCTTTCTGCTCACATTCGCCGTCATACCAGTCGTTCCTCTGATCCGGAGCCACCGTGCCTAGTGCAGCGGTTGCGGTGCTTCCAATGGCGGATCGAATATCTCTCCAGCCATCTTCAAGAGATGCTGCGCCTAGCTGCTCTTCCGTTGGGAGTGCCACTTGCAGCTGCTGCGCGTAGTCTTGGGCTAGTCTACCGTCTTGTAGCCGCCCAATGTTAAGCTGCGGCGGACGACTCCGACGCGTGTTGATAAGGGAATCAGCTATGACTGCCCAGCTAGCGTTACTAAATGCATTCTCTACATCTAGTGTAAACAACGCACAGTACCTAATACCTCCTATTCAAACCATGCGCTATCTTAGCCACGGAACCCATACTTGATAAGCCACCAGCACACTCCGTATAATCCGTCAATCTATTCAATCTATTCAGGATGACCCTCTCTAACAACTTACCAGTTGTGTCGAGTAGGCAAATTGGTCTGTATGCCGAAGGCTCTCCCGGGGATTTCCCAGGCTTAGGCAATAGCACCAACTTCTGCCGTTTCCAACGATCTAGGAAGTTTCCTTCGTCCAGGCAACGTTGGAGGCAGCTCCTGAACATATCTGGAGCGGCAAGAATCGCGTGCTTAAGGACCAGGTTAGGAATACAGTCCGGCCCTGGTGCCTTATTTAGCTTAAGTTTTCTTGCAACGGCGATAAGCTCATCGTTAGTCACTAGCGGTACTACGTTCACTGACTCGTACGGTGTGGCGGGCCAGTCCGATGAGTCATGCTTCGGGAACAAACCTTCAACGATCCTGGCTAACATCTCCGGGGATTTCTCAGGAGGTGTGCTTTTGGTCCTAGCCGTCACTACCCTGTATGCATCCCCCCATTGAGTATTATTGGCCATTCTACACAGCTCTTTAAAGCAGGCTCTCTTACTACATTTGATTTAGTTGTTCAGAGCTCTGCTCGCTGTTTGGACCTAGCCTGTCCACTTCGGTTCTAGCACGCCGCAACCTTCTTTTAGCTCTAAGACAGGTTCAGCGAAGATCAGCTATCCTGCTCGTCCACCGCAGTGGTTTACGGTCACATGCTCGTGTTAGGACATCGGATAACTCATCACCACTAAGGCCTATAGTCCGATTTTCCCACCGTAGTGATTCTTCCAGCAGTTCTGGGTCGAACTGCGAGGTACGCCATCCTAGATCAGCTTTACTGATTTCAGGCTCCACCGTCCATCCCGCGCTGCAGAAGGCCACATCGATGCATGACTCGCCATTCGATCCTCTGAACGTTGACGCTTGGCCCTCGTTCAGCAGGACTACGTTCAGTACCGCTAGAGACTCTAGCAGGATATGACCTCTAGCGTTAGTGAACCTGCTACAACTACTGGTTTAAGACCAGTTAGTCTCACTACAAGATTATCTAATACCTTAGTATACTGCTCTATGCTCCATCTAGGAGGAAAGTAGCAGCTACAAAAGTAAACTCCGTTTACCTTTGCTATAACAAAACCCTCATCAACTGCTATGTTTAGCAGTGATGCGGTACGGGTCGGACAGCAAGGCAACATCAGTCTTCTTCTCGTGTACCGACTGTTGTAGCAGCGCTTGCGCTGCCTCGCAGTGGTTGAGATTTATTTGAGCTACTTGCATGACCGAGCCCGTCTGAAGGCCGAACAGGCCTGCCCACCGGATGGGTGTTTGTAGTCTGTGCCAGGAACACAGATCAAACACCTCGGTGCGGCCTGGCAGGTGTGAGCCTTGTGACCTTCAGCTCCACACCTCCGGCAAAGCCGACTCCGATCACAACCTTTGTAGTCATATGACATATGTCCTTAATCGAAGCACTTGAAGCAGGCCTGAGGTTGTTTGGTTTGCGCTCACCGAACATTTCGACCAATACACCTTCAGCTGAATCTATGACAAAAGGTCGAAGGACAAAAGGTCGAAAGACAAAAAGTCGAAGGACAAAAGGTCGAATGGACAAAAAGTCGAAGGGACAAAAGGTCGACGGGACAAAAGGTCGAATGGACAAAAGGTCGACGGGACAAAATGTCGAAAAGACAAAAGGTCGAAGGGACAAAAGGTCGAAATTACAAAATTGGTTAAAATTGAAAAGCCATAGTATTGAGAACAATACAAAAGAAAACTATGATGTAAGTACCGTCATCGGGGGTGACACTGGGCCAAATAAGGGTCAGGTTGGCCCATGTTTTCAACAAATTCAGCACAAGGAAAATGTAATATAAGATACCTTTTTGAGCGATTCAGATAGCCGACCTACAGACTGTTCGTGAGAATGATGGCCCAATCTTGACTTAAACCCACAACATGCACTCGAAGCGACACGTATTACAAGAGCACGATATAACAAGTATTAATTTTTCAGTTCTCGTCCCGAAAACTAATCAAAATCATACAATGCTCGCCCTGGCTGCTGAATATTCACTGTAAATTAGTTAAAGAACTGCCCATGAATTAAAGAAGGAGAAATCTCTGGGAAATGTAATAATCTAGATTTTTTTTCCAGAAACTTGTTTTCAAACTTGTCGTATATTTAGTATTTTTCATGTGTACAGAATTATATATTTTGAAATTTTGCTGATTCGACTTTTTGTCCCTTCGACCTTTTGTCCCGTCGACCTTTTGTCCCCTCGACCTTTTGTCCCGTCGACCTTTTGTCTCATCGACCTTTTGTCATTCGACCTTTTGTCTTTCGACATTCTGTCCCAAAGCCCTTCAGCTTGGCCTTCTTAGCGTCAGCCACAGGTACCTGGAATGAAGCAACCTGCGTTCGAGCATAACCTTTCCGCAACCGAATCGCGGTGTCCTGGATTTCAACGCCACACTGATCTCTCAGTGCAGCTACCAGCTCACCGGCTTCGGTAATTTCGTCCAGGCCTCGGCATTGGATTACCTCTACTGGGCATAGGGCTCTCACCTGAACCGCATCACCCAGCATCACTTTTTATACGCGGAACTCTTCCGCGCAGCATCCCGCTTTAGGATGAGGAGCATCTCGCCCTTCTGCGTTCTGTGGATTCAGTTGACATCATCCCCTATCCTTCAGAAAAATATATTAGTGGAATGTATTCAACCGTCTTAGACGAATTAAGTACTCTCCATTTAATTCCACCAATTATTTTACCACACAGTTGTGGTCGAAATACGTATCTGCAAAGATATCGAAAATAATTGGTGGAATTAAATGGAGAGTACTTAATTCGTCTTAGACGGTTGATCATCCCCTAGGCCAGTGAGCTTTTTATCGCCCCGCAAAGCTTTCGGAAAGTCAGCCTTGACGATAACTGCTTCGCCTCTGTCCTTCCTGCCATGACCATTGGAAGATGTGCCCTTTCCTCTACGGGCATTCCCCTTTTTGGCCAATGGCGCCTCCGCCTCCTCTACTGCTTTTCGCTCCTTCTTCGCCTTTTTGGGATTCACAACTTCCCTCCAGGGCAAGCCTTCCTCCGGCGAACTTCGGTAGTCATCGTAGAAGGAGG
Organism: Armigeres subalbatus; assembly: GCF_024139115.2. Classification (NCBI taxonomy): domain Eukaryota; kingdom Metazoa; phylum Arthropoda; class Insecta; order Diptera; family Culicidae; genus Armigeres; species Armigeres subalbatus. The sequence goes on from NC_085141.1 coordinate 355,583,587, forward strand.
AACTGGTTTCCGTCGTTCCTTAGGGTCGGCAACCTGCCCAACCTTCTCCCGACGGATCTTAGTAGCCTTCTTCTCGTGCAATACCGGCTTGGCGCTAGCTCCCTTTAGGTTAGTTGCCATACTGACCTGACTAAGCTTTGGAGCTACTTCAGTAACAGCCATGCGTCTGCGGAGTTCTGCAGGCTGGCTTTCTGCCAGTTGCTTTTCTTCCTTAAGGACTCGAATCTTCGACTCGGCTTCCATCCTGGCCTCCACCGCTTGGCTCACTGCCAACTTTTTCTCCTAGGTAAGTTAGCGGAGCTTTCGTTCCACCTCCTTATTTACTTGCCATAGTGACAATATGTCTGCTAGAAGGTTTCAAATAAGAAGCTCTCGGCTTATGTGGGAACATTATAAGCTGAGTTCTGGAAGCATTCGGGGAAATTTTCCATTTTTGCAAGTAAGTGGAGAAAATATCCAAACTTTTTTTTGCAATCTACTACAAATGACACGATGGCTTTGCCCTTTGGCTGAAAAACCCGTGTCATCTGCAAACAAAGATTTTTGACAACCTGGTAGTAAATCAGGTAAATCGGAAGTACAAATGTTATACAATATGTGCCCCCATATCCTTGAGGAACACCAGCTCTTACAGGTAATCGATCAGATTTCGAATTCTGAAAATTTACCTGCAGTGAGCGATCTGATAAATAATTTTGGATCAGAAGAAAATTAAAATTCATCAATTTTACAATCAAACCTTCATGCCAAACACTGTCAAATGCTTTCTCTATATCAAGAAGAGCAACCCCAGTCGAATATCCTCTAATTTTTTGATTTGAATTAAATTCGTAACTCTTAGTAACTGATTCTTACTTCATTGATATTCATCTATTTCATCAGCATCATCATGTACACGGTTATCTAGCTACAAACAAAAATGTGCCGATAGTTTTAACAAAGGCTTAAAACCGTTTCAATTATTCACATCAAATTGATCTACAATGGAGTCTATTTTTTGCTTGTAAATCATGCCTTTAACCACTTACATATTTATTTACCTAGATTTTTGAGAAGGTAATAAATTGAGTATTAATTCTTAACTTGGTAATGTACAAACATTATAAAAAATGTATTTGGGCTATAACTTTTAAACTCATAGTCCCTGTATCGTAATTTTAGATTTCTTCTTATTAGAGTGTTGGCCACGGATCAAAATATTGAAAAATGGTTTGGAAGACATTATTATTATTTTCTTTATTACCGAGGTTTCCGACCCTATGTTCTCCTCTTTGGGATATTTTCGATTTATTGAGAGGTTGAAATCCTGCACTGGGGTTTGCGTTGGTCATTTTTTATTGCGGTGTTTTCGGTTAAAAGCCAGCGTCATGAGTCAGCGTGGCTATTTTTTCTTTACGTTCGATCCTTAAAGATTTTTGACGTAGGACTTACGTCTTTCTTTACTATACTGGTTGTCATTTAGATTTTTGGAAATCGAGAGCGTTACGCTGAAAGGGAAGATTTCGAACGTTGCTAGCGCCAAGGTATGTCCATTTAGAATACGGAATAATAAAACATCTGTAGGTAGGGGACATACAAATAAGGTTAATACATCGAAACAAAGGTAATTTACTGTACTTTAAGGAAAAAATGAAATTGCAAATCATGTCTAGTTTTCTAGTGACAATTCGCACTTTCTTCTTCATTCCTCTCATCAAACGCTGCACACCCCTGGAAACAACTTCCTTGGCATATTTGTTTCGCATTTTGGTCATCTGAGTCACGTCCCGAGCTATTTATCCACTTTTATTAAGCATCATTGCCCAAAATGTCTCGACCATGGATGGAACTGCGGGCAGTTGGGTGGATTATGTTTTTATTGTTGAAATCTACATTATTATAACGGTACAACTGAATGACTTCAAGGCTTTAGTGGCAACTCTCAAAATCTGACCAAAACTTCACGGGACCTTCATGGGCTTACATGAAACTTAGTACGCGGTTATCGAGACATTCTTTGTACAGCTTAGAGTCCATAGTGGTTGAATGCTCATATCGAAAACCAAATTGCTCATCATTAAAAATAGAATTGTTATTAATAACATTAACAATAATTATTCTATTTAAAATAATCTTTTTTTTTAACAGTTTTCTTATTGAGAGAAGCAAACTGATTGGGCGATAGCTAGAAGGCTCAGCCAGATTTTTGTTAGGCTTCAAAATTGGAACAATTTTGACGTTTTTCCATTTATCTGATATCGAGATATAGAACATCGAGATGTAGAGAGTCGACATTTCCAAAAGGGTTTTGAACTGGGATCCAATTGTGAGACATTTTTCTCAGTCGTCGTATGTGAAGAATTTATGCCGCATCTCAGTTAAATACCGGAGAAGACGTTTGCGATCGTCAAAGGATCCCGGAAAACCGCGGCAGTCACCCTTCCTGTCAATCTGAAATGAAACCTTGATCCCCTGAAGGTTACTCAAAATCTCATTCCTAAAGGCAGAAAACTTGGCAATAGATACCCTAATTGGCGGAATCCTTTGCCTCATCGGATAAATTGAATTATCTGGGCTAGAGGTAGATTCGATTTGCTCAATTTCGTCATGAATCAAATCGAGCTGATTGCTCAGTTCGATAGGAGAAGAATTATTTCTAATGTGAGAGTTACAAGGAATATCTGAAGTCTCCAGCTTCCTTTATATTTTCCTTTTTCTACGGTCAACTCACCACGACCGTAGCTAAGAACTAAGGACTATGTTATTAACTGCATTGATTTTGAAATATTTTAACACAGGTGTATACATTTATGACAGGAACAAGAAGTACCATGCGCCTCCATTTTGATCAACAAAAATTGACACTCGACATCAAATCAACAATTTCGTTGGGATTTACTTCTTGTACTGTTGAGTGTTGAATAATTTTCTTTGACCTGCGTGTCTTCAATAAACAGAGAGATGTTCAATCAAAGTTAATTGCCTATGTTCTGAGTGGCTTTGGGACAGTTCGTCGAATGACATTTCGTCGAATGACGTTTAGTCGAATGACATTTAGTCGAAAGTACATTTGGTCGAAGGGACATTTAGTCGAATGGACATTTAGTCGAATGGAAATTTAGTCAAATGGACATTTAGTCGAATAGACATTTGGTCGAATGGACATTTAGTCGAAAGGACATGAAGTCGAAAGGACATTTAGTCGAATAGATATTCAGTCGAATGTTGAAAGTGTTTAGTCGGTAATAGGTAATTAGTCAAATGGATAATTCGTCAATAGATTTTTGGTTAAATTTGAATAAATAATCCACAAGATACATTGATAAACTGATAAGAGGAATTCAGTGGACGTGAGGAAGTTTCAATCAGCAGCGAAAGAAACGAATACGGATGCCAATGAGGATTTTTCACCTGAGCTAACAGAAAACTTCTGGAGACCCTAGTGGATTATAGAAAAATTGAAAACCTACAGAAATAGCTAAATATTAGTTACCGTGGGTTCCCGATAATTTGAACGGTACCTCGTTCAAATCAACTGAATTCATTTTTTATTTGAACTTCTGGTTATTCTATTTGCTTCAGGAAAACTGGTTTATTGCTGCTTTTTGGGCTGGTTTGTTTTGATTCTGCGTTCCGTTTCACGATGTTTCATTTTTCTTTTCTCAATTCCACGTGCTAAATGACGTTTGAACTAGACCTGTGCGCCGAAGTATTTGTGAACGGCGGCGGCGTAAGGCCATTTTTACTCCGGCGGCGGCGGCGTCGGCGGCGTCACGCCGTAAGCAATGTTCGGCGGCGGCGGCGGCGGCGTGAATCGGCGTGAAGAATTTTGAGCTGAGAATAAAAATCACGCAGCAAGGCTTACATGCTTTTTATGAATTTTAGGGTTTTTTGGACAATTGCTACACACTTAACCCATTTCACCGTATTCGGTAAATTTTACCGAAATCTCAACAGCAGAACTGTTCGGTAATTTATTTTACAGATTTTTTGTAATTTTTTCCATTGCTCAACTGTCAAAATCACTGAAAATCAGTTAAATTATTTACCGAACAGTTCTGCTGTTGAGATTTCGGTAAAATTTTACCGAATTCGGCGATTTATTTTAAGTGTGTAGCCTCAGTCAGTCTGATGGGGGGAACAGCCGAATAGCTATAGCTTGTATCTGCACAGCAAAAGTTTACAAAAGTTTTCGCATCACAGCACATGAGTTCATTGGAAAGTACTTCGGATATAAATCCAGGAATTCGTGTGGAAATTCCGCAAGACATTCCTCAGAAAATTCGACACAGGAATTCTAAAAATTAATTCAAAATTTCCCTAATGAATTCCTTCAGAACTTCCACCAAGAATTCCCTTGAAAATTTATTAGGATATTTCTCCGAAACTTCTTTCCAAAAGTTACATCAGGAGTTTCCTTCTATTTGAGGGATTTCTTCGGAAATTCCTTTACGGAGTCTTTTGGGAATTTCTTCAGTAATTCATTCCAAACTATTTTTAGGGATTCCTTTGAAAATTCCTTCAAGAATTAGATACCCAAATCCATTTGGTAGAAGTCCTTCAGAAATTTCTAATAGAATATCTTCCAGTAATTCATCAAAACATTTCGGAAACTATTATTTTTGGTATTCTTTCGAAATTTCCCTCTGGAATTTATTTGAAAAAAATTTCTTCAAATTTCTTATAGAAATACCTGTAGAACTTCGAAAATTTCCTTTTAAATTACTTTAAGAATAATTTCGGGAATCTCTTAAGAATTTTTATTGGGAATTCTTAGGAAATTTTGTTTGTAAATTCCTTTTTTTTAAACGTTTTAAGGGTTTTTTTTTATTTGAAAATAAGTTTAACTCTCAAATACCTTTAGAAATTTCTCCAAATTCGAATTCTTTCTGGAACTATTCCTGCAGTAATTTTACTGAAGTAATTTTCTGAATACTTCCTGGAGGAAGTTCCAAAAGAATTTCTGAAATTATTACAAATACCTTTCCGGAGGGGTTTCTGAAGGAATCCCTAGATAAATGTCCAAATTAGTTCTTGGTGGCTTTTCTGAAGAGATTTTCGAAGAAATTCCTGAAGAAATTTCCGACTCAATTGTTGAAGGAATAACCGAAAAAGAATCTGAAAAGATTTTCAAACAGAATTTTAAAATGAGTTTCTGAAGGAATATTCGAAGGAATATTCTGAAAGTAATTTACGAAGGAATTTTAAATGGATTTTCCAAAAAGCTATTGGAATTTACATAGAAATTCTTATATTTCTCCTGGAATTTCTTCAAAAACCCGGACAGTAGTAAAACAAATTCAGTTTTGACTCTAAAATCAAAATTACATGCCAAGAAAAACTTCCAAAATATCGAGATTGCAGGGCTGGTAGCGACCAATGTCGTTCAAAATAGTGACTTTAGTGACCAATGCTGACGAAAAAAGGGACCAAATAGACCGTTTTCCATTTCACTAAACATATATTCATCTCATCGCAAAACAAACAAATACAGCACAATCTTCTTTGTAACTTTTCACAAACATGTATGCTCACTGTTTAAAGATCAAAGAATCATTTCAAAATCTATTTTTTTGTTAATGACATGTCTGAACAAGCAGTTTGTTCGGAATATCATACGGTGTGTGTCAAATTCAAAATCATTAAAATGTTTAAACATTCACGATTTTTAATATTTGCGTACCCAAAATTTATGCATTTTCAGTTTTAGATGTATATCATCTGAATATATTTTTAAAAATTCACAAGTATTGATACGTTATCAATAAACCGCCTCAAATCCCATTACCTTATTAAACACAGATGCAGATTTTAATATTTCGATTCATTTTATGTTACAAAATTGTTATATTTATTTGTTACAAAAAATCCCTGTGCGCATTCTGTTTGCATCACTTATAGTTTATAAACTATAACATGATACTCTTTCAATAAATTATTGTCGAAAATCCCTTAAGAATACCAAGTTGGCCAAGTTTCAATGCGAATATTAAGTCACGAAGAAGTTAAGAGCAACTATCGGACCAAAAGGCACTTAGCGGTCATTTTTTTTCCGATCCGTCATTCAATTTCCGCCATGAACTCTAGGAATTGGCCAAAATTAAAATTAACCAAAAGTTCCAAAATAGTTGAAAATAGTCTTGAGCTGTGATTTGAGCTCGAAAAAAGAGACTTTTTAGTGACTTGCCAAAAAATGTGACCAAGTCACTAAAAAGTGACCCGCTACCACGCCTGAGTTAGCGGATATTCGAATATTCTCAAGAATTCTTTGGGAACTTACAGCAGGAGCTCCTTCGAAAATTTCTACATATTTTTTTCGTGAATACCTTTAATAATTCTTTAGGAAATTTATTCGGTAAGTCATCAAGAAACTCATTCTAGTATACCTTCAAAAATTCCGTCAAGAATTCGATCGGGAATTTCTCCAGGAATTCCTTCAAAAAATCTCCACAAATGAAACCATTTTTTCTGGAGATTCTTAAAAAACTCTCTTAAAATTGATTCTGACAATGAGCAATTTTCAATGGAACTTCAAAAGGAATAGCCGACATGTTTAAATTTCTTAAAGAATTTCTTTGGACATTCCTCCAAGAATTCCTTCGGAATTTTCTCCAGGGATTCCTTCAGAAAATCTTCCAGACGGAGATAAATTTCGAAATTCCTCAAGACTTTAAGAATTTTCTTCAGGTACTCCTTAAGAACTTCCTTCAGAAATTATTTCAGGAAAACCAATAAATTTCTTTGGGAATTGTTTATCAAAATAAATCGAAACCGTTATTTTTAGAGCAATTCTGGCTATTTAAGTACAAGGAGAGTGAAGGAAATGTTTAATTTGGTGGGTCACGTGCCCCATCGTGTTCCAGCTTCAGAAGCCAAGTTACCATTTTTGCTTTCTGTAGCCAATAAGATAAACGTGACAGAGATAGAAGCAAAGAAATCTGCTAAAGGTATAACAGCTATTTAATAAATGCCTGATAGGTTGCCTTGGTCCAGCAGATGCAAACGATCTGCATACTGTGATTTTTGTGTTGGCCAATCATCGGCGTGAAATACGAAATTCGGCGGCGTCGAGCCAACCGGCGTATGGCGCGCCGCCGACACCTTGACCGGCGTCGGCGTACGACAATAAGTGTCGGCGGCGGCGGCGTGGCGCGGCGGCGCACAGGTCTAGTTTGAACCATTTTTAATTTGAACGATGTTCAAATAAACGGGGCTCAAATTAAAAAGTGTTCAGAATTAAAGCGGTCATATTACCGGGGGACCACGGTACTGATGATGAGATACCCTCTAATCTATTTTTCGGCACATGGTCAAAAACCAATGATATCAATGTTATTTTGCCAATATTTCATCGTAGTCGGCTTTGGAACATTTAGTCTAATGACATTTAGTCAAATGACATTTTGTCGAAAGGACGTTTAGTCCAATGGAAATGGTTTTCTTATTCTTTTCATTGTAACTTTTTCTTTCACTCAATATTTATACAATAATTAGTTCAGAGTAAAATTCCGATCACAATTCGTTAATTATTGGCCGAAAATTTAATTCCGACCAAATGGTCGTATGACCTAATCTATTCGACGTCATGTCTATTGACGAAACATCATTCGACTGAATTTCTTTTCACCAGGTGGAATAGATTCGATTAGAGGGGTTCTGCAAAGGGGTTCTCTATGTCCAGTCGGGAATATTCTCGGAATATTCACCGTTTTTGTATTATTTATTCTTTTTATGAACCTATCATTCTTTGGACAATATTAGGACAATAATTATGTGACTTTTATAAACACCACGATAAATCATTTTTTTTAATTGTTATTGACTAAAGCTCTTTTTTAAATAGGCATTCGACGGAACGTCATTAGACTAAATGTACCAAGATTTTTAATTCGAAAATCCGCTTTTGCGCAAACGTCATTCGACCAAATGTACGAAGATTCTTCATTCTAAAATCTGGTTTCGACTAAATGTCCATTCGACCAAATGTCCATTCGACGTAGTGTCCTTTCGACCAAATGCCTTGCGTCTCTAGTGGATTAAAAAAATATGTTCGACTAAATGTCCCTTCGACAAAACGTCCATTCGACTTAATGTCCATTCGACCAAATGTCATTCGACTAAATGTCATTCGACGAAATGTCTCTCGACGAAATGGTATAGATTCGTTCCGAGTAATAGACCACTCGACTTGGACATTAATTTACAATGTCCTGAAAACTCAGATGTGAATATGAACATTATGTGGAAGATTATGATTTGAAAAATGTATTGGAGGTAACTATTTTCTTTCTATGGAACTCGAACCAACTAAGCTACGAAGGACCTCCGTCCGTCGGCGCATATTTGTACCAAATGCTACAAAATTTAATATGTAATAATGGGCAGACTGAAAGAATGACAAAGCATGAAAAGGTGTAGCTACTTAGATCCTCCACATAGAGTTATTTCGGACTCTTGAATCAGAATTCAATGATTTTCTGAGAAAATTGAAACCTGTTTTTTTCATCAATTTGATTTTTTCTTCAATTATTTCAACGTTTCATTTAATTTGAAGGCCACAATCAACCAAAACAAGCCGAGTAAAAGTTGACTTCAGTGTACTCTGCCATGTTTTTAGATATTTCACGAGGTACCTACCAGGATATGGTAGATTTCTATCCTGGGTGATTGGTCGCCATTCCTAATCTGTCATATTACTGGGTTTGGGTAATTTCGTTTAATGATATGTGGTCGGCAGGTCTAGAAAGAACCATTTAGTCGAGTAGATAATTTGCCAGCAGAATCGGTGACTTTTGATTGAATTGGTACATTTTTGTTAAACAGTACCTTTGTTTGTAAACACGTTTCGTCCAGAAGGCTTTGATTTGCATGACAAATTAAAGGGTGCAGATGTTTTATTATTTATATGTATAGACTAAAATCACTAGATATAAAGTCTAGCGGAGTGTAAACGATTAGATTTTATAATCAGAAAAAAAAATCTTGTTTGACTTTGGCAACCTTTGAGGAAGTTCAAGCTGCCGCACGATTATTAGCTTCTGTAAGTTGCTATCACAAAATGAAATGTTGCTCAACTAGTAAATCCCAGACCAAATTAATTTACCCTTTTCTTTGGACTCAATCATTTTATATTTTCTCAAATTTTATGCCGCCGACTAACTTTTATATATTTTTATTGTGACTCTTGGAGATACCTGCTATAAAACTAAAATAAATCCGTCAGTGTTACTAGGGCATTATTTAATCATTTGAAGAATATTTTAAACCTGATCAGCATCGGGATCGCGATACTGGATGGAGAAAATCTTTTATAGTGAACTATCAAGTCTAATTCATATTTCTAAATTTCCTTATTTACAGACGAGAGGAAGCCGCCAGCCGTCCGAAGTCAGAGTTCGTCCCCAAGACGCTAGCGGATTTGAACATCGAAACACTCGGTTCCCAGGATGGAATGAATGGTGGGCCACATTTCCTTAATCCCAATACAGTAAAAAATTCCCATCACCACATGTACAGTTCTCAGCAAAATTTATCCACCCACCAACACGGCAACAGCAACTATTATGGCAACAACAACAACAACAATAATAGTAGTAACTTTAACCGGAACAAGCTGTACGGGTCACAGCAAAGCCTATCGTCGCTGTCGACGAGAAGCGGTGGGGCCGGTAGTACCGGTGGAGGGGGCGGCGGTGGTGCGGCAGTCCACAGTCGTGAATCGTTTCGAAAACCTCCCCCGTATGGGTTGGTTGTGACCAAGCAAGACTCCTCCGGGTCGAACGTTGACAACTGGCTGAATGCGTGGGATCAGCCGTCCAGTGCCGTTCCGACCCCAGCTGCCGCCGGTTCCTCCGCGCGTGGCTATTCCAATAATAATGGCAAATTTTCAAATTTTAATAGCAGTAACAACAACAACAACCACAGTGTGTATAATACTAGCTCCACTACCACTATCAAGTCCGGGTCAAAATTCGCTAACAACAACAACAACTTTAACGATCCCTGGTCAGGTGATTTATGTTTCATTTTCTATTATTTTTATGTTTTTGTATAGTTTCGCTTTAGTTATTTTTATGGTGTTTTTTTTTCGGAGGAAGCGCAGTATCATTTGTTCATCGTGTGATTCAATAAGATGATGCTGTGCTGTCACTGAAAAGGGTGGTGGTTCGGTTTCGATAATTTATATGCAATCTGATCGCAACAATAGCATTACATACATTACAAGGATTTAACGTCTATGATATGTGGTCGAGTCTCATACTGCATAGATTCCCATTGATCGAATAAAGAATAATTAGGAATCTTATCTGCATAATTTGCTTTTTTTCTAGTTTAAAACTTCGAGGTTCCGATTTCGGTAGATTTTTTTAAAAATTGTTCTGAAACAGTAGAAGACTCGACTGTATCCTAAACCATCTACAACGTTGCCTGATACGGACTAATATAAATTTTAAATTTTATTCTTATTCCGCTATACGGGAGTTTACAAGCATCCAGGACTAATCCATTATAAATTAAGTAGTGGTGTGACTGTTACATTTGGTGATGGGAGGATTAACATTTACATTCGAAAATTCCCCTTCTTGTTCTACGATCTTTGGTACAGATTCAAAAATAGTTGTTTTTTACTGTCTTCATCTTCATAGAGTTTTAGTTTGAGTTCATTTATCATTCGAATAATAGTAATCCAAGTTTCATGTCCATTTATTTAATTTCTTTGAAAATCCTGTTTTATCGCCAGATTTTTGCTGAATCTAATTATTATTGAATGCTCTTCCCCATGTCGATTGTCAGTGTACTTCGATGAATTTTCCACAGAATCTCAAACGTATCTTGACGATGTTTTAGCTTGACTTGTCAGATTAAAAATTATGCTTCAATACTCCACTTTTCAATGTGAATGAATGTGTTTTTATGGAAACACCCCGAGTATCGTTTCCTTCGAATGTCACTTATGCCTCTTTTTCAAACTCCCTTCCCCAGTAAACACTGACTGCAAACCAACCGGAAGACTTCTGTACCCTTCCACGTCGTCCCGATCCATGAAATCTCCACTCGTCTTTCAATCTTTGTATCTTTCTCTCTGTTTCTCTCTCTCTTTCTTCCTGTAACACTTTGGACCTTACTTTAGGCGGTTCATCATCACGTCTCAATTCACCGGTCAATAAACCGACACATCTGGAACTTTTGGGTAACGGTCAGGCGCAGGCGCGTTCCACCAATGGTAATCAAAATTTACAAGTGAAAAAAAATAACACTTTCCACATTAGCCATTTTTGTTCGAGCTAAATTAGGTTTCTTTTTATTCTAAAATTTTTAAATTGTTTGTTAAATATCTAACACAAAAATATTATTCTAGCGTTTTTTTATCGGTTTACATAAAAAATTGAACAAATTCGTTTACAGTTTTATCAATAATTGGAATGCATGCCTAATTTCCGCAATAAATTGTTTTTAATTTTGTACAAAGAAGTTTTATGTTCAATAAAACCCACTTACTTGATAGTTCCAGCTGCCATCACTGAAATAGTGGTATTAAATGAAGAACAGTTCACGTGCTCCCCACTAACGATATCTTCGTTATGCATGATCTCCCAGTACTTTCACATTCATTTGACGACCTTTTCGGTTGAAATTTTAATGCGTTTCAATGGTTCCATCCCATTATGTAGTGGTTATTAACTGTTGTGTTGTCTGTATTTCGTTTACATTAGTTTGTTATTTTTTTGTGTAACATTAGAGAAATTCATCTTCAAGTAGCTGATTTGAAAAATAATTAGATAGACGCTAAACTGTAGTAGAACTTTAAACATAATGGTAGAACATAATAGACGATAGAAACGACGAATAATGCACAAACTAGGAAACAAATCGTTCTATGTTGTATAATAAACATGTGGTTTACAATTTCTCGTTTCGTTTAGCTTCCCCATTGCCATCGCCCATGCGGTCACCAGCGAGGACGCCGATGCCCGCCAAGCCGACACAACCCTGCTGTACGGCGCTATACGATTTCGAGCCGGAGAACCCGGGAGAGCTGGGTTTCAAGGTTAGTACAAAGAATCATGCTGAAGCAAAGCAGTGCGCCATTATGGTACCTATCTAGAGTAAACATATTTAGGACACTTGACAGTAGAGGAAAATTTGGGCCTGTAATAGTAGCGGATATTCGCTCGGCCACGACAGGGCCTATGTTTGATTCATTTTGGATATTTATGGTAAAATACGGGATTAGCAGTATGCGACTACTTTTGCAGTCCTAACAATGTTTGCGTAATCCAACAACAATACACCACTTACCGTGGAAGCACCATATGTGACGCAGGTCCAAACTTGGCGCACTTTCATATCAAATGATTCATAAAACTTAAACATCAAGTTCGAGTCAAGCTGGATGGCTTTATTTGCTCTTCTTCTATGCATATACCTATGGCATAAAAAGCATATTATTGATGAAGAATCAACGTACCCGAATAAAATATATGGAGGTCATACTCATACTGCGTCGAAACGTGTATAGACGGGCAGCTCATATTTTTTAGATATATCTGCCGGTCACGTAACATTTGCATATTGGTAGCTTCAATGTGGTTCTCAAAGGGTTCATATACAGGTTACGTTTTCTGTATCCTCCTCAGTTTATAGATTCAAAATAGCAGATTACCAAAGAAAGTGATGTTTTTATTACAAATACAACAGACCATGGTAGGCTGGTTACGTAATGAAATGTCAAAGTTAATTCTCCCGTGAATATATGTTTTAACATGGTTCTTACACCTAATGGAAGAGCATTTTGATTGATGTGCAGGGTCCATGAAACTAACAAAACAATTACATGCCACATAGCATATAACTTGCAGAACAACTGAACAAAAATAAATAAAATGCCGCTTTGTATAATGAATTAACTTGTTATTTTACATCGTACAAAGTTCTATTACACTGTCATTATATAATATAAAAAATAAGGCGTTTAATTTGTTGAGTTTGAACATAGTTTCAAAGTGCGCCAAATTAGGAACAGCTTTGCGTCAAATAAGGAACATGGTAAAACTAGTGCGTCAAGTTGGGCACCTCAAATCTATATACATAAAAATGAATTTCTGTCTGTCTGAACCTTATAGACTCGGAAACTACTGAACCGAACGGCGTGAAAATTTGTATGCAGAGGTTTTTGGGGCCGGGGAAGGTTCTTAAGATGGTTCGAGATCCCTCCCCGCTTTGGAAAGGGGGGCTCCCATACAAATGAAACTGAAATTCCTGCATAACTCGAGAACTAATCAGAGAATAAATCAATTTTAGGCGAAACGAAGTTCGTCGGGTCTGCTAGTACCAAATAAAAACAAATTAAAAAATTAAGAAATAAACTTAGATTTCGAAGTTTCATTATTTGTACGCATTTTATAATAGTAGAAAGCTTGTTATGCAGAATTATAGGCGAATCCATTTTGCAATTATTTTTTAAATAATGATTCTTTTCAAAATTTTCTTAACTGCGTCAAATATGGTGCCTCCACGGTACTTATGTACATAATTTAGTTTTGAACACCTGTCCAGTGCCGGTAGCCGACCACTTTCCCGTACTCTTTGCATCGAGTCATACACTTGCCATAAGCTTTATGGAAGGTTCTAATCCATCCATCATAGTCGAGCCCTTCCCATTAAAGACCTGCAGCTGTTTTTGCCCTGCGTGTTGTTTCGGTGGGAAGGTCTTAAATCCACGCACAAGCAAGTATCGCATTTTGCTCGTATTGATTCGTTTGCCGCTTGCATTTCCACACATTTATTCCATGTTCGCGGCATTTATTCCATGTTCGAAGATGACCGGCTTGCAGCGTCTGACCAGTGGTTCGATATCATTGTTCTAATTAAAACTTGGCTGAATGATGACACGCTTTCCAGCCAGATAATTTGTCCTTAGAAGACGGAGTAGTGGAACTTCCTTCGGAAAAATTGACGTCCCTCGAAACGCAACGTTACGAATTATCGGAAAACAACTCGGAATCGTGCAATATACGATACTACGATACTCTGAGCATCGAAAGAAGGGAGAAATGCGATGTTGTGATCAGGATTACAAACTTGTCGTGAAAGCGTTAGAGCGGAATCCCAGGAATGTGGCTGAAAAGTTGGATTCTGTCCAAGTCTTCCATTTAGAGAGCCAAGGCCCGGAGGGACTGTATGCCTACGTACAAAATGCAGAAGGCTTCAAATCGTGACGAACAGCAAAATACGGGGAGAAAGTCACGGGCCGGAAACTGTACACCCTGATGCTGACGAAGCGTCATTGTCTCATCATGGATCACCGGCCAGAACAAGATTGTGGTTCCGGAGGAAATAAGGAAGCAGACACTTTAAAAGTTTGCCATGAAATATTTACATGATTTGTCAAGCGATCTGCTCATGTGGCAAACGGACTGTAAATGGGGAGATCTACCTCAAGGAGTGTCTACAAAAGCGTTTGTTCACAAGCGACCGTTAGAGAAACACGAGGGCCCTACAATTATCTGGTCGTATCTAGCTTCGTGCCACTATTTAAATGCCTTCTTGGAATGGTACGAAGCCAACGAGGTCACTTTCGTACAAATGGATATAAACCTTAAAACGCACCGAAACTGAAGAAGCTGCATCCAGATGTTGTACATAACCTAATGAGTGGAGTTAAGTGTAAGGTGGGGACGTACGTGTATGGTACTGATGTTGGATAAAATAAGTATACCAAAAGATTACTTATGGGTTATATTTTATTGTCTGAAAGTTTGATAATAATTATGTGTCAACTGATATTCTTTCGACCGCTCATGAACTCACTATCCCGGATGGTGGTCTGCTGTGATTGTTGAAAGCTTGCTTTAGGGCAGCGGTTCTCAACCTTTTTCTTGAGAGGTACCCCTTCATGTGTTTGTATTCATTGAGGTACCCCCTATTTTAATAACCGTTACTCATAAGATTATCTCATAGAGTGCTTTCGAACTTATTGAAAAGAGACTTGAGCTTCTTGAAATGAAGTTTCTGACCCTTTTGAAAGAATAATTCCGAGCCCCTCAAAAGGGAGTTTCCGAGGCTTTCAAAAGGAGGCTTCCAAGCCACATGAAAGGGATCATTCGAGCCTTTTGAAAGGAGGCTTTGAGGATCTTGAAATGACGTTGCTAAGCCGTTTGAAAGTTGACTTCTTGAAAGAAGAATTCCGAGCCACTCGAAAGGAAAATTCCGAGACACTTGAAAGGGGGCTTCTGAGCATCTTGAAACTGGGCTTCCGACCCCTTTGAAAAGCGGCTTCCGAGCCACTCGTGATGGTTGGCTAAAAGGATTCCGAGCCCCTCGAATGCAGGATTCTAAGCCCTTTAAAAGGAGGCTTCCGAGCCTCATGAAAAAGGGTCTTTCCAGCCTCTTGAAATGAGGCTTTGGGCATCTTGAAATGACATTTCTGAGCCTTTTCAATGCAGGCTTCTAAGCTTCTCGAAGGAAGAATTCCGAGCCCCTCTAAAGGAAGTTTTCGAGCCACTTGAAAAGGGGTTTCCGAGCCCTTGAAAGTGAGCTTCTGAGCCTCTTGAAAGAAGGCTTTCGAGAAAGAGGCTTTCGAACCACTTGAAAGGGGCCTGACTGAAAGAAGAATTCAGAGCCCCTTCGAAAGGTGGTTTTCAGTCGTTGCTGAGCCTTTTGAAAATAGGCTTCCAAGCTTCTTGAACAAAGAAACCCGAGCCCCTTGATTGGGTTTCTGAGCCACTTGATAGTGGGCTTCCGAGCCTCTTTAAAGGGGGCTTCTGGGTCTTTTGAAAGAGGGCTTCAAACCATCTGGAAAAGGGGGATTGTGACCATCTTAAAAAAGGGCATCTGAGCCTCTTGAATGAGGGCTTCCTATCTGTTTTGAAAGGGGGCTTCCGAAAAGAGGCTTCCGAACCACTTCAAAGGGGGCTGACTGAAAGAAGAATTCGGTTTTCGAGTCTCTTGAAAGGAGGCATTGAGCATCTTAAAATAGCGTTGCTTAGCCTTAGGCTTCCAAGCTTCTCCAAGGAAGAATTCCGAGCCCTTCGAAAGGAAGTTTACGAACCACTTGAAAGGGGGTTTCCGAGTCTCCGAGTTTCCGAGTGGGCTTCTGAGCCCCTTGAACCATTTTTTAAATAGGCCTCCGAACCACTTGTGGGGACCGTCTAAGACGAATTAAGTACTGTCCATTTAATTCCACCAGTTAATTTTCGTTATCTTTGCAGATACGTATTTCGACCACAACTATGTGGTCGTCTTCAGTGTCTTGTACTTGACTCGACAAGACGTACAAGACACTGAAAACGACCACACAGTTGTGGTCGAAATACGTATCTGCAAAGATAACGAAAATTAACTGGTGGAATTAAATGGACAGTACTTAATTCGTCTTAGACGGTTTAATACATTCCACTAAAAGAGCTTAATATATTTTTCCACTTGTGGGGATTGGCTGAAAGAATTTGGAGCCCCTCTTAAAAGGAGGCTTTCGAGCCTAATGAAAGGGGAATTTCGAGCCTTTTGAAATGACGATGCTAAACCTTTTAAAAATAGGCTTCCAAGCTTCTCGAAGATAGAATTTGGACCCCCTTTAAAGGAAGTTTCCGAGCAACTTGAAAGGGTGCTTCCGACCCTTTCGAAAAGAGGCTTCCGAACCACCTGAAAGGGGGCTGGATGAAAGAAGAATTCTGAGCCCCTCAAAAGGAGGTTTTCAAGTCTCTTGAAGGGGTCTTGCAATGAGGCTTTTGAACCGCGTAGAAGAAGGCTTCAAACATTTTTTTTTATAAAAGCCTTAATCCTAAACTTTAAATTTAATATTTCAATTATTTTGCTTGGAAGGATGCTTTCGAACCGCGTAGATGAAGATTTACGAAGATGAAGATAAGCTACCAAGATTTCTTTTTGAAAAAAAAGCCTTATGCCTCAAGGCTTCTGAACCTTCAAATTCAATATTTTAGTTAAGAAGTATATAAGTAGATTGTTTTTGAAGATATCTTTGATATTTTGTCCCACAGTCCTTCATACACTGTGTTGGTTGTGGTGGACATGGTTCGATATGTTTTAATTTACTTATTGCTATGCAAATTATGTTCAATTCAAAATCTTGGAATATAAATTTATACAATTATTAAAAATTTAACCAATAGTTTTTTTTTAATTAGAATTGTAGTTCGCCCGCCATTACGCAATTTCGTCCGAGGTACCCCCTGGGGTCAGCGAAGGTACCCCCGGGGGTACATGTACCCCAGGTTGAGAACCGCTGCTTTAAGGGATGGGATGGATGGCAGCTTGACCATTAATCCACTCGGTGTTTCAAATCGATGTCACTCGACTAAGGGAGTGTAGTATAACTCGGCAGTCAGACATCGCTTACGCAATATAACAATTTCTAAAACACAACATTTTAATACGCGCTTACGTCCTGTTGTAGTTCAAAGACTCTCCAGTGGCAGTAGGTCTGTATACCATGCCGGACTTATATATAACAACAAATGCAACAAATATCAGGAGAATTTCGTTGGGAACCGTAGAATTATTCTGTTCGGAATCGTAAAGGAACTACGTTCGGAATTGCAGAGGATTATTCTTGATTCCCTGCGGGATAGCAAAATGAAATCGCACATGATCTCGCACATGTTTAGAAGTGCATGATTTCGTTAGGAATCGCAAAAGAATTCCGTTTAGAATAGGAGGTTGGTTTCGTTGGGAACCTCAGAAAATTTCAGTTCGATATCGCTGAATGATTCTGTTTTAAAACGCAAATGAACTCTGTTATAAACGCAGAGAATTTTGTTCAGAATCACAGAAGGATGCTCTTGGGTACTGCGGAAGGATGCACTTCTTCGACATCGCAGAATAATTGCGATCAAAATACCTAAACGATTTGTTCGTTTCCTTTAGGAATTGAAGATGAATTCCGTTTGAAATTGTTAAAATACTCCGCTCGGAACATAGAAAGATTGTGTACGTAATGGCAGAATAACAATTTTATATGGCATTCCTGATTTTTTTTTCAGTATCGCAGAAGGATGCTAATTATCTGATTTTAAGCTTTCTGTGTATTGATACGCTACGTGCCTTCGTTAAGGTTTTCCCCCAAAAACACGCGACGCAATTCTATCGCATAGCAACTGCGATTCTGTCGCCGTTGGTTTGGAAGCGTAAATTGGAACATTGCCTGCAGGAACCCAACCCCAGATTTTTAGCTTGTTGCGTTGTTTTAGGTGTGCTTGGGTCGAAATGGTCCCCAATACACTAGAAAGGATAATCGATTTTCTGGCATTTGAAAGGTGGTAAAGCCTTGTTGATCGCTATTGAATTTGATAATTGCGTTCAGAAGGTATTAAGCAGGGTTTTGACTTTTCGTTTCAATGAGACCAAAGCAAGCGTTTTTCGGGCCAAGGGAAAATCTTGTTTCGTTGTTTATGTTGAGGATCATCTTTCACCCATCAATCTTTTCTCTAGAATTAGCATTGGAAGATGAACGAAAAATCTTGCCTATTAGATGAAAATCCTTTTCGTTTCATTACTTTCAACCTCTCACTCACTTTTCGCGAGAATTATCGCAGAGCAATTACAAAATTGTATGGCCGCGCCGGGATTCGAACCCAGAATAGTAACAATAATAGCTGTGGGGATGCGCTTACTTTAGCCACACCACCACGCTATCTGTATAAAAGCGTTAAGTTATTTGTTCCACATAAGCTACTACCATTTGTATTGATGATGCCACGAAAAGACTCGAATATGAAAGAAAAAGAGCAAACCAACGTTTAGCGGCAATCGAAGTGAGCGAAAAATTGTTATCACTCTCCAGACTGTTTTTCTTTCCCGAAAAGCGATTGCTCCCCGAAAACTTTCGTGAGGGAAAATCATGTACTCCTGAGATTGAGTGAGCATTATGAACCCTGGTATTAAGAAAATGGTGAACCAAACTCAGGGTTGTTACGACTACGCGGATTTCGCGATTTTCGCGGATTTGGCGTGGATTTACATAACGATTTTAGGGTTTCGCGCGGATTTGGCGCGGATTTAGTTTTAGGTGAAAATTTAATAAATAAAATACTAGATCTAAGGACGACAATTTAAAAATTATTTTTAAGTCTATCTAGATGGGCCTTATTTTTATTAGCAAATGTTGTTGAGAACAAAATCACGTTTGAATGCTGTTAACCTTATTTTTAGGAATTGTCCAAGCCCTTAACGAATAAGGGGTCATATAACAATTGAAAAGACAAAAATGTTCTTTGATTTGATACCTCATTCTATTAAGTGCCTCCGCAGAAGTCATTCAGAAATTAGAAGATGATTCTCGAAAGTTATTTCTTGCGATATTTTCGGATAACTCCGATGGTATTTTTACAGGATTATCAACAGAACCTAAGAGGATCCTTGCATAAATTCCTTGTAAATAAATTTCCACAGCCCAAAGAAAATTTCCGCAGCATTTAAAATTCGAAAAATTATAATGAAGTTTTTAAAAGAATTTCTTCGGAATCTCTTGAGCGGTGACCGCAGGAATGACTTTAAAAAATCCCCAAGAATGCCACTTTGAATATACATAAACAAATCAGGAAGATCACAGGAATTTCTGTAAAAAGTCCTCAAAAATAACACCGGGAGTTTTTCCGCAGGAAGTTATCAATCAATTTCTACAACATTTTTTGAAGCGATTACCGCAGGACATCATTAAGGGATTTCCGCAGATAGGCTCTGAAGATTTTCCGCAAGTTATTTTTGAAGAAAATACTTGAACTTACAACAGAATTGCCAAACGAATTTCCGCATAATTTCCTATAAGAATTATAATAATACCCGGAGGAATTTCCACAGATGTTCTCGGAAGAATTTCCGCTGACAATTTTGGAGCAACTTCTGCAGCAGATCCAAGAGCAGTTGGATTTCTGCCAACATTTTCAGGAAAATTTCCGCTCGAACCCGGAGGATTAATCACCTGATTTTTTGGGTTGAACCTGCGCACAAATGATGAATTTGTGCAGGAATTCTCGGAAGAATTTTCGCAGATATTTCTGAAGATTTTAGCGGAAATTCCGGTAAAAACGATCAAATAATTGTTTTACAGAAGTTTTGTTTTATCTAATTCCTGCATTATCTCAGAACAAACAATAATTACAACAAAGTTGCATACTTTATAACTTCAGAAGAAGTTGTGGTTTTGGCAGATTTTTTATTATTTGCCAAGTTTGTCTATAATCAATTATGATCAAATCCGGCCTGAACATTTTTTTGTATATCAGTGCATCTTGTGCCGAATTGTATAAAGCTCGATCAACAAAAAATTCCACTGACAATAACAGGACAAAACATGCTAAAATCATCATGTCATCTAAAAAGCTATGCTATTGAAATAGTTTTGGCTGTTCAGTTTTTGTTCACTTAGCTTCAGTACTTCTAGTGGTAAATAGGGCCATCTAGAAGGGTTGTTATATTAGCTGCGGGTTTTTAGTCCTTTTTCAATTTGGTACAAATATATGTAAATTTGCAGTTCAAAATCATACTTGAAATCAGTAATATTATAAAATAGTAGTTTGTGCAACAAGTTGCAAAAAGATGATTTTTTCAGCACGTGTTGTACGTTTATCCTACGAGGCTTGCCGAGTTGGATAAATACTACGAGTGCTGAAAAAATCGAGTTTTGCAACGAGTTGCACACGCTATTTTTTGCAATGACAAAAAATGGACTTTAATTTGATAAATCTGTACCAAAATTGTATAGTCTAATTTACTGCACTTGATCATTCTTGTCAATAAATTATGTTGATTTGGGTTTTTTAATTTCGGTCAGTACATTTTGAAAATTCCCGCACATCTTAGAACTTAGAATTGATGTGATCATGTACCTTGACCTGCCCTAATTCCGCGCATTGCCTTATACCGTGGATTTTATACAAATTGATAAATAAAGAGGTACTGTCTGTCATACAAATCACATTATTTGATGAATGCACAAATATATAGCAAAAAATGTTAGTAAATTAATATTGTGGGTATTTGTGACGTAAATTAGGCGCTAAAAAATAAATGTGAAAATGTATGGCTGGACCAGCCAAAATTTTCATTCACTTAGCAAAACGCTTAAAATTAAAGTTATATTTCCAAGTCTTGTAACTGTTTTAATGATATTTACTTCCAATATCTCATTGAGCCCATTTTTACAGCTATAAATTATGAGCTGGGTACTGAAATGGTATTTAAAATTCTTGTTTTTGCATTTTTATTGATCAAAACAATTGTCGCGGTATTAGGGCATCTTCTTCGCCAGTAGTGCCTAATACCGTGACTCGGCTATACCGTGAAGTTGATACTCAGAAAAATAAAACGTAACCATCACATTGGATACATAGACCACTAAACAATATCGTATAGGTATTGAAACATTCATGTTAGATATCTACGACATTTTATGCGTAGGATAACTAGGGGAGCATCATCCAGATGAAATACATTTTGCGATATGTATTATTCCAGTACTTCCCCAAAGAGAAACTTATGTTAGAATACTTGAAGATGATATACATCTAATGAACATGCAAATCGTCTTTATTGTGTTGTTCAGCACATACGAATATGATATAAATTTATATAAATATAATATGCATATGCGATATTTACCACAGACTATACACGCAAATATTTTTCCTGTACAGTTTCCTTTAGAAATGTAGGTAGAGTATTTTTCATCTGGATACAAATCCTCCAATTGTCTTTTAACCTACTTAGACACTGGATTGGATATCATCTATCTAAAATCTAAATAAATGTGAAGTAAATTATTTGAAAAACCAATTAACTATTGTAAACCGACAATATTGAGAAATTGCTAACTTCCCAAGGAAATGATTCTTTTTGTGTAAATAGTAATTTTTATGACGTTTTTTTAGTATGACCTAATAATTCAATTGAAATTTGTATATGATTTAATTATTTACATATTTTATTGTAAATGTGCTCTTAAGTTCATCATTTGAGCTTGTTTGATAGGACTCGGTATTAGGCAATTTTGTGCGCGGTATTTGAAATCTTCCTCGGAATGTACACGGTATTAGCCATATTCATAAGTCAAATATTGAACACTATTTCCTTCATTTTTTATGAGTTGAAGTATAAAACATATTTTTCCCTTCAAATGTATTCAATATTAATTGAAACGACATAGTTTTCAAGAGTGATTGTTACATATTAAATTTTATATAGCGAATTTATTGTGAACACGTCCTTAACCCCACGGTAATAGGGCATGTCACGGTACTTGATGTACTCACGAAAAACTCTATTCAGAAAATTCTTCGAAATCTCTCTGGAAAACGCTTTCGAATTTCCTTGAAGATTTTATCGAGAATCGCATCGAAATTTCTTCGAGAAACTCTTTACAATTACCTGGAGGAACGCTTCGGAATTTCCTCGGGAAACGCTTCAAATTTCTTAGGGAAATGCTTCGAAATTTCATCAAGAAACGTTTTGAAATTTCCATCAGAAAGGCTTTGAAATTTGATCGGGAAACGCTACAAAATTTCCACCGGAAATTCTCCGTAATTCTTTCAGGGAACACTTCAAAATTTCAACAGGATACACTTCAAAATTCCAGAAAACGCTTCGAAACTTCCTGGGGAAACACTTAGAAATTTCTTCGGGAAACACTTCGGAATTTCTCTTGGAACGCTTCGGAATTTCCTCGGCAAGCTCTTTGGAATTCCTCGAATTACGCTTCAAAATTTCCTGAGGAGACGACTCATAATTTCCTCTGAAAACACATCGATTTTTTTTAAACGCTTCGGTATTTCCTTGGGAATCGCTTCAAAATCTACTCGTGAACGCTTCGAAACTTCCTCAGGAAACGTTTAAGAATTACCTCGGGCATGCTTCTTTTTCTTCAGAATTTCCTCGGGAAATATTTCAGCGTGAGAAATTATAGAACAGTGGCGTGACGGATTTCGAACGGCGGCACGCCGATGAAATAATGTCTGCGGCGGCGTGACACCATAATTTGTCGGCGGTGGCGAACACCTCTAAAGGTTCATCCAAACACACGCGACGCGACTGTCGTCGTCGCGTTTCTGTCGCCGTTGGAACGGAAACGTAAATGGAACATTGCATGCAGCGACCCAGCGATAGAATAGCGGCAGGTAGTTGTCGCCCTTCGCTGCGATGAAATCGCTTAGGGTTCGTACACTAATTACGTAAACATTTTTTCTGGGGTTGTGACACCCTCCCTTGTAAGATTTTGCCCATACAAATTATTTTTTGTCTATACGGAGCGTAAGAAAACGAGACATCCACCTTCCCCTATTAGTGTTTACGTACACACTCAGTTCAGCCCGGCATTTTTTTAAATTCTTTTGCCAAGATCCGCACAGCCGAGCGATCGGGTCCTTACTTTTTGCTGAGATAGCTGAAAAAGTAATTTGTTTACTGTGGCGCTCAAAGAAGCCGCCGTAATGATACGTCCAACGTAAAACCGACAATCGCACAGCCGAGATCGGTGAAAAAATTTAAGTGTGTAATAAGTGTACGCCCCTTGGGTCTGAGGGAGCCTTCAAACAGAGAGCACGTCGGCGACAAAGCAAGAAACGATTGTACGAGAACTAATATGGAGACGCGTGGTTGTCCATGCGGGCCATTATTGGTCGATTGCTCGACTTGGTATGGGAGAGCGCTGTGAAAAGTTGTTTTTTTTTCACTCAGCCTCTGTCCCAGCTTAGTATGGGAACGGAAAAGTTGTAGATTTTAGCGTCGCTCCATGATGTTGCCTTGGATCAGAAAATCATTCTCTGATAAATTTAGCTCAATCCGTTGTTGCCTAAGCCGACGGTGAAGTTCATTTGGGAATTTCTGTCAATACCTTTATACAGTCGCCTCTCCACATATCCATATTGAAGGAACCATCGAGATAGGGAGAGATCGAGGAATGGAAGAACAATTGAAATAGGTGTTAGCTCTACAAAAGGTCGTTGCTATAAAAAACGACTTCAAAACAAATGTCATTTCTTGTTGTTGTTATTGTCTTGTTATTGTCCAAAGATGGTCTAATAGCCTAAAAATTAGATTATATTGACATAAGGAGAGTGAATTCAGAGCAAAATATAATCAGAACACATTGCGATAGGGAGATATCGAGATAAGGAAGTTATCGAAATGTAGAAAGCCCAAATGTCTGTAGATTGAAGGGACTGAAGAAACCATCGAGATAGAGAGATATCGTGATACAGAACATTGAGATGTAGAGAGTCGACTGCATTTTAAATAAGCTTCCGTAATTTTTTATTCTGGAAATTGGATCGAAAAGCCCGATTAAGCCCAGATTGGCAGTAAATGCAGTTTACAAAAAAATAATTCCACTGAACAGTGTATTTATTATGATTGCTATCATTATTTTAGTTTACGGCAGATTGGAGTGCTCATGTACCAAATCATAGATGCTTCTGATGCGCAAAGTCTAAGAAGACCAGGAATATCTTGAAATCTCTTTTTGGTAAATCTTTTGAATGCTTTGAACATTTCAAGGATCTCTAAAACATCCCTGTGAGCTTTATAGTTTACCTGGATGGAGTTGATAAACAGGTTTAGTCTTTGTTTGGCTTAGTATATTACTATAATAGGTACAAATCCTTTTTTTATCTGAAGGACATGATAGTCATAAGTCAAGGTTCGTAATGCTCACTCAATCTCAGGAGCACATGATGCTCCCTCACGAACATTTTCGGGGAGAAATTGCTTTTCGGGAAAGAAAAACAGCCTGGAGAGTGATAAAAATTTTTCGCTCACTTCGATTGCCGCCAAACGTTAGTTTGCTCTTTTTCTTTTATATTCGAGTCTTTTCGTGGCATCATAGATGCAAATGGTAGTAGCTTATATGGAACAAATAACTTAACGCTTTTATACAGATAGCGTGGTGATGTGGCTAGAGTAGGCGCATTCCCACAGCTATTATTGTTACTATTCTGGGTTCGAATCCCGGCGCAGCCAAACAATTTTGTAATTGTTCTGCGATAATTCTCGCGAAAAGTGAGTGAGCGGTGAAAAGTGATGAAACGAAAAAGGATTTTCATTTAATATGCAAGATTTTCGTTTATCTTCCAAGGCTAAGTCTAAAGAAAGATTGATGGGTGAAAGATGATTCTCAACATAAACAACGAAAAACGATTTTCCCTTGGCCCGAAAAACGCTGCCTTTGGTCTCATTGAAACGAAAAGTCGAAACCCTGTCATAAGTAGTAGTTTATATTCAGTATTCCAAATTGTCCCACCTGCTTTCTGCCCCATTTTAACGTGTTTGATACAAAAATTGTAATCTTATTTTTATTCATTAATCCTTCTTTTTTTTTAGGAAAACGACGTCATCACGCTCATCCAGCGTGTGGACGAGAACTGGTTCGAAGGCAGCGTCAACGGCCGGACCGGCTATTTCCCGCAGTCGTACGTGCAGGTCACCGTTCCATTGCCCTAAGCTGCCGGTCGTGTCCGAGCGCATGGCTACAGCCTACGGCATCTTCATCAGCTAGGTTTTTATTTTATAATTTTCGAATTTCTTATTTTTTAAAGTTTGAAATCGTAACTCGCAACTCTGCCGCCTCCCGCAGACTCATTATCCTATCGATAGCTATAACAGAGCTCTAAGCCAATAACCCTTATATTTGTTTCTATTGGTTTCGGAAATGCTTCGGAAGCCCGTCAAACGCATGGAACACGCAATCTGTAGGGGTAGGGGCCGACGCACGAGTTGTAGTCGCAGGAAGTTGCATAATACTATGTGACAAAAAAATAGATTTTACTAGATTACGAAAAAAACAAGATATTGAAACTATGAAGTATTTACAAGGAGATTCATTGCAGTTCAATCGAAATTTGTCTGTTTCTGTTTTACACGTGAGGCAGACATCACGGAAACCAGTCTAAGTCTATATTCATGTAACAATGAAAGGTACGTGTAAGGTGTTAACTATTATCCATAATGAGATGTGGAACAGAGGGAAGTGGACCGATGGCGGAAAACTTCCAACATATGTGTATAGTTAGGTACCATGGATGGGTGAGATTGATTGTTGAGTTTTGAGTATGATCCTTGGCGCGTAGAGTCGCACGATTGCGAATTTAGACATTTAACCTTTGCGCCCCCCTGACGTGTGTTGAATTGATGTTTGGTATGTCTTTTGCTCTTTTCTTGTTTTTTAAATATTTTATGTTTAAACCATTTTCAGGCATTATCTTTTTGTATTCTACAAGTGATCTAAGCATAGATAGTTTCTTGAAATTTCCACATATGTTTTCGATTCAGTGTATTTGGATTTTTATTTACAATTTGTTTTTATTATTATTATTCAGCCTGTTGCTTGTTTCCTCGCCCTTACTCCTGATTAATTAGCTATGTGTTAAAAATGTAAAAAAAACACAATAAGAGGTAAAATGGGATACCAAAGATATTAACATACGAAATAAGTCAGCGACGTAAAGGTTAACACACTTCACACACAGACGGATACCAGTAGTCTACTGACTCATATAGTCTAGCATCTAGCAAATGTCACACACATACACGCTTTTAATGCCTACACAAAGAAGATAGCCGAATTTCAGTAGTGATCATCATGATTTTCTTTTCCGTGACGACGAACGCCTGCTAGTTCTTAGGTTTAGGGCAAGACAGAAAGAGACATTATTGAATTTTAAGCATTACCAACAGATTTTATTCATATTGAGAAAAATCTTTAAATAAATAATCCTAAAACGCGCCGCTTGACCAGCCGCAACCGTTCGTCTTCAGTTGTTAGGTTTTAGCACTAACTTAGTTTATAAAAGAGTGATTCTGCGCCAGAGTGTGGGTACGTGCGAGTATGCAAATTAGTCAAATGAAGCGGTTATTTGCTCTCATGTTATATATATTTGAGTTCAGTCAGACGTGTGCGTTCGAGCGGATGTATGTAAAGGGCTTAACATTTGAGAGCAAGAAGATGGTTTCGTGAGAATTTCGCCCCCCGTGTGCAAACTGAGAGTTTAACAGAAAAGACTTTCCACGGCTAACGCCTAAACAAGACGTGACCTTTTGCATGTTTGGCACTGATGTTCTCGGTTAATCTAGTGTCACGTAGAATGTTACGTTATTTGGTTCTAATTGTCCTCATGTTTTGTTCTTTCATTCGATTCCATCTATTCAAAAACAGGAGCTATAATCTAAATGAGTATTAACTGTGTATATATTTTTAATGGGTTTCGTTGAATAAACTCTTCAAATGCTAGTCGGCGATATGCGACTAAAGTTAGTTTTGGGTTCGTTGTTTCTCAATTACTTTTTTTTTAGAAAGAAATCCTTTGTTCCCTTATTTCCTGTTAGTTTTGTTGTTTTTTATTTCTGTGTTTTCTTTTATTATGAAGGAAGAAATTATTTGAATAAACATAAGAAATATGTAGATAGGATATTGAAAGCTTTTCAACTCAAAAAGTCTAACATGGTGATTGTTTATTTTGTTTCGTTATTATCAGATATAATTTACATAATTATTAAATAAAATTTTATTAGTTGATAATTCAAAGTTTTAAAATCAGTATAGATTGGTGAGTCAGTTTGTTATTCTTTACGTTATGTTGTTTGACCTGAGTTTATCATAATTTGGGCAAGAATTGGTAGGTTTTGTTCTTTTATAGACTAATAGAATACTAAGTTGAAAAACAGGCCAAGTTCCAGTTCGAATGTAGAGCCTTAGAGAAAGAGAAAGAAGAAAGTTTGGTTGTGAGCGTGGTCTTTTCAACAAGTAGGTACATTTTTTGAAACTTATTTACGTGGGGC
This sequence comes from Armigeres subalbatus, assembly GCF_024139115.2. Lineage (NCBI taxonomy): Eukaryota > Metazoa > Arthropoda > Insecta > Diptera > Culicidae > Armigeres > Armigeres subalbatus. The sequence continues at coordinate 355,611,349 of NC_085141.1, forward strand.
TCCTATCATTTTTTCCAAAAAAAGCGGAAGAGTACGGAGGGATTTTTTGTCCATACTTATATACTATGTGCACTTTCTAGGGCATTAAAACGGAGTTTCGCCAATAGATCAGGATAGCCGATGTTGTTTTGCAGCAGGTCAAATACGAAAAGCCTCTGATGAAGCATTCTCCTAACCCTCAAAATAGGCATAAGAGTTTGCAGCGGGGCTCATATGGCGGCAGTACACGATGATTTTTAAAGGGAAGCATTTGAAGCGCAAATCTGATGAACGCTTTCTGGACGAGCTCGAAACCCCCTTTTTGCGTGGGGAGAAATAAATGTCTGGAAGAGCTTTCGTGATGCCGTCAGCATCAAAGAGTGATCCGGTTTGCATGCTTTAGGGGATGCACTGCTTTTCAATCACTCCCTTGTGGAGAAAATCTTAACTTCAGCTTTTAATAAGGCTTTTGCGTAACCCGTATCACTCTTCACATGTCTTTGGCGTCTTCCAGTAGCGCTTTCATTCTTCAATGGGTGATCGGACTGCCTAAGTCAGTCTAGTCCTCTCGGGTGGAGCAAAGCGTCCGGTTCAATGGCACCCCGACATCCAGAAACCGGTAATTATTGCGTCACGATCTACTCGGTATTCTCCGGAGATGGAATGTTCTCCAAAACCGACCTCCCCAAGCTATTCAACTTCCAGCTTCATCGTGGTCTACTCAGATAGTCCTCCGCGGTGGATCTATCCTAATCATATCGACTGTTCCCAGATAGTGGAAGCTTCCCAGTAACTGACCGTATTTCAATGCTCTTTCTAGGGCTGCTACATTGCTCTTTTTTCATTTGATCGTGAGAATTTTTAGATTTTTAGTTCTTCACTCATCGAGGATACCAAGGCCAGGGGCACTTCACAAAAATGGATTTTTTTTATTGACGCCTTGTGCGTTTTGCGGGCTTCGTGGCCATGCGTTAGGAACGTCTGTCGTTTAAACACACGCCCCGGTTACAGATGAAATTTTTTGTATTCGAAAAATTCTCCACTCCACTGAGTGTAATGTGTCCGATGTCTCTCATGCTAGGTGTTAAGTGTTTGCTTTTCTGAGAAAAGATTATTATTTATTTATTCAGACTAAGGCCGAAGTGGCCTGTCGAAGTGGCTCGGTCCATGACTACACGTCGCCAACCACGCAGCCTACGGAGGGTCCGTTAGTCATCTTCCACCTAATCGATCCACCTTGCCCGCTGCGCACCTCGCCTTCTTGTGCCCGTTGGATCGTTGTCGAGAACCATTTTCACCGGGTTACTGTCCGACATTCTGGCTACGTGCCCGGCCCACCGCAGTCGTCCGATTTTCGCGGTGTGAACGATGGATGGTTCTGACAAAAGATACTGATGAAATGATGGGATATTGATCTCAGTTATCTATCCACTCTTCAAACAAAGTGCAATGTTCGTCATGGAGAAATATTTTTTTACCGCTTTTTTTAGCAACACGCTCGCAACGTGAATAAACACCGAACTGCGCTGGTTATCAGAACGGAGGACGGAATCACCTCTTTGTGCGCCTGTCCAAACCTGTTTGAAATAATCGTGCAGAATTCACTGTTTTCCTGCTCTAAAAACTACTGCTACAAAAACTTCAGTGTTGATCGGCGCAACACTGATTTTACTCAAAACGATCAGTTTCAACGAATTTGGTGCAGTTCACCTCCAGCTATTTGCGCTGCATGGATTCGGGGTGGCAGACTGACGCTGCGTATATGGACCTGAAGGCGGGAGTTCAGCAGGGCAGTAATATTGGCCCTTTGCTTTTCTCGATTTACATAAACGATGTCTCGCTGTTGCTATCTGCCGGCTGTCGCTTATTTTTCGCAGACAACACAAAAATTTACCAAATAAGCCCTCTACTGTTCGCTGGTACGATCAATTTTGGAGTCGAATGCTGTCGTATGAAGCCCATTCCACGTCAGTTGGATCGCCCGAATGGAAGCTATTAAAAATTGTTACATATGCACTTCGGTTCTCCAGGTGGTTCGACCCGATGAACCTGGCACCGTACGTGGAACGTTGCCGTCTTACGAGAGATATCGACTGGCCTGCTCTACTAACTCAGCTAGATTTGTACGCTCCTGAGTGGTCACTCCGTCAACGCGATTTTTGTACCTGAACCCACGAAGCACTGACTATGCTTTACACGAGCCCATTCGTTCAATTAGCCACCAACTAAATAAGTTTTTAAACCTATTTGATTTTTATGTTTCCTCGGACGTGTTTCGTCAATGGATGCTCAATTTTTTCCGCACCTGTGATCGTTTCCAGTTAGGTTAAGTTTTATTCATTGATACATCATCTGTCAGTAGGATTTGAAATATTATAAATAAATAAAAAATAATTTCCGACGGGAATATTCCATGAATCTAACGGGATTTCCAAGGATTTCCAAGGATTCCTACGAGAAGTCTTCGGGATTCGAACGGGAATGTTTCAGAGAATCCGACGGAAATGTTTTAGGGATTCCAATGAGAATCTTCTAGAAATTCCGAATGGAATCCTTCAGGAATTCCGACGAAAAAAACACAAGAATTCCGATGGGAATGTTCCAGGAGCTCCTAAATGCATTCTCCAGGGATTTCATTGGCAATGTTCCAGGGCTGTAGAAGCAAATCGTCGAAGGATTCCGAAGCAACCTATCGAGGGATCCCGAAACAAATCGTCGAGGGATTCCGAATCAATCTTCCAGGTATTCCAAAAAAAATCTTCCAACGATTTCGAAAGGAATCCTTCAGGGATGTTGCAGGGATCGTTGAAGGATTCCGAAGCAAATCTTCCAGGGATTCCGAAGCACATCAGTGAAGGATTTCGAAGCAAATCGTCGAATAATTCCGAAGTAACTCGTCGAGGGATTCCGAACCAAATCATTAAGGGTTTCCGAGGCAAAGCGTCGAGAGACAATCTTCAAGGAATTCCGAAGGAAATTGTCGAAGGATTCTGAAACAAGTCAAGGAATTCTGAATCAAATCTCCGAATGAAATTAAAACAAATCTTCGAACGATTCCGAAGCAAATCAACGAGAGATTCTGAAACAAATCCTCCATAGATTATGAAGGGTATCCCCCACAGATTCCCAAAGGTATTCCTCAATGATACCAAAAGAAATCCACTTTGAATTCTTCCGGATTCCGGTTGAAACACTTCAACAAACAACTTAGAGATTCCAAAGAGAATTATTCTCAGATTCTGATGGGAATTCCTCTCGAATTATGATGAGAATCCTTCTTGGATGATGATTGAAATCTTTCTCTGAAACAAGCTCATTTGTCCACTCATTTCATTATGATAGGATGAATATGGGAGATACTTTTTGTTGCCTTAAAACCTTTTCAGTAATTCATTATGCGATATGTTAAATATATGTTTAGGGGCCCTTCGTAGCCGTACGGTAATGTGCGCGGCTACAAAGCAAGACCATGCTGATGGTGGCTGGGTTTGATTCCCGGTGCCAGTCTAGGCAATTTTCGGTTTGGAATGCAGATATGGTAACTTGGCTTAGAAACCTCGCAGTTCATAACTGTGGAAATGCTTAATGAACACTAAGCTGCAAGGCGGCAATGTCTCAGTGGGGGATGTAATGCCAATGAAGAAGAAGATATGTTGAAATTCGATATCATTGCTAACTTTATAAATCCTAAGGGGGCTAATTTTTTTCTAGGAAGTGCTAAGACCCCTTATTAACGCCAATGCCCCCGCTACTGTTTCTATCTCGAAAATTAGCATGATTGATGATTCTTCTGAGTGTTCACGTTCACCATGGTTCATTCGTCTTTTACACAAAAGTTTTCCAACTGCAGTATCACCAATGAATGACTCTCCAGCTTTCTTCTTCATCGTCCTGCAACAGCGTGATCCGCTTGCTCGTTAACATTTCGTAACATTGGATAAATATCACTATCAAACGACATTTTGGCCTCGATTTGCCTTTGGGAGGAATCTCTCGGTCCCTGATGGAATCCCGCGTAAACCTCAAGCGGCTGATTTTGAGTCAACGACGTCTCCCGGAGTGAGCACCTAAGGCTTCTGTCTGCTTGGTCCCAGAGATGTTTTTTTAGGGAAGAATCTCGCATGATGGAGTCTCAATGCTAAACAAATTTGACCTACAGTTTTTTCAAGTCTCTAGGGCGGATTACTAATGCGGTTATCAAGCATCACGATAACGTGGCAGGTGGACGATGTTTGCGAAACGATGTGGTCTCGAAGACGGATGGTGCTGAGACGTGTCGATATTCCTCCAGGCATCCACCTGTCGAGGTATTCTCGAGCTAGGATACAAAATTGAGTTTACCGCATTGCTATGCAGAATAACTGGAGCCAGAATGCTGGAGCCAGAATGCTGGAGCAAAGAGTTAGTTGGGTTTCTGATATTAACGAGGCAAATTGATTGTCAGCCCGTAGACTATGCCGATGAACAACTATATTAGTCGGCCCCCGAAAACTATAATCAAGAAAAAAGCGTAGAGAAAGTTACTGCAACCATATGTTTGACACGACCACTGAAAGAACAAACACATCAGTCCGTTCAATTTTCCGGCGATTACGTGACATCAGATCTTCGAGTATAATAGCGATTTGCGCCGCTTCAGTAGTCCCCAACAATTATTCTATCTTTTCTGTCAAAGCTGCACACTCTCTGATCTTCTCCGTTTATCTCACACACGATTCGGCCCCAAGTGCCACTCAGTTTATCGTCGATGTGTGTAATCAGTCATAGTGATTGCCTTTATCTCACCCACCCATTCAATTAATTTGCGCTTTCTACAAATATAGAATTCCTCAAAGTAGTTTGTGGTTTGTGAACTACATGACATTTAAAGACGCGACGCGAGACAAGAAATAACACTTATTGTTCTTACAATCGTCAAAGGAGTTGAAAATTATTTTTTCGTCTACCAGTTTCGGGCTCATCTTCAGCACAATGTCCGACTGGTTACTCTTAAGTAACTTGTGTTTTATATAAGATATGCGAGGCATACCTACCCTTGAACTCTAATATGCACAGTACATATATTGAATACTATAGATAGTAGAATCTAGTATCTATATTGAATACCAATTATGTACCAATAATTCAAGCAGAATGTTCTGGGATTCTTTTGCAGATTTTTTTTTAATTCCTTCAAAACTTTTGTAAGATTTTCTGCAGGAATGAATTTCTCGAAAAGTATTTCGTTTAACATTTTCAAATGAATTTCTCCAAGAATTATTGAATTACAAGACTACAGAGTCCTCTAGGGTGGGCGCCTAGCAGCCGGTTAGTTTTGCTGCCATAATGGTGGCTTCTTTACTGGAGCTGGTGCGAATGGCAGAATTAACCCGTAGAGGAAACACCACAGATTCAGAGTCACCATGACCATTATGGTGTTGCCGCTGGGACCGGTACCAAGTTGGAAAAAATGCAATGACCGCAAGATGGAATCAGTCTTACACAACGCATTGCTCGGACGCAATCTCATTATCGAGCGATTTTCTGTGCCATGTTTTAAAAAAATCGCATTTCAGAAAAGTTATGCCACTCCTTAAACAGTATTACGGGGCCCAATCTCACTAGTGAACCATAGTGAAGAGATATAAGTTCTATTCAACAGTTATTTAATGATTGTTTATAATTTGATTTTTATTCCATTGTTATGTATAGAGCTTTTATGAATTCAAATGATAGATATGTTGAATTAAAAAAACAAAGCTTGAGATTCTGTAAGTATCATCATAATAAATTTTAAAAAGATTTATTAAAAAGCCTTTCAACAAAAAAACACGTGAGTAAGATTGAATGAGAACCCTATATAGTTAGTAATTGAGTGTTTTGAGGAGAAAAGACAATGAAGCAGAACTATATACACTATCACGACAAAGTTGAACTCCCAAATTCTCACCAACACTCATCACAGTACACCGAAATCAGAGTCTATACAAGCGCAGATCACATCGTATATTATATATTTACTCTATATATTACTAGTTGTAATAAGAATGGAAAAGGAACAAACATAAAACATGAAGTCGTATTATTAAGTGTGTTTCAAGCTAAACTCGTCCAATTTGAGTGTTGTTAATTTTTCCAACCAGAAGCACGAAAAAAGTTGCGCATCAAATCGACCTACTCATTTTCCTCACAAGACCTTCTCTAAGATCACTATTTACTGACTGTTGTCATCATTACTGTCTGGAAGTTGTTACAAAAAAAAAAACTCTTTGATCAAAATCTAACGCTATCCGTTGTATTTTTCTCCTGCTTGTCATATTTCGAGGAAGAAATAAAAGTTATCGTACGATTTTAAACGCATCACAACAATTTTTCCTATCACAATTAAGTGGAAAACGGTTAACAACGGTGGGATTATTTTTTCTAAAGTTAGAGATTCGTACGCAGTCCCTGATTTTCGAGACAGTAATTAAGCCAAGTTGTATAGATGTTGTATTCGAATCAATTTCAAATCTAACAAAAAGTGAAAAAAGTCAAATTTGTACTGTAATCATTTTTGAACAGACAGTAAAAAAAAGAAAACATTGAAAACACACCCAAATACATACGGAAACAATACAAAGAATAAATAGATAACACGGGAGAGTCCCCTCTATAACATTAGTTGTAATAGTGGTTAAGGCAGCAAACAGATCCAAAGATAGGCACACGTATTTGATTCCCGAACGGATATTGACGTTCGGTGCTGTTATAATAGTTTTGACTCAAATATGATGATTTAGCGATGACTCATTGACAAAACTTTTTTCAACATTACATTGTCCTAAATTTAGTATCTTAGGAGTGAGAGCAAATGCACTAATTATAAATGTCGATTGATATTTATTAATGAATGTCAATTAACATTTTTGTTAAATAGTAGCTCTCACACTTAGGATGGTGGAGATAGTCATTGTAATGTCAAAACTAAAGTTGGTATCGGTTGATCAATATACTCGAGTCAAAATGAATATTAGTTCACAGCAAACGATAAACTAGGAGGATTATGCGAACCGTGCATAAATGCGATCAGATTGTATTTAGTTATTACCGATAAATGCACTACATTATCATGAAAATGCAAGCATGTTCGAACGACATAATAACATAAACAAACCAAAATTGACAGTTTCAAGATTATTTTAATATTGAATAATCATTCCAGTAATTCCCCCACCAGATGATTCCTCACCGTATGCATTCGTACTGTTTGAATACGTTTCAAGTTTCGTCATGAGCGCACAGCATGAACACGCAGTAGGCTTTGATAGAGAACCCCCATGGCAACAACGATACATGTGACAGTTCACTTCGTTAAAAAAACATGAATGTGACGGAACAGGTTGCACAACCACTGAGAGCTAGAATAGAGTAGCCATCTTTCTCTCACACAAACACAGGGACTGAGTTAAGGTAATATGGATGGTGTATTGCAAATTTGGTAGTTGTTATGTACTGGAGTTAATCTGAATATAAAAGGAAACAATAATTGTTCGATTATGATGTTTTTGTCCCCTCAAACGTTGCCATAATTCCAAATGTAAACAAGATTTCGAATCGATTAAATTTGAACTTTAGTTTGACTGTTGTAGTACTAGTTTCATTTATATAAAAATCTAATCAAAGAGTCAACAATTGAACGAAAATGAAAGGGACGTAGCAATTATACAATATTAAAATAAATTGAAAATATCCTAAAGGACAATACATAGTATTAAAGAGAATATAAAGAAACTTTAAACCCGAAAAAAGCAAAAAAAAACACTGGGAAGCGAAAAAAGACATGTGTATGAAATAATCCGTGATTCCGTGCATAGGTGTGTAAAATTACGAGCAAACGGAAGATTACCGGCAGCAAATGAGATCAAATTTCAATTCAAAACAATAGAAACGAAGAACACCCCGTAGTTTCAAATTTAGCAGAACAAAATCCAATCCATCATTCCGATAGGTTGCAAATCAATAGAAATCACAGTCGGTACGACATCAGAAGAAGCGCGGCAAACTATCGATGATTTGCCGATAGCCGACTGCCGATGCGAGTCTTAAATATTAAACGCTAAAACTGGCAGATCAAAGACAAAACACTAATAATACTGCGAAAGAGTTACAGAAGAGTAAGGTCGTTAATTGTGATTCATTAAAAGTAATATAACTATATACATAAGATTGAAAATAAAGCTAACAGTGAACGATTCTCAAAATGGAATTCGTAGGATAGTTTTAAATCGATTGAAGATTTGTGAAACTCCTTGAGATGGGCTCAATGTAATTTCCCCGGCCCAAACAAAGGTTAATTCTAGACCAACATTTGAAAAGGGCGCAACAGCCAAAATTTATTCTTTCTGATTCTTTGTCCACATATAAAGCTATATTATATGTAGACAAAAAATTATAAGGAGTAAATTTTGGCTGTTACGTCCTTTTCACATGTTGGTCTAGAATTTATCATGTCACGCAAAACATGAGTTGTAATCCCCATACGTACTCGTCTGTCTAGAGCACTGCATTGGATAAACATTACCAGGATTTGCGAAGATGATTCTGCAGGAGCTGTTCTAACACAATTTACAAGAGGCTTCTACGGCAAATGCTCTACCTCCGAGCAGGATTGTCAGACAATACTTACCTGGTTATCTGGTTGGCCTTCTAAATTAACCCGGAGTACCAAATCACAGTTGAAAAATGTAGTCACGATCGAGGTTGCTGCTGCTTTGAATTTCGTCTATCGCTAAATCCTTGGGACATGACGTTTCGACATTATTGTTGAACAAAGAGTCTGTCAGACAATCAAGGAAAGAAATTCGTGTACAAAAACAAATCGAACTGAAAGCCACAAGCAAACCTAACAGTTCACTGGGATTCAAAGCTGCTTCCTAACATTTCACCATCTAAGGCGTTGGAGAAATCTGAACGTTTGGCCATAATCGTCGCTGGTGAAAACTATTAGCTGTTCCGCCAATCCAATATTCAACAGGGATAGAACAAGCCACAGCGGTATATAATGCGATTGTAAATTGGGATCTTGAAGACAAGTATGTTTTGTGTTAATTTCTTTATTTAAAACTGTAATAATAATTTATATATTTTTCTCTTCAAGGATTATGTTCACATCATTCGACACAATCATATTAAACACCGGACGAAAAAGAGGAGCGTGTAAACATAAACAAATGTTTAAGAGACAGCTAATTGGGCTTCCATGTAGGCCTCACATTCATGAACTTTTAGTAGGCAAGGCATGCGATTTCAGACGGCATGGCACCGCCTAGAAAAGAGTTCGTATCACTCAGGTAAATGATACATTCGTTAAATCATCAATAACAGAAAACGAGAGAAGTTCCTTATCAGAGTTTTTTGGACGACAACTTGAAGAGCAGCATCACCGCGAATATTATCGGAAAGTTATCCAACTTGCCATAATATTTTTTGGTGGAAAACAGAGCTCCTGGTGCTTTCCATAATGCAAGGTGGACGGCAAAATTTATTTACTCTTTAAATATGTTCATTTATAAGCACACGTATAATATGCCTAACAACACTAGAGATCGATTAGCACGATTCAATGTTTTCATTGTGAAAATTTATTTGAAAAACTGGTTTCTTTGCTCAAATGCTGCAATGTCGGCAAATAATTACCTCAATTTGTTAAAATTATTGAAAAATGATGAGGCTTACGATGAGGAAGTTGCAAAATCAGTGCACAAAGACTTTTTAACCAATTTACAGTATTTGGATAACACCCTCATCGGACTGTGCCTTTTTGATAAGAACTTAGATCCAGCGGACAAACAAAAAGTAATCCAAGCCATTCGTGCACCAGGTAAATATTTTTAACTCAAATATGTTCAGTAGATTATGCATATGTATGGCTGTTCGTTAAATTGCTTCAGATCAGCTGATCAGCAAGTAAATGGGTCAGCTGAGTCCGTGACAAAGTTTTATGCTTTCTTTTGTTTTTGTTTAAAATTTTAAAGATCGCGTAAAATTTATATGAGGCGTGATGAAGGATTTCAAGGCCGTGTAAATGAATAATAGCATGTGGCCCGTGGTCTACCATGCGGCGTAGCCTCATCTTGCTGGTATCACATGACCACTGGGCGGCCACCATTTCCGGATTCTGTTACTGATCCTATTGATGAGTTGCTTCGTGTATTTGGCCTTTGTATACAATGGAGCTCGGAAAACCAAAAAATCCTTCAACAGTTTTAGAGAAATTTGTACTTTTTTCACGAACTTTGGAAGGATTGTGATAAACTCAGAGTGATAATGAAACACAACTGTAGTGGTTTGTGGTTTGATAATGAACGAACAATTTTTATTTTAAAGCTAACGTCATATTAATTATCTTCGATTGTTTCCAACATCCCCTCTCAATCGAATAATCCGAGTTTGTCACGTAAGTGTTGAAATGGAACCTTAGTTAGTCCTTTGGTGAAAATATCTGCCACTTGCTCCTTAGAACAAATGTATATTGGACGCAATATTTTCTTCTGAACGCAATCACGAATAAAATTATACCGTATGTCTATATGTTTTAGCCGCTTATGGTTTCGAGGTTCCTCAGCTACACGAATGCATGACTGGTTGTCTTCAAACAGTACCGTTGGTTCATTCAGCTGAAATCCGAATTCCGTCAGTAAGTTTCGAATCCATATAGCTTCACAGGCAGCTTCGCTGATTGATACATACTCAACTTCTGTTGAAGACAAAGCAACTGAGTTTTGCTTCTTTGTTGACCATGATACCGTTGATCCGTGAACTTGAAAGACGTATCCGGAAATTGATCGCCTGTCATCTTCACTACTTCCCCAGTCTGCGTTTGCGTATCCAATCAGTGGTGATAAACTACGATTTCGCTGATACATTAATCCAAAATCTTGTGTTCCTTTCAAATACCTCAGTATTCGCTTCAAGTGTGTCCAGTGAACATCCGAAGGCTTTGCTTGGAAACGGCTAAAGAAATTCACCGCCGTACAAATATCTGGTCTAGATGAAATGGCCAAATATGTCAGGCAACCAAGGAGTTCCTTGAATGGGGATTTCGTCACTTGGTTGGTTTCATTCTGTTCTAACTTGATATTGGCTTCTAAGGGTGTGAACACAGGATTACACATTGTCATTCCAAATCTTTGTAGCATATTTGAAACATATTTAGGTTGACTAATTTTCATACAACCTGTCTTCATATCCCGCTCGATCTTTAGTCCAAGAAAATGCTTTACTTCTCCCATATCTTTCATGTCAAAACGTTTGAACATTTGATTCTTGATTTGTTGAACAAGCCCAATATGAGCAATATATCATCCACATACAGCAGTAAGTAAATAACATTATTGTCAATAATTTTAAAATATAGACAGCTATCATTGTTTGAACGTTTGAATCCTAGCTTCATCACAAAAGAATGAAAAGCTTCGTTCCAACTTCTCGGTGCTTGCTTTAGTTCGTATAAGGATTTCTTCAAGCGACATACTAGGTTTCTATCGGCTGCATAACCATCTGGTTGGTTCATGAAAATTTCTTCTTTTAGTTCTGCGTTCAAGAAAGCTGTTGTAACGTCCATTTGATGGATATGGTAATTATTTTGATTTGCAACTGCTAACAGGATTCGGGTTGTTGCTATCCGAGCTACAGGTGCAAACGTCTCGCTGTAATCAAAATCTTTTCGCTGTGAGTAGCCCTTCGCCACCAGACGAGCTTTATATCGATTGTTGTTTCCATTCTCATCTCGCTTGACTCGAAATACCCATTTGCTATTGACTATATTCTTATTCGCCGGTCTCGGAACAAGCTCCCACGTGTTTGCTTTGCGCAACGATACCATTTCATCATCCATTGCTTCCTTCCAACGGTCCCTATCATCACGATTTTTCAAGTCATTAGCATTGCTAGGAAGATCTTCCACGAACGCTTCTGCACTTAACGCCCATGCGATTTTCTCTTCAGCCAATAACGACATTTGATAGTCTTTATACCAGGATGGTACTGTAATCGAACGCTTCGGTCTTGATTCTACCTCAGGAATATCATTGGGACACTCTTCAACTAATGTTGATTCAAGTTCATCTTCTTCTACATCATTAGGCTCCGCTTGAGAATCTTGTTGTATATTGTCATTAACTTCATCATTAGATAATTGCTCTTCAAAATTCTTGACATAATCTGCATTGGTAATACTCTTTGTTTGATGTTTCGGAGTTGATAACACAAGTCTCTCATCAAAAACGACGTCTCGAGATATGAAAATTTTCCTTTTCTCAGCATTCCAAATACGATAGCCATTGTTTGCGTATCCAACCATTACATGTTTTTCAGATCGTGCATCCAGCTTTCCTCGTTGCTGCTTTGGTATATGCGTATAAGCGATTGATCCAAAAACTCGCAAATTATCCACATCTGGCTTTCGTTGATACCACATTTCATACGGAGTCTTGAAATCTTGCAACGCCACTGTTGGGCAACGATTTCCAAGACAGGCTGTAGTTAAAACAGCTTCTCCCCACATCATTTTTGGCATCTTGGCATCCAATATTAGCAATCTTGTTTTGTCTAACACAGTCCGGTTTATCCGTTCCGCTACACCATTTTGCTGTGGATTGTAGGGAACAGTGTACTCCATTGAAATACCTCTCTGCCGACAGTGCTTTTGAAAATCGGTACTCTTATATTCTCCTCCGTTATCGCATCGTAGTCTTGCAATTTTGGTTCCAAAATAAGTTGTGACTTTTGCTTCGTAGTCCATAAAGTGTTCTAGCACCTCATCCTTCGATTGCAGCAGGTACACCACCGTAAAGTGCGTATAGTCGTCCGTAAAGGTAACAAAGTAACGCTTCTGATTCCAAGTATGAGGAACAAACGGACCGCAAACATCAGTGTGAATGAGTTCTAGTGGCCTTCGATATTTCACTTCATGCACCTCTTCGAACGGTTTCTTTGTCTGCTTTCCAACAATACAAACTTCACAAATATTGATGATATCTTGATGATATATAACTTGGATTGCTCAGGTGATTTGCTTTAGTTTTCACCATGTCATGCTTCCACAACTTCCGAAGATTACCTTCCCAAACATCTATGCCAAAAACGTCTATGCCAAAGTACAAACTCATCAGTTCTTGCCACCATAGCTTTATCCTCGCTATTTTCAAGACTAACGTCCAGCTTGTACAAAGATTTTCCTCTTCTTCCAGATGCAACAACTTGATTATCTTTCTTAATCACTACCTTGCCGTTAATAAAGGTGACTTTCATTCCTTCTTGCTCCACTCGTCTTACAGAAAATAAATTGAAACTAGGGTGGTCGGTATTGGTAATTTTTGACAAATACCGGTATTCGGTATTTGGTGTAGTCAATACCGGTAATACCGGTAAAATACCGTTTTTTTTTGAAAATTTCAGGTATTAAATAAAAACTTTTTATTTGAACTTTGATGAAAAACAATATTGAGCATGAGCATGATGACCGTGCATTTCGTACTTGCTACTCCGTGATCGACCAGAACAATCGCAATTGCACAGGGAACCAATGGATGGAAGCATGGGACTTTCTCTCCAACCTCAATGTGCATAGTCCGAGAGCTCTAGTATTTTGGATGGTCGATAACAGCGCTGGTCACGTCCTCACGGTCATCGAGGATGGGAAGGAATTGATGATGCAGTTACTCGCCCATTACAAGCCGAGAACACCTCTGCACTCGCCACGAGTTCCTGCGGAATTTTTATTGGAATCTGAGGGTTAGGTTCTATGGCAGAGGTTCGTCTTGGTTAACGTGTTGCCAGAGCCGTAGCGTGGACTCCCAGCGCCCTTGGCGAAACCTTTATTAGGCGCCCCTCACTCTTGCAGATGTCCGAAACAAAAAGCGTGCTAAGAACAGGGAGAATAAAAACTATTTTTTTGCGGGGAGGATTTAATGAATTTTTGCTTTATAAATTCCTAAAGCTTCTATAACCTGCATATGTTCCAATAGGTAGATAGTAAGGGTTTTTAAAAGACCAAAACATTTCTAGAAATCCCCTGAAGTTTAACGATTTTCGTCATTTCTCATTTATTAACATTCATTTCAATGCATTGCAACAATTTCCGAAAAAATGGCAAAAAATATGTTTTGTTAATAACTCCGGAACGCAATGTTCGTTCGGTCTAATTTTCAATAGGGTCTAAATAGGCCTCAATCTGCGTCGAATGCAACTCGGATAATGCTAAGTACAAAAAAGTTTGTGTCACATTTCTTGTACACATACACACACATACATACGCACATACAGGCATCAGTCTTTTATGGAGTCGATTGGATGACCTTCGGAAACGCCATTAGTTCTTTTGATGACAAAAAATCCAACTCCAGAGTGGCTTGGTTTGCAAAAACTTTTGATCTTTCAATGAACTTCCACTTTGGAGTGAATTGGTTGATTGTGAGAATAGCGATTGGTCCAAGTAGTATCAAGAACAAAACAATTAGGTTGATTGATGGCCAGAATAACCAACGGGCCTATTCAGATCAAGGTATGTGAATTTTTAGAGTGGGTCTGACGGTAGTTACAGTGGTAGCACTGGTCGTTTTGGTTGAACCAATAAATTTCAATTTCAACTTACCATCATTTCAAATACTCTTCCCCGTTAAAATGCGATCGCAAATTATCTCAAATTCACACAAATTTCTTATCAGTAGGGTTTCTTACCCCATTCCCGGCCTAACATGCATACGACTGCATTATTTATTTGATATTTATGACAGGAAGCAACTTTTCCTGAATTTTGTGGGCTGTATAATACTGCAATGGGGTTCAATTTCTGCTTAAAAATTTGATATTCGTGCTAAATATCGTTCAAAAAAGCTTTTATTTGATTTAAAATAACGAGGTGCAGCACTCATTTCAGTCATAGCGATTTGCCATTCCGGCACACGTAAAACCAGTTCCCGGCCTAAACAAAATTTTACTCGATCTCTCAACATTTTACTCCCATTCTCTCTCGGGACGGTAGAAAATGAGATGTAAACAAAAATATGCACGTTCCACGACAACAAGATGCCAGATGGTATTATTCATAATCATTTTTATTTGGTTGAGAAGATATATTTACTCATCCAAATTGCTTCCAAACACTTAAAAACAATATTCTTTTCACCTTTTGAAATCGAGAGAATTATAAATAACATGATAGCGTCAGCGTATAAGACAGTTTTCCTGTTAACGATGAAGGATCATTTTCATACTCCTGGCCTTTTGGCAACACGGTGTGGCTAGAAGTTCTTGGGCCGAGGTGATTTTTTGTTCGGTTTGAGAATACATTTTAAAATGTATTCTAATATGTTTAAATAAGTTCTAGTGAAATGAGCTAATAGGAAGAATTGAAGTGCGTGTGTTTAGAATTATGGTGTAATGATTAACAACTTAAAGCAATGGTTGTATCGAGCACTGTGACGATTTTCAGGTAGGTGTTTATTTGATGATACCGTTTTGTAAAAGTGGAAAGAATCACTCCGGCTCAGTGGTGTGGCAACGGAGAGCGAAGTTTTGAAATCTACATTTTTATTTTCTACAATTGGATCAATTAGGAGTAAAACAAGTGGTTGAAATATATTGAATATTGTGAAAGATAAATGGGAGACTTTTTAAAAATTATCAATCATAAACCTACGGCTTCCAAACAGTATAAATCGTTAGTTTTCTGTGCAGTGAGCCGGGAATCGGGTCCATAGGCCCAAGTAGTGATTTACCCTACTTCCATATAACTATTATTAGATTACGTTTTGGATTTCTGGATTTTGGCGCCCTTGGCGGGGGCCAACCCTGCTGTGGGATACACCCTATTGCAAAGATGCACGTTAGCTGCAGAATACAGCTCCCCACCTGTCATCAATGCTACCAAAAGTGTCAGAGCGTTTGCCAACACTGCACTCGCTGTCGTGCTCAGAATATCGCAGCAATCGTCCTCTTTCTTCCATCAGCAGCCGTGCAGGTAAGTCGCTCTCAGCAATAGCTCCCGGGTATAACAGTGTTTGCCCCGAAATCGGCGGAAGCTATTTGGCAAATTCCACATTGGCGATCCTGCCAGGAGTAGTTACTTAACAGTAACTACCAATAGTTTTACAAGCATCCTATTTCCCAAAAAAAAAAATAAATAAAGAAAAAGAGTGATGAAATTGTTGACGCCATTTTAACTTCATTTGATCAGCGAGCGCGTGTGAAAAAAAAAGCGTCGGTGTTATTCTTTTATATAAAATGTGGAAATGACTCGCGTTTTAACTTTAAAGCACATTTTATATCGCCTTTCTCAGGGCCTTGCATTACAATTCGTGTTTTTGAAAAATAATTTCACAGAGAGCTGAATACGGGAGTGTGTACAGGACGACAACTCCGAGAAAATCTGTTCTGAGACGGGACATCTCAGAAAGACAAGTGGTTCGGGACGACTACTAGAGTGATCTTCGCCACAAGTGGGACACTTGGTGGGGAGATTGTGAAGTGGAAACTTCTTTGTTGGAAATATATATATATATATGTTCTGTACGGTGGGACGCCGCTTGGAACATAAAATAGATGGCCAGGGACATCCATCCACATTGATTATTACCATGGAGTGGGACGCTCCAGTGGGAAAATTAGATACTTTATACTCGTATCCAACTAAATGCGAGAGGGGACCTCCGCGAGGAACCATTGCCGTTATGTGGGACTCATAATGGAATGGTTAGAATCTTTGCCGCAAAGCGGGACACTTTAGCGGAAAGATTAGCCATTTGCTTTGTCATGACAGTTGTTACAGTTATTGTTTTAATTATTTCCTGCAGTGTTAAAAAAATGGAGAGTACGGGAAAATATGTAAGAATCGTGGAAGAAGACGTGGTCGAAAGCGACGAAAACGCTTCCAATCGTTCATACTCATGCGAAGAAAATACTAGCGATGAATCGGAAGTTTCAGAAGAGGAACCGGAGTTTCCAGCAAATGTCAATTTGTGTTCTTCACAGCATCCCATTGGGTCAAACGATGACAGAAACAGAAATGCGGGTGACATAGACAACACGATTGCCACTCAGCAACATCACGTCGATGTCGAGCTAGAGAGCCCTGCGGAAGTGACAGCGAGTGAAGTGAGGTCGGGCACGTCAGACAGATTGGACGGCTTGCAGAAAGCGCTATTAGATTTGACGCAGGTCGTACGTGACAATATAATTGAGCGCAGGCCCCTGGCGGATCAGGATTGGAGCCAATCGGCTTCTCTGATGGTACCCGTAACAAGTTCTGCTGTCAGAATCGATAACATCCCACCGTTCCCAAAAACGGAGAAGACAACGTGTATGTGGGAAGCTTTCACCAGGTATCTGGAGAAATTCGAGATAGCAATCTCTCTCAATGGCATCACGAACACAGTACAGCAAGCTCAATTGTTATACCTAGCTCTAGGAGATGAGCTTCAAGGCATCATTCGCGCAGCAGGGCTACGTCCTAGCCTCTCTGATCCAGACTGCTACAGACGAATGGTAGGCAATATCTCCGGTTATTTCCGAGCAATGACCGATGTTAGCGCTGAGCACGACAAGTTCACTGCCATGAAGCAGAATCATGGAGAATCCGCAATAGCTTTCCGTGCCAGATTGGTATCGCAAGTTCGATTGTGTAAATACAGCGAGGAGGATCAAATTCGTTTCGTCAGATCACAGCTTCTGAAGGGACCCAAGCAGCACAATTTGTTTCACCACTGAACATTTCACTGTTTTGCAACTATTCGGAAAGAAACAATCTTTGCGTATGTGCCATCAAATATAACTCTCTTGCAATCTAAAAAGCGCAAGAGGTGGAGCCTACGGAAACATCCTTCGATTGCAGTAAAATTGCATTATGTTGCAAAATACTACAGCGAAAAAAAATAAAATAAAAAAATAAAACTGGATTCGATTTATGGATCTTGTGATTGATAGTCCTTCACTCTACCACAGCACCATTCAACACTTCGAAGGGACTGCATGTTGACTCACCATAAAAACCATACGATTACGAAGTTTTGTACTCGGGTTTCCTGTTACTTGATTGCACCATCACAAGCAAAAAAATGTGAGTTGTCAAAACGTTGAAGGATGCTAAATTAAACATGAAGACACACTCAACTTATCTGCAACTTAATTTAAACAAACAATAAAATTTTGAAAGACGCATTAAAGTTACATGGTAAAAAATATGCAACTTAATGATTTTGTTTCGTGTTTGCAACATGAAGTGCAGTATTCTTTGGTTGTTTGTTTCCAAATGTCAAACACGTACTACATTGCAATTTTAATGAAACATTGATCACAATTCGAACGTTTTTGACATCTTGATGCAACTTTTTCGTGCTTTGATGTTTTTCCAATGCCTTTAATGAAACTGAATAGAAACAAGGTGCTTTTAGGAAGATGTTGCGAGTGCTACTTGGGGAATGTCCAACAGAGAACTGGCGAGGACAGCACGAATGTTCAACTATGACACCGAGTTTGTGGTTCAGTCAGCTACGCGCTGTGAAGCCTTTGAAGAAGAGACAAACGAGTCTGGCAGCAAAGTGCTCGCCGTTGGAGCTTCACCGTTAAAATATCGACACACCGGAAAACGTATCGCAAACAAAGAAAGTTCATGAATGGAGAACTCAAGAAAAACAAGTCAATCCAAACATAGAAGAATTCGAACATCGAAAACCAAGAGAGAGGCGGGCGCCATCATATCTAGAAGATTATGTCAGATTAGTGGAACAAGAGAAAGCCGCCATGTGTATATCTACTGCAACAAAACATCAAATCTGAGTACTCAATAAATATCGTACGGAATTAGATTTAAATAATAACATTATTAAACGATCAGTAACAGATGATTTCATTTCGCATGCATTTTTTTTTTCTTTTCGAAACATTTCCGATAACAATCTATACGGGAGTAGTCAGAATTTTCGTTTTTTTTTGTGAGAAGGAGTGGGATGTGGGATACACCCTATTGCAAAGATGCACGTTAGCTGCAGAATACAGCTCCCCACCTGTCATCAATGCTACCAAAAGTGTCAGAGCGTTTGCCAACACTGCACTCGCTGTCGTGCTCAGAATATCGCAGCAATCGTCCTCTTTCTTCCATCAGCAGCCGTGCAGGTAAGTCGCTCTCAGCAATAGCTCCCGGGTATAACAGTGTTTGCCCCGAAATCGGCGGAAGCTATTTGGCAAATTCCACACCGGCCAACCACACGCTACGGCGCTGCGTGTTGCCAATGTGATAGGAATGAAAGAGTGGTGTATATTCTAATTGGATGCCGAAACTAGCTTTTTTTTTTGCTCATTTCGAATTAACGTATAGGGATAGAAGATGGAAACGGTATGAAAGCCCATTTTCAGTTCTAGCGATTGCTAGAACATGAGAAATATATGAAAAGGTACAAAGTAGAAGGAATGTAACGGGCCTGGGATTAAACCCACGACCTCCTGCGTATGAGGCAGAAGCGGTAGCCATAGGACCACCAAGCCCGTTTCTTTTGGATGAAAAACAATATTTGTTGAAAAACTTCGAATGTTAAAATCATTGTTTGTTGAGCTGAGTAAAGCGAAACTTAAGTAATTGATTGGTTTAGTAACTAACATACTGAGTGATTCATCTCCCAATCCAAATTTTGTTGGCAATGTGACGTCAATCGTCTAGACGCATGTGCTATGGAGTGTGGGTTGGTTTCCCGCCCGGTAAAGAGAAAACTTCTCGAGATTGAAAAATTCTCCACTGGTCCACTGGGTGTTATGAGTCCTGCCCGTTGTCTCATGCTAGGTGTTAAGTGTTCAGTCTGTACGACTCCTGGTCGTAAACGGTGTCCCTGATTTAAATTGTTGCCAAATACTGAGAATCCCTTCTTTGGTTCAACCGAAATTGGACGAATGGTTCGAAAGCCGTCAAAAATCAATGTAAAGTGCTTTCCTAAATCCTTTTACCGTGCGGGACCGAAATCCGTACAGCACCGAAATCCGTCCACTTCATGAGATATCAATAAATTAAAGGGGGTTAAAAGTAATTAATGTAGAAATAATTAATCTTATCCTGTTCAGATTCTTGGCAGTAAGCTTTTAGGGCATAGAATTGGAAAGAAGGCTTTGAAATTAAAACAACAAAAATCAAAAACAAATCTCCACCCACCAAACGCGGAGTTTGTGCCGCCATTTTATTTTCGGGTAGAGCATAATTGCACCAAAAGTAACTGTGTTTTTATTGCTTATTGCGAATCATTACATAAAATCAGCGGAATACAAATCAAAGGGATCCCTTCTCAAGGTGTGTATCGAACTATTTACAATGGTAGTTCGGTCAATCAGACTGTTTCAATTTAAATATTTAGTTAACAAATAGCTGTACGGATTTTGATCCTTTGATTCGAAATCCGTCCACGGTGGACGGATTTCGAGTCAGGAGTAGTTGATTTAATTCATTATTTTATGATGTTTTTCGTAGTTTTTAATGAGTAAATGTGAAACAGTTCAAAAGTAGAATCCTTCATGCTCCTGTGTCGATGACAAATGTTTTATTTACATTCGATTCCTATTTTCTAATGACTTTTTCATATACTAAGGTGCTTAAGTGTACGGATTTCGATGCCCCACGGTAGAGGCATCTTCTTCGTACCGATCCTCAGGATTGGTCGTTGTCTCAGTTTCAACGATTGCTTCAGGATTGATTGGACGCTGCAATATATTGCCCGCTTTCTTAATCAAAGTAGCTTTAGATATCTTGAAGGAAATCGTTTCTGATCAATTGCTTTACGGCAGAATTATTCAAAAAAGCAAAAACATCGTGCAGAACTCACGGCAGAGCAGTTCTACTGCAGCCTGAACAGGTTCGAGAGCTTAAATTATTTCCCCAACCGCCAAAAAATCGCCAATGAAGTTTAATTCGATTTAAAGCTTCAACTTATAGATCCGTTTGAGCATAGATAACATACTATTTCAGTGTGCTTTGGGGTCAGCCATTTATTCAAATTCAGAACAGACATGTTTTTGCAGCAAATCGTGTTTTACGTTTTTCTGAGAAACACTACTATGGCTTAGTGATGAACTCTTGTAATAGGAAAAATCACTTTAATAAAGATAAAAAAACTGCTAAGGCACGTACCTTTTTAACAATTTCATTTATTGCGAGAAAATTCTTGACGATGTCAGCAATGTTCATTGAAGAAGAAGTCATTGGCAGTTTGACAGATGGCAAAGAGAATGAAGCAACATGTATGATTAATGTCGATGATGATCGATTTTTGCTGTAGGTGAATTTCGTCGATGATGCTTACGTAGGAAAGGTTTATCCATGCGCACATTCCATTGTTGTATTTTTTGCACGATGACTCTTTACTGCTTGTAACCTAATATCTCTCCCATCTATGCTGGATTTCCTATTTATATGGGACAGATATGCGATTACATGCAGTTTAGCTGATATATGTAGGTGCAAATGCTGGGTAAAGCGTACCATTGGTACTTCGCGTACCTGAAGGAATAAAATAGACCCCATCTTGCGGTCCTTAGCCTCTTCCCCAGCAACTCCTATTCTAACCTCCCGTGGTGCTGGCCGGGATACGAGCAACCTTAGGGAAGATCGGGTAACCAACCCCGGTGGGAACTATGGTCGTATGCTGACAGGGAAGGGGGGGTTTGCTCCTCTCCGGAGGTGCAAATCTTATTGAGCGTCTGTTCTCCATGTCAGGATCGGCTCACAACAGCGTCTGTTCTCCATGTTAGGGGCGGCTGATCATCGTCCGAGTGTCAGCGAGGGACTCTAAGTGAAACTGTGCACCATGGTCCACCGGAAATAAGGAGGAATGGTCCTCCGGAAATTTAGGGGGTTTGGTGTCAGGCCCTGCAAGCCAGCCTTTAAAAATCATAAGCAACGAACAATCAACAAGAGAGTACGGACCGGAACCATCGGCGAAGACCACTGCGACGAAAAGGGACTAGCGATTGGAAACTCGGTTCGTGGAACTGCAAATCTCTCAACTTCATCGGGAGCACACGCATACTCGCCGATGTGCTCAAGGACCGTGGATTCGGCATCGTAGCGCTGCAGGAGGTTTGTTGGAAGGGATCAATGGTGCGAACGATTAGAGGTAATCATACCATCTACCAGAGCTGCGGCAACACTTACGAGCTGGGAACAGCTTTCATACACACAAAAAAAAATCGTTGGTAAAATTAAAAGAAACGTTGGTAAAATTGAGAGAATCAGTTAGTGATTTTCAGTAGAAAGTATAAGATTGTTAAAACTACAATTGGGAAAATGTCACTTCAGCAAGAACTTTGACAAGAGCCGATCTTTCAGAATAACATTTTTCTCTTAGAACTAAGTGTGTATTTTCTTTTCAAAACAACATTTTTCTCTTAAAACTAAATGTGTATTTTACATTGAAATCAACTGTCATACTTTCGAAACAACAAGCGTTGTGAATTGTATATTTCAATCAAAATAAATGTCAACAAATATATTAATAACAAAAATCAGTATTTATTTTTTCTTCCCGATTACTGTGTGAAGAACAGTGCCATTATTATTCCTGATACTATAGTATACCGCACCGCCTTTTCCATTATTGTGCTGGTGGTTTTTCAGTCCGTCTATATTGCGGTTGTGATTCCACTGTTATCCCGGTGGTCGCGCATGACATATTCCGCAGGTGGGGTGTCGGCTTGATCCCGTTCGTTGCTTAACAATATCGATCAGTTCCAGTGCTATCATCGGTAGAACATCGGCAACGTTTTGGTTTATTCGATCTGTTCCTAGGAAAAAAGGATTAAAAAAATTAAAATGGATTCGAGCCGTGCACACTATGTAAACATACCAAACACTCATCTTTTTCCGTTGTTCAGCTTAAACACCGGCTCTAACTTTTATTTCGACGAAACTGGAATCTTGGCACCTCCGAATACCTTCATCGCTCTCCGTCAGTACATTAAAACTTGACAACGCAGTTTTAAGCTTCGGTTCAACTTCTTTGGAAGGTTTGACTGCCGCTACCACTCGCTCCATAGTAGCTGCACTGCCCTATACCAAACCGGGTACTGACCGAAATAGTTTCGTTTCGTTATTTTGATTCATGGTGCTCCGTCGTCGTAGGATAGCAGTGCCTCCAAATTGTAATAGATTTTACGCACACTCAAAACACCATTTGTAATGGAGCCCAGAGCCTAATTCGCCACCTTCAACACCGTTCGAAGTCATCGTTCTGCTTCCTCTTCCACTAGCAAAATCATGTTTTTTTTAACTGCAGTTCGGATTAATCTCCACCTGAAAGGAAATGAGCAAATAGAATCGATTATATGAAGAATGCTTTGTGGACTCTGTGCTACCACATAGCGGATTGCGTTTCGTAAACATGAACGGAAGAGTAATAGAGATATCATATGCATTCAGAAATCTTACCTTAACAAATAAGAAATCTCTGGTGATCCCGAACCGACAGATTCATACCGTACAAGGTAAGCGATTCCTTCTGTGCGGCCAAGTAAAAACACTGATATTTAGCTCCTTGCAGCAGGCTCTTGATGCGAAGCTTGGTGAATTCGTTTCATTTACATGGTCGGCGTGGTGCTTTTAGTGACATTCGCTGATGTGGCTTTCTCGTCATCGATCCGAAATTATGGAAACTTGTTCTGTAATTGTAAATTAACAAATGATATTCATTTCATAACTATTATAATATAACCTAGCCTTACCGATTAATAAAGTTCCTTTCTTGCGGAAATACCACCAGTCAAACGCCACCACCATCCGAAAACATAACGGAAAGTCTTTCAACTTCAATCAGACCAAGGATCTTTTCGGTTTTCAAAACTTTTTCTTTTTTCTTGGCGCGCCGGATACGACTATTTTGCATGCGCCAGGATTTTTTAACGTAGCCGGAGGAACTACACTCACTAATTTACCGGTACGACCGGTAATAAATAAAGGATTTTTGCTGCAGCAACGGCAGCAACAGAAGATGCACGATAGAAAACAACACCGGGGTAAATTTTGTAAAAAAGCGCGGAGAAGATTTTCTTAAATTTGACAGTTGGATCAGTTGCCAAATGGATTTCATTTCTAGCCAGTGTTGCCAAACTTCAAGCAAATTTTAAATCATTTTGAAATTTTTTGATCTCTTAGTTTAAAAATATTCACTTTCGAAATAACAATATTTTGTTTGAAAACAAGCTTTCAATTTAAAAGTTTTATTCTCACATTGAATATTTCGCTACTTAAGATTACCAAAACTGGCACACTTTTGAAATGAGAGCGCATTGTTGTCAAAAACACAATTTTTTTTTTCTCTGTGTAGTGATGGGCGATATGCAAAGGCGCGTGATCGGGTGGTGGCCGATCAATGAAAGAATGTGCAAGTTGAGGATCAAAGGCCGGTTCTTCAACTTCAGCATAATCAACGTCCATAGCCCACACTCCGGAAGCACTGACGATGATAAGGACGCATTCTACGCGCAGCTGGAACGTGAGTACGACAGCTGCCCAAGCCACGACGTCAAAATCATCATAGGAGATTTGAACGCTCAGGTTGGCCAAGAGGAGGAGTTTAGACCGACTATTGGAAAGTTCAGCGCTCACCGGCTGACGAACGAAAACGGCCTACGACTAATTGATTTCGCCGCCTCCAAGAATATGGCCATTCGCAGCACCTACTTCCAACACAGCCTCCCGTATCGGTACACCTGGAGATCACCACTGCAGACAGAATCACAAATCGACCACGTTCTGATTGATGGACGGCACTTCTCCGACATTATCGACGTCAGGACATATCGTGGCGCTAACATCGACTCTGACCACTATCTGGTGATGGTTAAACTGCGCCCAAAACTATCCGTCATCAACAATGTTCGGTACCGACGACCGCCGCGGTACGACCTAGAGCGACTGAAGCAACCTGATGTCGCCACTGCATACGCGCAGCATCTCGAGGCAGCGTTGCCGGAAGAGGGTGAGCTCGATGGGGCCCCTCTTGAGGACTGCTGGAATACAGTCAAAGCAGCCATTAACGACGCAGCGGAGAACAACGTCGGGTATATGGGTCGAAGTCGACGGAACGATTGGTTCGACGAAGAGTGCAGACAGATTCTGGAGGAGAAGGACGCAGCGCGGGCGGTCGCGCTGCAGCAAGGTACCCGGCAGAACGTGGAACGTTATAGACGGAAGCGGAGACAGCAGACCCGCCTTTTTCAGGAGAAGAAACGCCGCCTGGAAGAAGCGGAGTGCGAGGAGATGGAACAGCTGTGCCGTTCTCAAGAAACACGCAAGTTCTATCAGAAGCTCAACGCATCCCGCAAAGGCTTCGTGCCGCGAGCCGAAATGTGCCGGGATAAGGATGGGAGCATCTTGACGGACGAACGTGTGGTGATCGAAAGGTGGAAGCGGCACTACGAGGAACATCTGAATGGCGCTGAGAGTACAGGCAGTGAAAGTCCAGGCAGCGGAGGAGATGACTACGTCAGTTCAGCGGACGATGGAAGCCAACCAGCCCCCACCTTGAGGGAAGTTAAGGATGCCATTCAACAGCTAAAGACCAACAAAGCCGCTGGTAAGGATGGTATCGGAGCTGAGCTCATCAAGATGGGCCCGGAAAAGCTGGCCACTTGCCTGCACAAACTGATAGTCAGAATCTGGGAAACCGAACAGCTACCGGAGGAGTGGAAGGAAGGGGTTATATGCCCCATCTACAAGAAAGGCGACAAACTGGAGTGTGAGAACTTTCGAGCGATCACCATCCTTAATGCCGCCTACAAAGTGATATCCCAGATCATCTTCCGTCGTCTGTCACCATTAGTGAACGAGTTCGTGGGAAGTTATCAAGCCGGCTTCGTTGACGGCCGCTCGACAACGGACCAGATCTTTACTGTACGGCAAATCCTTCAAAATGCCGTGAATACCAGGTCCCAACGCACCATCTGTTTGTTGATTTCAAGGCGGCATACGACAGTATAGACCGCGTAGAGCTATGGAAAATTATGGACGAGAACAGCTTCCTGGGAAGCTTACCAGACTGATCAAAGCAACGGTGGATGGTGTGCAAAACTGTGTGAAGATTTCGGGCGAACACTCCAGTTCGTTCGAATCGCGCCGGGGACTAAGACAAGGTGATGGACTTTCGTGCCTGTTGTTCAACATTGCGCTAGAAGGTGTTATGCGGAGAGCCGGGTGTAACAGCCGGGGTACGATTTTCAACAGATCCAGTGAATTTATTTGTTTCGCGGATGACATGGACATTGTCGGCCGAACATTTGCAAAGGTGGCAGAACTGTACACCCGCCTGAAACGTGAAGCAACAAAAGTTGGACTGGTGGTGAATGCGTCAAAGACAAAGTACATGCTTGTGGGCGGAACCGAGCGCGACAGGGCCCGCCTGGGAAGCAGTGTTACGATAGACGGGGATACCTTCGAGGTGGTCGAGGAATTCGTCTACCTCGGATCCTTGCTAACGGCTGACAACAACGTTAGTCGTGAAATACGAAGGCGCATCATCTGTGGAAGTCGGGCCTACTACGGGCTCCAGAAGAAACTGCGGTCGAAAAGATTCGCCACCGCACCAAATGTGTCATGTACAAGACGCTCATAAGACCGGTTGTCCTCTACGGACATGAAACATGGACAATGCTCGAGGAGGACTTGCAAGCACTCGGAGTATTCGAGAGACGGGTGCTTAGGACCATCTTTGGCGGTGTGCAAGAAGACGGTGTGTGGCGGCGAAGAATGAACCATGAGCTCGCCCAACTCTACGGCGAACCCAGTATCCAGAAGGTAGCTAAAGCCGGAAGGGTACGATGGGCAGGACATGTTGCAAGAATGCCGGACAGCAACCCTGCAAAGATGGTGTTCGCTTCCGATCCGGCAGGTACGAGACGGCGTGGAGCGCAGCGAGCGAGATGGGCAGACCAGGTGCAGAACGACTTGGCGAGCGTGGGGCGTATCCGAGGATGGAGAGATGTGGCCTCGAACCGTGCATTGTGGCGTCAAATTGTTGATTCAGTGTTATCTGTTTAGATGTTAACTAAATAAATGAAATGAATGAATGTAGGTGCAAACTATTCGAGATTTTTGATTCTGACAGCAAAATTGAAATACCGTCTCTAAAACCGGTATTTTCCATATCCAAAATTGGCCGGTAATACCGGTATTACCGGTTTCGGTACTACCGGTTAGACCACCCTAATTGCAACTCAGCTTGGGAACATATAATACTCCATCCATTTTTGCTTTCAGTCGTTTTCCGTTGACCAACATATCAACTCGTACATTCCCTGCCATATTTGTTTTCATGGTTTCACCACTTTTCGCTACAGCAATACGGACAGTTTCTGGCAGCTTGTACATTTCTTCAAAATATGATTCTGAGTTCAACATATGATTTGGTGCACCGGAGTCCACGTACCACTCAATTCGCTTACATTCTCCAGAGCTTCCGACAATCAATGCTTCTTCATCACAAGTCTCCAAAATGCAATATCTTCTTCAATACCTACATTTGCTTTGCCTCTGGTTTCAAATCTCTGTCGTCGATTGTTTGGTCTATAAACTTGATTACGATTCCTCTCATCCGTTGACTTTTCTTTACAGTTGTTGATTCGTCCCTGTAGTATATTGTATATTCGTCCCTGTAGTATATCGGCGATCGTCATCGCCCGGGTGGTATCTCTTCTAGCACAAAGAAGTTTCAGATCGATCAACTGGCATCGGCTCTCATAGCTCGGTAGGTAAAACGGATCCCTCCATGACAACTTCCGAAGTGCAAATCGCAGGAACCGACGTTGGACCGATTCGATACGTTCGGCGCCATTGTTGTACGCTGGGCTCCAAACTGCAGAGCAGTACTCTAGGGTAGAACGCACAAGAGAACAGTAGATGACTTTCAAGCAATAAATGTCGGAAAAGTGCGAATGTAATGGTTCCATGATAACGAGTTCGAACAGCTTAGAAACGGCGCTTAATGACGTGATTCCTCGGTAATTGTCTACGTTGCGTTTGCTACCTTTCTTGTGCACCAGAAACATGTGAGCGATTTTCCAGCAAAAAGGAAATTTTTCACTAGATAGTGACAAATAAAAAATACGATGAAGCAAATAATAAATTTGTTTTTTGAGGAAAGCAAACGGAATACCGTCTGGTCCTGGATTATAGGTCGACTTGAGTTTTGTTGCGGCCCTAGAAATAGCTTCAACGTCGACATCTAACACGCCTAATGTTTGGTTGCTTAATGGAACGTTGCTAGCTGCGAGTCTAACTTGGTCAGCACTAATACGCTCATCGCTGAAGACACTGGCAAATTTTTCAGCGAATAGCCCCCAGAGCTCCGATGGGGTAGACGCTGTTTCATCGTTGTACTGCATTGAAGATAGCAGACCAGATTCTTTGCGCTGTTTATTGATGTAACTCCAAAAAGATTTCGGCCGCTGCTTGAACTTACGCTCAATACTGTGCTGGTAACGCAAAAAGTTCTGACGACTGACACGCTGGTATTCATGGTTAAGCCTCACGTACTGATCTCGCAATGGTGTTGTCCGATACTTGGTAAATTGCCTCAAAGCAGCTCTCTTAATTGTTTTCAGTTTTCGTAATCCGCTTGTCTACCAGGAAGGTCACGAAATGTTATTCAGAACTCTCTTTGAAACGTGCCTATCGTCCCTATCGATGACGTACATCATGACATGTGAGAAGGCTAGAGCAGCTTCATCCACATCATGCGTATTGAGAACGTTTCCCCAATCGATACTCGATAATACATAAGTAATACTTAAATGGTCGGCTTTCTTAAAATCGTATGACACGGGCGCAGTACGTTCGATGAAGTCGTGTACATGACTGTATTCGATGCTGATAAGTAGAGGAGGGTGATGAGCAGCATTTTTGACCAGTGCGCAAGGTGCTGGCAAGATGAGCGGTGCGGTGTCCTGTCTGCTTACAAAGCATAGGTCCAAAGTGTGACCGTTTTCATTCACAATGCCGTTAATTTGGCTAAGAACGGCTGAGCTGCAGATATCAAAAGGCTGACAGCGCCAGCATGCAGGATCGAATGTTCTGGATCAGGGTAAAGGAAACCGCTGTGGGACTGCTTCCAAGAGACACCAGTCAGGTTGAAATCGCCCAGGACAAGCACTTCGCCAGTCGGAGTGACCGTTTCTAAGACGGCGAAGACTGACTGGCAGTGAGTATCGATGAGTTGTATGTCACGGACCAGATCAGGAGGGATATACAACGAGCACAGGAACACGCTAAAATGAACTACTCAAAATTGAGTCGAATCCGACTCATTTTCATTAAAAACGGGACAACTCAAAATTTGAGTAAAAGATACTACTTCAATAAAATGATGATTTCGCGAAAGTTAAGCTTGGCCTTCCATCAATTTTAATACGACAGATGCGAATCAAGTTTATCTATCTATCTAAGTGCATTTTACGACAAACAGACTCCTAGTTTAAGTGCAATCATCATTTTATTGAAGTAGTATCTTTTACTCAAATTTTGAGTTGTCCCGTTTTTAATGAAAATGAGTCGGATTCGACTCAATTTTGAGTAGTTCATTTTTAGCGTGAATAGTCTTCGCTCACCTATCTCGATTGATACCCAGACTTGTTCAAGACTCCTGCAAGAATCACTTTCAACTGGTTTTGCTTTGATTCCGGAACTCACGGCAATCAAGACACCGTCACCAGTAGACTTCCTGCTGTTGCGTTATGACTAAACATTTGGCTGGAAAGTTTTCTGGAGTCGAGCCATGTCTCTGTTATTACTATAACGTCAAAGCAGGAACTTGAAATAGCGAGGCGGTGGTTGTCGATGCTTGTGTTCAGACCACCTACGTTTTGATAGTAGATGGTAATGTCTGTTGCTTTCTCATCGCGATGCAGTGGTACACTGGAATTTGAGATACTCTTAGGCGAAGCAATAGTTGGTCGCTGATCATACTTGCCAAACATTGGAGGTCGGAAGGCCACGTCTCCCAGCTCATACGCAGGGCCGGGACGGCTGCTGGTCGCTGGTAGGGATGGCTCGACTGCGATGAGTGGAATAGGGGCTTCCTCACGGCCGGTGTTAAGTGTGCGTCCCGGTGGAGAACTGAATGAATAATCAGCCGGAGCTGGACGTTGCGTTTGGCTTGGTGCGAGTCGATAGCTTGGGTTAGATCTCGGTGACAAACTAGCAGAGCTTGAGAATGGATCGTTGATGCTAAGGACGAAAAACGGATCAGAGAGCGGATTGTTCCGTGGTGTTGTGTACTTGCCTGTAGATGGAGTTCGGAAGACCTATTCGAAGGACGAAGGACCGGGACGGATGTTGGGCGCTGGCAGGAGGGGCTCGACTGCGTTGAGAGGGATTGAGGCTTCCTCAGAGCTAGCGGCAAGATTGCGTCCCGATGTTCGGCTTGTAATTTTCAAGTGACTAGACAAACTGCTGAAAGGGAAAGACGGATGAGAGAACGGATCGCTCTGTGATGCCGTATACTTGCCTGTGGTGCAAGCAAGGTGGAAGGCCCCTTTCCCACCACCAATCTCAGGACCCAGACGGCTATGATGATCGGAGGCAGCAGAGAGCGGGACTGGATTGGGGCAATCAGGGGCTTCCAATAAGCTTTCTACGGCGCGTCTTGGTGTTGCGGAGTCTTTAGGATGAGTGATTTGCCATCGTATGACAGGATGTTGTGCGGTTTTGCAGTGGCTTGCATTCAACACGCTGGATCCTGTCCGGAAGAACTGGGAGGCGTCCGAGACTGGAGAGATGATGACAGAAGGCGTGTTCACGCGGGGCATCCATAAGTTTTTTGAGAGGTCCTCAAATTCTCGGAAAAGTTTTCCTGTCGGCCAAGTTTCTGGTCTAAGCGCAACTTCCTTCAATCTCACTGCCATTCCGACCTTGAATGACATGAAGCTCATTCTGCTGACATCGGCACCTTTCTTGACTAGCGGAATAACCTTAACAGGATCTTCACATTGGACACACTCTTTTACCAGTTTTTCGATGGACTCGCATTGCACACTGGGATGTATTCTTGAGAGGTACAACCAGAACTGCTCGACGGGTACAGGGACAGTAGGAACCTTTGCCGAAACAGAGCAGACACTCACTTTAGTTCCGCTAACGACAGATTTACTGGTGTGTATGCTTTCATCGCGACGTCGTTTTAAGATGGTTGGCGTGTGAAAATTCCCGGACTGGAACGACTCGGAGTTGAAAGAGCAATGCCTTTGGAGCTTTAGACTATAACAATAAATATTTGATAAAGGTTACAATTTCGGAATTTCTTTCATTATCATGAACAGGGCTTCATTTTTGTGTGATTTTCAACTTTTCATGTTTTATTGGCTTTTTGTCACTAATGTGTGTTCCATCATCATCGTTATCATCAATACTATATACTTTTACAATAGTAATAATAATTTTATTATTTATAATAATATAATCCACATTATCACACTCGCTCGCAGCTCTCACTTTCGGCGATGTCGCTCGATTCACCCTAATGCGTATTTATTTCAGATGCGCGTATGTGCTAGTTGCCCATCAGCAATGATACTTTCTTCTGAATGAAAAACATTTTATTTTCATCTGAGCTTCAAATCAAAAGTGTAGTTTTTTTTGTGTTTTTAGTACATACTTTTTGCTTCGACAGTGTTTGGATGAGAACGGAAAACAAGACAGGTACTGATTCATTCAATGAAAATGATAAAACGATACGCATCATACGCCGGATTTGTTTTTCGCGTTTCGCGTGGAGGGAGCATGGGTGGATCAACATCTCGGTTCGCGGCTAAAGTAACACACGAGTCAATAGCTGCCTAATAATACAAAGTAATTACAGCGGGAAGTTAAGTTCTATCTTTATGTAACATACATACATAAGCCATACGTACGCACATACACGTGCGTACAGAGCGGGTCTTATCGATTGGAAAGACTATTTTCTTCGGTGGAAGTCGTTTGTGGTGTTGACGCACGGTGCGGGTTGCACCATTCGGTTGCCATTTGTACGAATACAAACGATGTGGAGGGTTAACAGAACAATAGAAAACAAAGTAACAATGGTGTGACAGGGGACGTAACCGGGGTACAACAAAAGGGGGTTTAAAAACGATGAAGGTTGCATTTTGATGTATTTTTTGTGGGGAAGTTTGTCTTTTCTTGTCCTTACATTCGAATCAATGCTTATTTACAATCTTACACGCGACAGTGTTCTTTTTTATTTTTTCTTTAATCTACATTATTCATCAAGTGTGGGTGTGTTTTTTTTGTGGGCGTGTGGAAGGTAAACAAATTCTTAAGTGGATCGGATGGATCGTCTTATTCTTCTTCGCACATTTCATTTGTTTGTTTTCCTACTTGTTTCTACTTGTGTTTTTATCTAAAAGTTATATAGTAACGAATGTTTCATTTTTTTGGTGGTAAAGTTGTCTTTTCTTACTTCCATTCAAAGGGGGCTTCCTCGTGGTTGTCAACTTCTACTTTCGAGTATATTTAACGTTAAAATTACACTACTAGAGGGTTTGTTTTGTTACTTTTAAGTAGCTGCATTCATAATACATCAATTTTATAATACACTAACTCCGCGGTTTCGCTACACAATTTTGGGGATTTTCGTACCTAATTAAGTATATGTCTTCATTTACTTAGTTACAAAGTGGAAGATGTTTACAAGATTTGCTTTTGTTTGTTGTGACGGGTTAAGAACCGTAACACACAAACAGATTTTTGAACAATTGCATTTTATACATTTCTTTTTAATTTATTAAATATTAGATCACTATATGTACAGAAGAAAAAATATATAAATTTATATAGATTTAAACAAAAATTTAAACTATGAACAAATGGTATATAATTAACACTACGATTATTAAAGGCGAAGGCAAAATTTACAATCTATTTTCTACAAAGCAATGAGGAAGAAGATGACGGAGCAAATAGCTGTACAATTGCGTTGTGAACTTCTAATTTATTTATTATGACATTTTCCATGCCTTTAATTTGGAATTCTGATTCCGGCGAAGCAGAATATTTTCCTAATGGTTCTGGGTGAACGGTGAAGCCACCTAAAAATTTCAGAATTTGTCTTTTATTTTCCTTTGTCTTGACACCATGTTGCCATGTTCTTCGCATGTCGAACTCGATGGCAAACCGAATTCGTGCCGGTCATTTATGAGTGAGTGTTTCTGCGGCTGACTGACAGGTAATGGGTATTTTTGGCTTTCATTGTTTCTGTTAATGAGTGTAAATGGTGTCCTATTGTCGTTATCCGCAAATGGGGGGGAGGGGCGCACATTAGAAGATCTTACTTCCAAAACATGAAACAGTTTACCGGTTGATACACCTAAGCTAGTTATTATAACGATACAAAGTATTAATATCCTAGACTTTGCGAACGGAATGATTGTGAGATTTTATCGTTTTGATTAGCTTTCGGTCTTTCTTTGCCATTATTAAGTAAATAGGGAGGGGTGTGGAGAGAATGATCTCTCGTTTTGTTAAATGGTTGTTTGACTTTTTCTTTCTTCATTTCTTCTAATATTTGTGCTTCACTACAAATGTAATTTGTACCATTGGTTCACTATATATTTTAATTAGTTTCAAACCACACACGCTTTTTATAATTACTGGAGCAGAGCCATAGTTTCACTCTGTGTATTTTGTCTCTATGATTTATTACGTTTAACTAGTAATGAGGATTAGTGTTTTTGTTGTTGTTTTAAATCTGGATCATACGATTATCTAATTTCGTCCAAGGTTTTAGGAATATTTCAAGAATTATGCTTTTTTTAGCAAATCATGTTTTTCGAGAGTGTTTTTTAACAGCGATTAAGCAATACTTCAATACATACCGTTTTAATAAAATTTCAAACATGCATCATATTCCAAATACTGGTTTATTAACGAAAATTACAACATTTATTTCATGACTTTAGTTACGACATTGATTTTTTCTTAAAACGTCAGTATTCGCAATACGAGTCATGTTCGAAATTTGAGTCAAAGTGCGATAATATATTTTTAATGATTTTGTATTATTGGAAACTGTTGCGCATTGAATAACTGATTGACTTGACTTTTTTCAAAGAAAAAAAAAGAGATTAATACATGTACAGTAAATGACTAATATCTGGACAACAAACTCAACTTTGTGTCAGGATATGGTTCTGTTTCGAATCCCGAAATAATGTTTAATTAAAGTTAGTTTCAATGATGCTTCAGTCATGCTGCTAGCAGAACAAAATTTCTTTTGACAGACATCGAATAGCTTTGAAAGGCCATTTTATTGGGAATAACAACGAAATTTCGGTGAATCCGAGTAGGCTCATTATTATTATTCTTTCTTATTTGATCTTCACGTGACAGTTTTGAAATTCAAAACATTTAATTGATTCCCGATAGAATAGGAGCTATGTGGAACTTGTGGAGTTATTTTGTGATTTCTTTACAAAATGGTCATATTGTAGACCCAGACCTGAATCTTTTTCAATAATTTATTGTGCGGTACCGAAATCCGTGCTCTTTGTACCTTATCAAAGTCATGTAGTCTTCGTCTAGGGCTAGAGTGAAGCGCCACCTGATAACGAACCGGATTAAAGAAACGGCGGCTTGTGAGAAGCAAGCAGCTTCTCTCCAACTTAAAAAATCGTATTCTCTGACGAAAAACATAGATGTGGTGTCCAACACGCGCACTGACCGGTTTATTTCGCCGAAGAAGGACGAGGAAGTTGGTGTTCGGGGCAATCGCATCCAATGGATTGGCAATACCCGCGGTATTCATCAAAGAGGATCAAGTAAATACGAAGGTCTATATCAGGATCTTGAAGGACCATCCAATGCCATGGATCAAGGAAAACTTTGGAGAAGACCAATTTGTAGGTTTCCAGCAGGATGGAAGAGAACCCAAGCTTGGCTGACTGAAAACCAGAATTTTTGGTCGAAGGAGTTTTGCCACAGACCCCCCCCCCAGCCCGGGTTTGCATCCACTGGGTTATTCCATATGTGCCAATATTCAAACTAAGTCAGTGTGGATTCACTTAAATCATTAAATCTCAAGGCATGGGACTCAATATCAGCATCGTAGCGTCGTATATTACGACCGTGTGTTCCAGGTTCAGACCCCGCTTGGAGCAGGTGATTGAAAATCAGGTATGATGAATCAAGTTTCGAACATGTCAGTTTGTTCCCATTTTTTATTTTGATATTATACACCAGTGCTTGCAAATTTCGTCTTATTCATTTGAACGCTGAAAAGCACATCTATTTGGGATTTGTAACGATTGTTTTTCGACGAGTAAATACAAAACATTGATTTGCCAGACTGTCCGGTCGTTTCAATCGATTCACTGGTCCTCGACCATCTTCTGCGGAGAAATCTTCCGGTCACTTATTAACTAATAGATAGCCATTATTAGCAATAATGGCTATCTATTCGTGAATAAGTGTTAGTAAGATTTGTCCGCACGCAAATTATTGTTTTGTCTTTACTCGCCGAAAAACGATCGATGCAAATCATAATCAGCAATTCGTGGCGATCGATCTATTGTAAACAAAAGTAAATCTAGTCAACAATTTTTTAACTTGTAGCTTTCCAAGCCTTCTTAGTTGGAAACTAGGATTTTGGAAAGTGCTTCTTGGAGCCAGAATGCCAGTAATGGTGGGGCACCAGTAAATTAGGCGTAATCGCGTAATCATCGGCGTAATCATCGATAATTAGGCGTCAGGGAACTTCTTCCACGATTACTTTCGGAAATTTCTTTAGGATAACTTTATTCTTCCGAAAATTGCTTCTGCAATTGTTTTAGCAATTCGTTCAGAAATTCCTTTAAATTTTTTTTTGGAAATTCGATTGGAAATTCCTTCAGAAATTCGTATGAAAATTATTTCAAGAATTCCTCCAGGTATTTTTTTTAAATTTCCTCCAGGAATTCCTACCAAACCACTAGGATAAAACTCTAAGACCTTTCTTACAAATTGTTAACTTAATTCATGGAGGAATTCCTGAAGGAATATACAAACAAATTTCTCCAAAAATTCGTTTGGAGAATTTCTTTAGAAATTACTTCAGGAATTCATTCAGGGATTTCTTCGAACATTCTTTTCGGAAAATCTTAGACAATTCCTTATTGCAGGAATTCTTTTGAAAATACCTCTAAGGATTCCTTTGGAAACTTCTTCAGCGAATTCCTCCAGAAATTCTTTGGGCAATTTCTTTGAAAATTGCTTCACAAACTTCTTAAGAAATTCCTACGAAAATATCTTTTAAAATGCATTCTGGAACTCCTCCTTTAGAAATTCCATTAGATTTTCTTTTGAAAATTTCTTAAGCAATTTTTAGGAAATTTTCTTGCACACTTAATTTTTCCTGGGATTTCAGCAAAATGTTTAACTTTTACCGAGATTCGCACAGCCGGGCCCCAGCAAACATGTTTTTTTTACCGAGGTTTCTGTAAGAAATTCAGCAAAAAATTAGTCTAAAATCAGCTAACAAACGTATTTTTTGCCGGAATATCAGTTTATTATTTTGTTGGCGCACGGGTGTGCGGATTTTTGTCGAGCTGTAGGAAAAAAAACCAAGTGTGTGGCAAATCTTAGAGATATTCTTCCAGAGATTCCTTCGGAAATAATTTCTGGCATTCCTAGAGGAATGTAAAGAAAATTTTGGAATTCCTTAGTAATTTTCCTCAAAAATTCCTTCAAAATTTCCTCCAGGTACTCCTCTTCCTCTTTTTAAAATTCCGTCAGGAATTCCTTCGATAATCAATTGAGTTGCTTCGGATATTCCTTCAGGAATTCCGTTGGAAATACCTTCTTGTGTTCTTTCCGTAATGTCTCCAAAAATTTCTTAGAAAATATTTCCGGAATTTTATTAAAAGTCTTTTTTTAATCGTAATTAAGGAGACTTTCAGCCCTAGGCTGGCTCGTCACCGAAATTAAAAGCTATTTTATTCTTCCATCTATTCTCGTTCAGAAATTTTGGAAAGAATTGTGCAAAGTTTTACTAAAGGAATTATCGAAGAAATTAAGAAATTCGAAGTAACTTTTGGAAAAGCAAATTCCAGAGAATTTTCCGAAGGATTTTCTGAAGAAATCTCTAAAAGAATATGCGATGAAATTTCAAAACAATATCCGAAGGGGTTATCATAATTACTCCTGTAGGAAGAGTTCCCGAAAGAACAAATCAAGACAAACTTTTCAAACCGACTTATCTAGGTAGGTGAAGGTTTCCACTACCTGTTGATGGTGTTAGGTTGCGTGGGAGAGCTATCAGATTCGAAAAATCGTCGTTTGAATCTTTGTTTACAAAAGCAGATAAGTCGTTTTGAAAATTTTGTCTTGAAATAATTCCAGAAATTTAAGGGAAATTATTCAACTTTTGCTTCCTATTGAATAAACAGCAGCTACTGAGTTAAGATCTCAGAAATCAACGAAGCCTAAGCTCATTTAAAATTTAAAAACTCATTTGCCATTGAGATTTCACGACACAGTTCCTGACTCTATCAGACTGATGAAAAAGTGATTTTCTTAGTTTGATGTTTTTGTATTTTTATAATTCCGTCCTAATATCATTTTTGATATAATCGCTTGACAATCATCTCATCACACTCTCCATAGATGGTGTTGTGCGCTGTTGTGTCCTGGTGGCCGATCAGCTTGAATCTTTCTACCGACAGTATTCTGAACCCTGTCGTAAAACACCCGGATGAAGCCTCCCAGATCCTCACGGTCCAGGTTCTCCTGGAAATCGGCGAAGATTTCAACCAATCTTTCACGATAGAAGTACTGGACTTCCCCGTATGTAAGAGAAAAGGAATATCTGCAGGACCGGACAACATGGGGTATCCGATGCTCAAACATCTGCCAGCTGGCGGAAAATTGGCTCTTCTCGAGGGCATTAATGAATAGTAGATGGCCGACACACTCCTCGAAGAATGGAAATCCTGCATCGTCGTTCCTATCCAGCTTTCCACGCTTTCCATATCGCTTAATGGCGGCTGCTATACATAATTTTGACAGTAACTACTTCCAGACACTGAACTGAAATTTTACGCCTGGCAAACCATGATTTTGCATATTCAACGACTTATTTATTATTTATAAACATGAATATTTATGAATGGCTGCATGTCTCATCTTCAAATTTAAATCTTGAATGATGAAACAACATTATATCTTTACAGGCTTTCTTCGAGTAAAGTTTTTACCCGCAATTTCTCAATCAAACGAACGAAGCTTTTTTACTACTATAATATAAAATGATCCAAAAATGTTTTCAGTTGCGGTTAGAACTGGGCTACCTTACTATAAGAAGTGGTGGCAAAATGAGATTTTGTTAATAAAACTAGTCTCGATTAAGGAAGGCGTTTCTTCTGCGCTAGTATTATTACATTGAAGCTATTGTTATTAAAGAAAACAAGAAAAAATTTGATCAACTATTCTAAAATTTGATTAATAGTTTTTTGAATAATGTGACGTACATCGTGGTACATCTAAGCATATTGCCATATTTGTTGCAAAACTTTACCGTCTTCCGTGAGTCAATGAACGGCATTCAATCGTAATATGTGCTCGGATTGTCTAGTATTCCCGCTCGGATGCTCATATTTTCAAGTATGTACGAAAATAGTATTTGAATATCCTTGTAGTTCGATACCGTCTTCATTAAGGAAAACATAATTTTGTCATAACTTTCAGATTGGTCTCCCTTAGCGCGACCAAAATCATTAATTCGGAGGATAAAACCGATGACGCTACTAGGGACACATTTCCATTTTCCAAAATGAATTGAGCAGATGCGGACAAAAGTTCAAGCCTCAAAACTATTTATTTCCTTATGGAATCAGTTCAGTGTGTGGAAGTAGTTATTGTCAAAATTATTTATAGCAGCTGTCATTATGGTGAACGTGGAAAGCTGGATTCCGAAAAACCATCCAATCGTCCTTATAATCGTCGCAGCAAATGTCATGGAGCGGTTAGTCAACAGACGACTGACAGCATGCCTCGGAAGCACTGCCTGGCCGGCTGAATAGAGACAACGCACGTTCAGTACGTACTTTGCGTCGCTAGGCCAAATTTTTGACGAGGCTTCCCCGCCAGTTCATATCCCTAGACGAGAATATCATTCCCACAAAAAAAAAGAGCGTCATGATGTTCAGGGATTATTTCGACTAGGGATCCTATAATGAGAGATATGCAAATACTTTTCCAGGCGATTTAGCAACGCTGTTACTTTTGTTAGCAAACGCTTCCAGCACTGGCCGCAGCGCAAAATGTTGAAGCTTGTATATGACTTTGCATTTGATAACAATTTGGAATATGTTTGTCTGTCCACTAACAGTGTTTAAATAAGCATTATCACTAAAATAAAAGTGCAATACAAATAGGCGAAACACGATACATAAGCTAGATTACTTCTACTCGCGAAAGTAAAACAAATTGTTTATTCGATGAAACTTTTCTTAAAATCTATCTCAATACCTCTCAACCTCGTCTCAATCTGCAGCAATAACAACGTTCATTTGGCTCACGTTTTGACAGTTCTCAATGCTCGATTGGCTTACAATGGCCGCTTTCGCATATCTCTCATTATAGGATCCCTAATTTCGACCGGATCCAGGACGAATGCTAAACCAGGTTGAATCTGATTAAAAATATCTCCCGGTGTAGGGAAAGAAGCTTCCGTCCTACGTAGCACCTACTGTCTCGAACTGGTTTGTTTAAATGTTTACGACTTGATTCTGAGGCCAACGTACTACCGATTGGTTAGAACCATTTTTGGACATCTGGACGAATAGATCTCTCTTTGAAGAAAAATCTTAAAAAGACCCGAACAAGACACAAACACAGGCTCGTGTACAAAAACAAACGATCGTGGACAAATAACTTTCCTTCCGGGAGAAGACCGACTCCGTACTGGACACACTAATGTCGCCCATCATCATCGTACTATTTTGAGTCGGAACTACTCTGGTCCATTTACCCAGTAGAAGCATAAAAATTAGAACGCTAGAGGTGCTGTAATCTCTTACAGCATTTGCGATCAACATGATTCAACCATAGCAATCCGGATTCTGCTTAAAGGATTTTGTCGGTACCTTGAATGTCAAATTCATTGTTTGCTTGCTCTCAAGTTTGAAAATTG
The DNA here is from genome assembly GCF_024139115.2 of Armigeres subalbatus. Taxonomy (NCBI): domain Eukaryota; kingdom Metazoa; phylum Arthropoda; class Insecta; order Diptera; family Culicidae; genus Armigeres; species Armigeres subalbatus. Next base: position 355,651,470 of record NC_085141.1, read on the forward strand.
GGCTACTGTAAATCAACATAAACGAACTTTTCATTGCCAATTTGAACGCGAAATACAATTAAAAAATTGTTTTCATCATTTTGACTATGCAGCAATGGAGGAATACAGTTCAACTCATTCGTCTTGTTAATTTTTAATTAATGAAAAAAGATGGTCGCACTGGAACTGCCCGTCGCATGAATCGAGCATAAACTATGAGAATGCATTTAGCTCCGAGTTGTCTTATCTCGGTGAGCTTTACAATGTGGTAAATGATTATGGATGCCAGAAAATGAGCTACAGTAAGAAGTCAGTGTATTGAGGAAGAATGCTACAAAGCAGAAAGCTATCACTCGAAGTACGATAAATACGATTTAGTGGCAGCTAATTCAGTGCCTTTCTGTGGCAAAATCCACCGTACTTCTTATGATCGGCATTCGAGGTTGTTAAATGCTGATTCTCCTGCTAAACGATTTCGGTCGATCAATCCCCAATAGGTAACATTAAAGTTTTATACTGGTTTCAAAATGGTTTTGGAGAGTAAATCATGGTTTTCAAAAATGCGTCCTGCTAGCGGTTGTTATTGTGCACATCTATTGTCTACGGGCTTGACGAAACCAGCCAAGAGAAATCCATCGAGTCATCGGACACCCCGTCCAGGCGGTCGTGATCCCTCCGTGAGGTTTGCAATTTAAAAAAATGAATAAAAATAGACTGACGAAACTACCCATGCAGAATTAATCATAGTAACCCATGAGTCAGCAGACAAAATTTGACAGCTCTATCAGTCGAACTCTAATCGTGATGGCAAAAACAGTGAAGCAACTCCGTTCAGAAGTGTGCGCGTTCAAAGAAAACTGACATCGTGTGGCACTTTGTGGACGCCGGATACGCTCGTTCTGACATCTAAAACATCTTGGCACTATTGTGACAACAATCAGAGCATCGAAAGAAAGCCCGGTTCCGAACGGCCGACGGCCTTGAGCGACAAGATGCTCCAAAGGAAGCTGAAGAGGAAGACCGAGGGAAAAGTGGTTACATCGTGATTTTCATGATTGTCAGTAAATTGTTTGCTGAGTTTCAGCAACGAAACGCCACTTTGGCACAAATATCGACAAAAAATAAGTTTGCTAATGTTTGGGACGAATGTTGAAATAGTCAGATAATTGACGAAGAAGAGAACTCCAAAATTACCTTTGAAACTTATCCAAACAGACTCTTATTTGTAGGTCTTCCAGAGTAAACAAATATTTTGTAGTACAGAAAGAAATTGTGCTTCACAATCGATAAGAAAACAGTGGCAGTTAAAACGCGTTAAAACATTGTGCCGAATAATCATTGCTCAGTTACTATGTTAATACTCCTACCTTTAAGAACCTTGTGCTCGATAGAAACAACGATTTGACAGCAAACGCGCTGTTTCAAGTTTGAGACTGCGTCTCTTTGATATTAATACAGCCTCGTTAAGTAGAATGAGTCACGTTTGAGCTCTTATGAAACAACTCATCCTACTCGGTTGGCATTGTACAAACAATACGTGTGAAAGAGTTGGCTCTAAAAATAGACGGCGAGAGTTCGGCTATTTACTTGCTTGGCGTACCCGCTGAGCTGCGGAGAACGACGGAGGTCCTTCGTAGCTTAGAGCGAAAAGCACCTGTCCAGCATACTGGGGTCTTGGGACCAAACCCCACCGAAGGAAGTGTTTACTTTATCCAAAACATTTTTCCAACCAAATCTTTCACATGTTGTACATATGCACAAATCGAGTTTCAAACATAGTTATTATTTACCATTCTGGGTGGCTTATACCCAGAATATATGCTACTAACTTTGAATGTACGAAACATGTTGATTGTGTTGTAATAATGCTCGGTAACAGCTATGTCCGCCATGTTTGGTCATTGTTTCAATGATGTTTTTCTCAAACTGGTGACAGCAAATATTCCATAATTTGACAATTCGGGACCGATTTGCGGTTTGGGAGTGACTTATTCACTAAATAAACATTGGAAGGCTAAAGTAATTTTTTCTGAAAAAAACACGGTTTGTATTCAACAGAATTAGCAGTGGAATTGACTTTCCTCCATCAGGTAAGGGAATTAATTTTGGAGGAAAACGCTTGCATTCTACGGAATCCATAAAACAATGTTTATTTACAAAACAAGTTACGCCCGAATCGCAAAATGGTCCCGAATCGTTAACGTGTAGTAGCTCCCATTTAAACAATGTAATAATTCATGCAATTCTTGCAAATTTTGATGTAATTTTCAGCTAGCATTGTTTGACGTTTAAATAATCAAATTTGATCGTTCATAAATCAACATAAGAAAAAGTATTTCGCAACAGTCTCCATTAATACAGATATAAAACTTGTTCCTTATACGGATTCGAAAAATTTGCCTCGCCCTATTGTGACACCTAAATGTTGTGTTTTGTTGGTTGTTATTCGGAGGTGGTGGTGATGGTGGTTTCCGTTTGTTAAGTAGCAAATAAATTAAGGTGAAAATCCATATTCGATTCTAAACAATGTAGAAATAAACACACATACTCGGCTTAAGTAGTTCAATTTTCATCCGTGTGCTAGCGATGAATGTGTCTGTGTACGTGGCTCTCTTTCTCTCGCTCTCGTTCACTCACTATGGGTTGGATGGATGGTTTCTTGTTGCGCTTGACTCGATTCGTCTCGTCATTGTGTCTCACTTGGTTATTATTGGTAATCATTCAGTTTGTGTTCACGTTTTCTGACTATTGTTGTTTGTGTGGCTTTGTGTTTGTTTTAAAAAATAACTAGCAAAAATTTTGATTGCGTTTGATTGTTTACTTAACATTACGAGAAAGAACGAAAATTACTTAAAAATTAAATATTGCTTCGTGTAAACAAACAAAAAAATCCGAAAAATTTAGAGTCAAATGCTTGACGATTGACGTTCCGTCAATTCAAAATTAAAAACAATAACAAACAAAAGAACGCTACTCGCGCGAACATCACACGAACCGATTTAATGGTTGTATCATTCTGACTGTATTGGTAGTGTGTAACTGTTAATAACGACGGTACTATTCAACGTTGCTGTAGTAGTTGTAGCAGTAATAGTAGTAGTAGTAGGTAGGTCGTATACACGAGTATCCGAGAAAAAACGAACAGTGTTGGCGTCTTTATCTTTACAGGTTAGGAGAGGTCTCAAAAGTATATTCACGAATAGCGTTCCTTTCTTTCGCGTTCTGTGGCTGTGTGAGTGTGTCTGTGCGTAGCATATTTTGCCTTTGTTCAACAATTGCAAAACTTATGTTTAAGGTTATGCGTTTCTATCACATGGTCGATTTCAATATTCATAAACAGTAAACGTCTATCTTACAAACGGGTGGTGTGCATTTCCAACCGGTAGCAGCAGTAGTAGTAGAAATATCGGTCCAAATCTGGCAGCTGGTATCATTCGTGAAGGTTCTTACTCAGCAGCAGATTGTTGTGATGTCCGGACAGATGCCGCATCAGTTCCGGCTGCGTCTCGAAGTACAACGTACAGAAGCAGCAGCTGAACCGACCGCCATCGTCCGGAGCGTTGAGTATGTTCCGATGCACCGAACAAAGATGCTTCAACAGGTGAGCTTTCTGTTTGAACATCGCCACGCAGAGCCGACAGGCGAAGGGTTTCTCGCCGGTGTGAACCCGCAGATGAGTCTTCAGGTTCCAACTCATACCGAACGTCTTACCACAGAACTCACAGCGGTACTCCCGGACGGCATTGTTGCCACCCATACCGCCACCTCCTCCACTCCCAGCGCTTCCTACTCCGGGTCCGTTGCCACCGTTGTTGCCGCTGCTTCCGGATCGGGCGTTCAGTTCGGCTTGACAATTCTCCAGGTTTTTCATTTGCTGGATCAGTTCCGCCGGACTGGTTTCCGCATTGGGTCCATCGTGGACGTACGGAATTCCAAGCAGATCGCCGGGACCGCCTGGAAGACCAGCCAGAGCTGCCGTCGGCCATGGATACACGAAGGGAGCGACCGCCAGCTTGTTGTCCGCACTGGGCGGTCGTATCCGGTTGTTATTGTTGTTGTTATTATTGTTGTTGACCGCGTGGCTATTCACCAGGCCAATGTCGATGGGTCGGGCAGAGTTCGGAGATCCCGGTCGGACGTCTGTGCGGAAAAGAAGAGAATATTGCGGGTTACATATACAAAAAAAGGTTATCTAACAGCTCAAGAATAATAAAACGGCTGGCAAAATGTATTGAAGTTTAAAAACGTATGTTCCACTTACCGGGCAGGTACGTTGGCGCGGACAGGAAGCACTTTCGCGTCCGTAGGTCGTCCGGGCTCAGGTAGCTCGGCACGAAGGGCGGATTCTGGGCGGGAGAGTTATGGAACCCGGGCCGACGCTTCCGATGCGGCGTCACCATCAGGTTGTCCGGTGAGTTGAGGAGCAGCTCGTGCTCGAGCGGTTTCAGCTGTTCCGCGTCCGAGTGGATGAAGTACGCTTTCCGTTTGCTGCGGAACGGGTCCAGGTAGCGGGGTAGTAGATTCTGAAAACGGTACAGTATTGTAATATTGTCAAGAGATCCAAAGCGGGGTTATTACTAAATTATACTTACCTTGGTGGGAGCATTGCCTATCGTTTCGACGTCAATATTCGCATCGTCCGAGTCGACGTCCTGAGTTTTCACGATCGACAAGTTCACCGGATCCGACGAACTTCGTCTTCGGTTTCCAATCGACTCAGCGGTATGCCGACCTTCTCGCACTTCCGCACTATCCGCCTCCTCGCCTTCTCGATCTTCCACGTCCAGCTCGTAGTCTTCCTCGTCTTCTGGATCCCGCTCGCCACTCCCACTTCTCCGTCCGCCCCCGATGCTCCCGCTCAGGTTCGTCGGTGTTGGTCGATCTGCACTTTCGCCGGCCACCGAGCCCGACCGTCCTCGCTCAGCACCACTGCCTTCGCTTCCGTCGTTCCCACTCCCACCTCCAGCATCGTCATCGCCATCATGCCGCGTTATCTGATGATGATGATGGTGGTGGTGATGATGGTGATGGGGCGGCACGTTGTTGTTACTTTTGATTATCGCGTCGTCCACTTCGTCCATGTACTCGCGATCTTCGCGATCACCCTCCTCACTGCTGGCGGAAGTCCGTTCACTTTTTACACTGACTTTCGGAACTGTCCGGTTGGCCCCGGCGAAGGATTCCTGGCTCTTGGATCTCCTTCGCGGGGGATGACTCGACGCGATGCCCTCATTGCGATTGATGTCCACGTGAGGTTCTGATTTGTTCGATTCTGTAAAATGGGGAGTTAAAATGCGCACTTGATTGATGACCCTGAACACCGATCATACCACTGTCGTTCGAGTCTTCACCGTTCTTCCATATGCTGGCCTTGATCTGTAGCAGCGCTAGCAGGTCCTGCAGATGATGGTACTCATCGACGGATCGCACGTACACCTGTCCCGAGTATAGAAAGTCCAGCAGAAGCCGGAAGTAGCACACTTTGACATCCGGGAAGTACACGGTGGTAACGCCATCAAGGATGGGCGTTTCCTCCAGGATCATCCTACGATGGGGGGAAATAGCACAGGGTTAGAAAGTTTATCGATTCTATATTGAAGAAGGAACGAACCTAATGAGAGGGCTGGCTGCGGCCAGGACCAGTTTGTGCGCCCGAACAGTCTCCTTGCCGTCGCAGATGAGCAGGAGGTCTGTCGCATGCTCGCCCCGGAATGCTGCACCGATTTCCTGGAGTATGCATTCGCCGTGTTTGCTATATTGCAGCATCAGCATCCTAACTGTAAGAGGAAGAGAAAGGGACGATAAGTATTCATTTGTTTGAGACTACGGGTTCTGCAAAGTAGATGACAAATCGTATATCAAGAAGATTTTGGACCTTTACTTTTAAGACTTAGATATCAAACAGTATGTTTTACCAAAGAATTACTGCTTCATCGAGATCAAACAACTAGAATGACACCAGAACATCATTATCAGGGAGAGGAAAAAGTCATGACACATGTTACTTGCATCAGCCGTAGGGCTTTCCCTTTCCAAGTAATGCACAGTGCACTTATATGCATAATGCGCCTTAGAGAATGCATTCTAAACGCTGCTCAACTGGGCGATACAAATCAGCTCTAATTACTACTGACACGTTGTCAATGAGACGCAGGGCACTCTAGTCTGTACGAGGGCAGATTGGCGCCCAACAATGCGATCGTTAGTCATCCCGAAAGGCAAGCCGCAAAATATCGACTTTCTTGGAAGTTGACCGAGATTGGTGAGGTAATGATCGTTCGCAGCGACTCTGCTGGTGATTATTTGCGTGCTTTCCGCGGGTGAAAATGAAGATCAGCAGTAAATGTGATCTTCATTGGCTTAGAATGGTTTTGGTTATGTTTAAAGCCTTTCGAATATCCGGAAAAGTCAATGCGTAGTCCACTGGAGAGGTGGTTGGCGTGTTCGATAAGAAATTTTTATTGGAGAGAAAGGGGGCTTTGGGCAGTTTGTTTCTCAAAAGGGATATCAAAGCTGAAGGATAATAGACAGAAATGTGCATCATTCAACTAGGAAAGAACTGTGTGGAAATTTCTGTCTGACAATGGAAAACGGTGAACTATTGATTGTCATGACCCTGGGTTTCTGGTTGTTGTCGCAGTGAGTTTTTTCTCGAATTTTCTTTACATCCTCATCTGTTAAAAATGTGTTGTAATTTTTATTTATCTTCATGCTCAATTACCGATCAACTGAAGATTAACATAAAACCTCTCCTAAATTAGAAATATATAAATGGGAAAATGACAATACAGGAATCAGGGTGAAAGCCATAAAAATTACAAAGTTTTCTTAAATAATGCAAGATTTCCATGAACATAAGAGAATTAAAAACAAACCAAAAACATATTAGCAATTTTAAATGTAAAATCTAATCTAATCTAATCTAATCGAACACAAACGCAGCCAGTACAAAGAAAGCATCCTGGAAAACTATTGAGTTAGATGACGCCCAATAATTTTTCTTGTCAATATTGAGGCTCACAGCCAGGCTTGTAAAATGTCATCTGCATGTCATTTGACTAATTTGTTCATAACTTTCTTTAGAAGCCGAATTTATTGCATAATTTTAGATGTACTCATAACGCTTGAGTAGGGCTATATTTTTGTCCAAGGGTACATTGCTCTAAATATAACATCTTAGGCTGGAGAGTGAAAACTCTCCAAAATGTCACGTGTCATTTGACATAATGTCATTTGAATGACATTTTGCCTCCCACGCCCCAGATTACATATTTACAGCAATGTCGTGTTAGACAAAGTTGTAGGCACACTTAAGCGCTATGAGTTCGTCATACATCATGAATTGATAGCTACCTTCTTAAAAAGTTCTGGGAAAATTATACAAACGAGTGCAAATGACATTTTACAACACTGCTCACAGCATACCAGTGGTATGACATAAACTTCAAAGCGGCCAGGCCCACTGCGTTGTGTTTGCCGCAGAGATGATTCTTCGAGATGTATCGTGTTCAAGTAGTCACTTCAACATGATACATATCACGAATCTACAGGGGTTGAAGGATGCGTGGACATACCGTACCATACGCACCGCGTTCTTTTTAAGTTCTTATTTTGGTAATTGTATATAAATAAATATGTAGTGAAATGAATAACATTATGATAAGAAATTATATCAAATTTTATATATATTTGTAGAGTACAACGTCAACTAGGAGCCGAAGTTGATTCGGGATGTACATCTCTTGTAGAAGAAGCTGGAAATTGTAAAGAATTTATTTATTATTTAGAATGTTATATATCAGATAGCAGTTTATGTGCCAGGAAGTCGTCTACGTAAAGGTTACATGGCAGGTTGTGAAGCTTTCCTTCCTGGGATGTTTAGTAGTGGGCTATGAAAATGTTAAATCAGTATGAAGGTACATAATACAATAATATAAATATATAAAAGCATAAAAATATGATTTTTTAAATATGAAAATAAGAAACATAAAAATATAGTGTAATAATTGAATAAAAATTGCTATATGAAAATTTAAAAAATATGAAAACTAAAAAATAAAAAATGAAGATACAAAAATATGAGTACATAAAAACATGAGAATATGATAATATTGCAAATGTTAAAATATAAAATGTGATATTAAAGTATTAAATTTTGAGAATATGACAATATAAAGATCTGAAAATAAGATAATATAAAAATATTAAAACACAAAAATAAAGAAGATCGAAATATGAAAGTATAAAAAATAATATAATAAAAATATAGAAATATGTAAATATGCTAATTAAATTATAACAACATGAAAGTATGAAAATATAAGAAAGGCAAAAAAATTAAAATATGAAAATTAAATATTTCAAACTACAATATGAAAATATGATATGAAAAAAATACAAATATATGAAAATACAAAAGTATAAAAATATGAACATATACAAGTATAAAAAATGTGAAAGCATAAAAAAGGCATCATAATGTGTATATAAGTATAAAAATAGAAAAAATATAAGAGTAAGGAAAATATGATAATATAAAAATATTATAATATGAAGGTGTAATAACATGAAATTATATAAATATGAAAATACAAAAATATAAAACATAAAATATCAAATTTGAAAGTGGAATGTTCAATTTAAAGAAATATGAAACTATGATAATATTATAACATAATAATATGAAAATTTTAAGACACAAAAATAATAGAATGTAAAATATGAAATTATAAAAATATAGAAATTAAAAAAAATAAAATGTGAAAATATGAAAAATAAATATAATGAAATATGAAAAATAATTATAATAAAATATGGCAAATAAATATTTTACGAATATATAAAACCACGAAAGCATGGCATTGCTCCGGTATATTTCGTGGACTAGAAACTAGTGATACTCATGTTTCCTTTGAAATCTCTGTTCAGATTGCTATCAGAAATCAAGGTGGGTGTAATCCTTAATTTCAATCTGTGACAAAATGACAAAAGCATTAGAATTACTATTCCTGGTCACGCTTGTCTGTACCGTTACTAGGGAGAGAAGGAATAAGTATCACGGAGATGGATATTGGGAAGGTATTCGTTGGGTCAGGATGTGCCTGTAGCTGGCAATGTGACCATGGTAGAACTTACCCCGTAACACACCACGAAGAGGTATCTACCCAGCATTACGGGTATATTAGCAATTTTAAATGTAAAATTGGAATTTTCTAAGAAGCAAAAATGAAAATTGTCTTTGTAAAAACTACAAAATCTCCATAAATAAATCAATGTTAGCAAAAAGTGGACAACAATTTCCACAGAATATTTTTTACAAGGATTTGCTAATTTTGGGGAACTGCTCCTGAATTTCATCTCACGGCTCCGAAAGCAACTTGATTTGTTTCTTATTTTTGTGATTTTTTCAGCAGTGAGCACACATGTTTACAATGAAAAGGGATGAAATTGGTGCCGTATTTCTTTGTTTCACGATGAGATGAATATATGGTTGGGGTTCAGCCAAACCGCACCACGCGACTTTTTGATTGACTTATGATATTTTGTTCGCAAAAGGGAAACAGAAAACATTTTATGTCAAAACATGCGTACATTTGTGATAGGATATCCTCAGTTATGGCGTTGAACGATTTGTGATTGATTGAATCTGTTACACGAAATCTTTGACAAGAAAATTGTAAAATTTTCATTGGCGCTTGGTGTGATTTGACAGAACCCCAACCACATGTTCAGTGAGATGGAGCTCGAAACATTTCCCCTATTTTTGGCTATTATGTTCGTAAAAAATAACGTTTAGGAAATTTTTAGAATATGTATTGCTTTTATCCTAATTTCTAAATTTCCTAGTTTTTATGAAAAAAAAAACTTCCTGTCAAAATTGTGTTAGCTTTCAGCTTTTGTTGGATGGAAAATATCTGAAAATCGGTATCGGTATCTGAATACCATGGAGCTGATGTCTCTAGAATTCTAACGATGGAAGCCTGATTCGTTTGAAAAGGCGATTCACCACCGGTTACTTAAGTCTGCCGAACACCACAACATCTTGCTCGAGGAACAGTTTGGTTTCCGACGCAGTCGATCCACTGTGCATCAGCTCACCCGAGTTGTCAACATCCTCAGACGGAACAAGTCTGTCTCTAAAACATCCGACCGAACTCAATGCTGAGAAGGCGTTCGACAATGTTTGGCATAATGTACAAACTTCAACGCTACAATATTTTGAACTGCTTGGTGAAAATCATTAACCACTATCTGTCGGCAAGGACATTCTGGGTCTTAATCAGCGAAGCGAGTTCCAATGTGTACGACATCATCGCAGGCGATCACATGGAAGTATTCTGTGGACCCTGCATTTCAATGTCTTCACCTCCGACATGCCAGAACCTCCAGAAGGCTACATTCTGTCTCTCTACGAAGAGAGATAACCTCTCTCATCCACAAAAGTAATCCCTGAAAGATTTTCCACCTGAGAATTGAAAATGGGCCAATGAGGCCGACTAGCTTGGCTTGACTCTCGACAGCAAGCATATTTTCAGGCAACAGGTTGACAAAACATTGACACTACTGTAGCCGCCATTGAGCATCCTAGACCGAACCGAGAATTAATCTCGCCATCTCCGGATTGACAGTCCTACGCCTTTGTTCCCAAGACTAATTGGAGACTACTTAAATTGTAAAAAACTTGTTGAAAAACTAAAAACTAAAATAAATCAAATCGTTCAAAAACAGTTTGATGCTTTGACTGAACAACCGACTAAGAAAATTAAGCCACTGAATATACTTAATAATTTTCTTAAAGTTATATGACTTATTCAGCCATTCGGTAACATAAATAGATAGGTGAGTTGATTCATTCGATTTGTTTGACAGATGAGCGATTTCAATTCGCTGCATATAGGGGCACGGCAGATATTTCCGTCCATCGTGGTAAGGGCTAAAACCAACGAAAGCAACGTCCATTTGCTAGAACTCCACCTTAGCAGAACGTTTGTCCTGAGCCTACGATTTGGTACGGAAGAGTTTGGCAAGATAAAAGTGTCTTTTGTTGGATTCCGAGACTATGACGAAAAGACGAAAATGCCTGCCTTAACCCTATCGTAGGGGTCCAAGGTGGCGTCATCGGAGATCTGAACCAAGTTTTTCAGATGCCCAATGGTTGTCGAATTATCAAGCGATCCAAGTGGCCTCTGTAAATATAATTATTTTGTTATTTATTTAAATTATAAAACTTTGCATGTCCAGTTGCGTCTTTCGAAATAAATCTTTGTGTTGGATCCGTGCCGTAGTGTGTTTTTGAAGGTAAAAGTGACATAGATTCATATTAAGTGTTAGCTAATTTATAATCTTGTTTCCCTCTAGTCGTGCAGAAGTTTGTTAAAGCTCAGTTTCGTTAATCCTGTGAGATTCAATGTGCGTAGATTTGTGATTAGGTCCGTGGCAGCACCGGCAAAGCCGACACACTACACCCATCCGTTTCGATCGCTTTTGACCCCACGCAACGGCTGCCAAGGGTTCCCGGGGTACACTTGGCTGGAGAAGGTTGTGAACCGTCAAAATCGCGCCTTTGGCAGGCGAAGCCAAACCACCGCAATCTGCATCATCAATTTGCATCGTTCTCCAACCGCATAGTAGCAGATCGCCGTTGTCGTCCTCAACAATTTTTCCCGCGCGCTGAATGAGGGAGTGAGTGACCAAAGCAACATCGACGCAATACGCCGTCCGTCGGCATGAGTTCTGGCCCGGAGTAGTGCGTAGCAGCTCCGACCCCATCCGTAGGTCCTCCCCGAAACAACTACTTCGAAACCGTGAGTAAATGCATGCGTTATTGTTTGTGCCGCCCATGGCCATGTGACCCAGTAGAGGCACAATAATTTATTTTGCGAGTACGTCAGTAGCCCATTGGGGACGGCTCCCGTATGAAGCTCACCGTATGTGAGAAGCGAGAGTGAGTTCGCAGGAGAAGTTTGTCGGAGTAAGCTAAAGGAGAAGAGTCGCGCAGCCGGAGATACCACCGGTAAAAAGAACGGAAAAGCAGAATTAGGAGGATTGCACGCACACGTAGATACGAGTTAGAGGGAAACAGTGGGAATGCTAGACCTAGGCGAATGCAAGGAAATAAACGAATTGCATTAAAATCCATGTAAACGTTAATAGGAGTCTCATATATGGGAGGGTTTACAGCCGAAATACAATTGCAAGACTTAACCGTTTGACTGGTTCAATATCTGCTATTCTGAATGTATTTAGTTGATGCCTGTTAAAGAATTTATGTCGCTTCGCGTTCGTTTGTAACATATTCTTGTATTTTTGGTGTATTTACTGGGTAGTCAGCCCGATTCTGACTTTTGCTCGCTTTCCAGTCTTGGACGGGGTGGAACGGGTAGCTTTTCGGGTTGGTCCGATGAGGAAAACCGCCGCCTGAATGACTTTGGTTCCAGGTCGGATATCGGAAGAATTTATTCGGGAAATCTTTCGGAATTAGAGGTGTCCGCTCGGAAACGAGAAGTACGAAGGACGTATTCGGATTAGGTTCTTTCTAAGAAAAGTGCCCCTTCCCCTAAGGAGGTCTCAAGCTGGGCAACGAAAACTTGTTGGGCGGTCTCCTTCCAGGAGTGGCGCATAAGCCGCCTAATTATTAACCGGAAACGCGACTGGCCGACCCGTTATAGAGTCCATCTTCACCAGGTATCCTTTGGAGCTGTCGACATGACGCGATCTTTTTTCTACACATCCAATTCGATGAAAATTGGAGCAGCTAGGTTAAGATCACTCCCTGACGGAATCCAATTTTCAGAGTACTCGAATTTTCAAGGGCACACCATTCGATACGGAAGCAACGCACAACTGTGATTTTTATTTTTTCAGCAGCATGCGTAAAAAAACAAAAATGACAGTTGTGCGTTGCTTCCGTATCGAATGGTGTGCCCTTGAAAACGCGAGTACTTGGAAAATTGGATTCCGTCAGGAGTGACCTTAAGATCGTAAGTCTGCAGTCGGTTTCGGTTTGTTTCAGCCAAAAGTGTGAGTTATTACTTAACCTGTTTTGGAAGAACGACGAGGTAGGGTGGTAGTGTGATGATTTCACCAAGACAGTTTACTGTTTGAGGAGTCCCGCGAGTTTCTTACGGATTCGCAAGTATGTCCAAAACGAATCTATACCGTTTGGTCGAAAGGACATTTAGTCGGAAGCAGATTTTAGAATGAAGTATCTTCGTACATTTGGTCGAAAGGACATTACGTCGAATGGACATTTGGTCAAATGGACATTTACTCGAAAGCAGGTTCTAGAATGAAGAACCTTCGTATATTTAGTCAAATGACGTTTGGTCAAGAATAGAAATACTACAATAAGAGTTCGGCGAAGACGCCATTAAGCATTAAGAATTTTCGTATAACGTCGTTTGAACATTTGGTCGAATGTAGATTTAATCGAAAGCAGATTGTCGAATGAATAATTTTCTTATATTTCGTCGAATGTATGTTTGAAAAAAAGTAACTTTAGTCAATAATAAAAAAAATGAATGATTCATTGCGGTGTGTCAAAAATTCACATAGGGTGAAGTGCCCAATAGTGGACCCCCAACCAATAGTGGACCCTCCAGCCATTTTTGCATTATTACAGCACAATGCAAACATTTTGCTATGAAATTCCATCAAGAGAGCCTACCTTACAGTCCTATGATTTGATTATATGCATTGAAAATGCCATGGAAAGTAAAATTAGATGTTTTTTTTACAATTTTGTAAAAAAACACGAGAGTGTCCATTATAGGAATATTTTAGGGGTCCATAATAGAAAAGAAGAACGTACCGAAACGGAACATCAAAATCAAATGAAGTGTCGACTATAGGGAAGCCAATTCCTATTATGGACCCCAGGGGTCTACTATAGGACGAATTCAGTCAGACTTTAAAATGTTAATTTCAACGAATAACGTCGAGTATTTGAGTGTTTTATGTATCTATCGTGAAGATGAGATGCAGAACTTGATATTAGATATCACGCTAAATTAATATTTGGAAAATTTCCACTCCTTTTGCCAGGAAGAACAAAATTTCGCTATTAGGAGGTCCACTATTGGGCATTTTACCTAATTATTGCTCCAGTATTGACCAACGAATGATTGGTTCATAAAATAAATAAATAATAGGATGGTAAAAATTTCCCACGACTTTGACGAACTCCTCTAAGCAACTTCATATGATAAATCTATTACACCTGTAGAAAAGACATTTAGTCGGATGATGTTTCATTGAATGAAAATTGGTCGAATGACATTACGTCGAATATTCGCCCCTATTCGCATAAGCGTTCCATGTCAGTTTTCATCAACTTGAGAAATATGCCGTTAAATTTTTCAAATTCGTTTTACACGGAGAAATTTAAAAAATCTAATAAATCGATAAAACCAGCAATCTTTTTGAAAATTTGGCATGTTATTCTTTATCTGTATACATTGCTATGGAATTTTTCAATGGACAATAATAAATCTGGAATGTGACTGTTATGCGAATAAATAGCAAGATGCGACACACAACTCACAAATGGGTTTTATTTTCAAATTTCTAGAACAAAGCCTATTATTTTATTAGTTTTTCTTAAAAATGAGTTCATTTTAAGCTTATTTCCCCATCCACAAAGAAAATCAAAATCGTCAAAAATCGACATGGGACTCTTATGCAAATCGCGGCAGAATACTTGCATCAATTATTGATAAAAACCTTAAAAAATAAGAGAATAGAAGGTATTTCCCATCGGTACCTAATGTTTCTCTATTTTTGTGCGCTTTTTATTTTTTCTATAGTCCACTAATGTCTTCAGAAGTATCAGTTTACTCAGGCGAAAAATCCTCATTAGCTTCCGTATTCGTTTCATCCGCTGCTGATTGAACTTCCTCACGTCCACTTAATTCCTCCAATCTATTCATCCATGTACCTTGTGAATTATTTAATTATTTTTTTTTTCAGTTTGGTTATTTATTAGGCTCAGTTGTTTATAAAGACTCTACGGAACCAGGAGCAAATTGTTCCAATGTTATAAAAATATAAAATACAATTAATAATACGATTTCCACACGCACTTTTTTTCGGGAACTTGATCCGGAGCTCGAACCGGGTAATTGAGCCCGTCGCTGACTTCCTGGTGGATGAGATATTGCTTCCTCTATCGCTATAGCCATTTACATCACCTGTTTTCCGACGAACTTTTTTCTCCGGATGTACCTTCTCATGAGCTATCGACTGCTTTTGATTTCCTGTTTTCAGATTTTCTTCTGGAACATCGATGATGCCCTCATCCGACGTTTCCGACGATATGTGCTCTCCTTCTTTCCCAGATACAACGCCAGCATATGTAGAACACTCCATTTGCTTTCCGGACTTCTTCCGCGCTTGAGGACACGAGCCTTTCCGGTGATCAACTGCTTGTCACAGGAAGCAGATATGCAGAAGTCCGTCGTAGAAAATTCTTCCTTTGATGCCGGCAACATCTATCGATGGAGGAATACTCTTTCCTACTTCCATATTCACACCTCGAACTCCTGTGTACAGATGTCCTAATCCCAATACCGAGGAAAATTTCTCTCTTACAACGTGATCAATTTTTCCAAACATTTCGAGCACCAACGAAAAGCATTCGTCGCTAACTTCCACTTGTATAAACAAACTTCCTCGGCACTTGTTCTTCTTCATCGATTCTGCCATTGCATCGCGGGAGACGAATTTATTGTACAGTGAACGATCATGTGCCGTTTTGTACTGCTGTATCTATAAACAATAGATCAGTGTCTAGCTGCTTCAAAAAACTTGCCATTGTCTGCCCAAGATGGCCGAGGACTGCCTACTGGGAAACGGAACTGAACTGTATGGATGAAAACTTTATCACCCATTTTGTTGATTTACTGCTTTCTTTACGACAGAAAAGCCGCACTGGCGAGATAAAATAATGCGAACGAGCGATAAACAAATAAAAACCAAAGCGCGACTGCTTGCTATGATTTAATCACATTTAATCAAAAATTAATCGACTAATTATCCATTTTACTAAATAACCTGTTACCGACCTATTATGCTGAAATTTAATTTCAACATTTGACTAAATGTCCATTCGGCCAAATGTCCCTTCGACGAAATTTCGTTTTGAACAAATTTCTTTTCGACCAAATGTCATTCGACGAACTCACCGATAAATCTTTTAGCAAAAACGTGATGCGGTCAATGAACAAAATTGACATTCTAATCCAACATAGCACTGGTGTCACGGTCTTCATCTGTCGATTGTAAATATCTCCTGCCATGCCTTCGTACTTGATTTCACAGATTCGGCAAATGTAAGCTTTCCATACAGATACTGTATTAAAATAATACTAAATTGTAAGATTTCAATCCAGTATTTTGCTCTCGATAATGGCGGCGTGAGATCTATTCAATTTGACATTCAACCTGTAGAAATCATTAGAACGTGATCAAATGATTTTTTGGTAAACAAACAAATGTCAACGATCTTATGTAATGGTATTTGAACCGTGGCCAAAAAATCCCATTTACCGTTTGTTATCATAAATGATTTTACATATTCGCAACGCACAACTGTCATTTTTATTATTTCACGCATGCTGCGACGCAGCAAAGCTAAATCAACAAAAATGACAGTTGTGCGCCGCCTCTGAATCCAGTGGTGTGCCCCCGAAAACGCGAGCACTTTTAATCTTGGATTCCGTCAGGAGTGACCTTAAAAAAGTGTACTGCCCACCCAGGAGAACCCATCAGCAGTTTTCACAGTTCGCTGCAACATGCCGCAAGAATGTTGATATGCCTTGGCTTTTACATACCTTTACATACCATACCTTATACCACACACCACTCGATACGGAAGCAACGCACAACTGTCATTTTTATTATTTCACGCATGCTGCGACGCAGCAAAGCTAAATCAACAAAAATGACAGTTGTGCGCCGCCTCTGAATCCAGTGGTGTGCCCCGAAAACGCGAGCACTTTTAATCTTGGATTCCGTCAGGAGTGACCTTAATAAAGTATACTGTCCACCCAGGAGAACCCATCAGCAGTTTTCACAGTTCGCTGCAACACGACGCAAGAACGTTGATATGCCATGCCTTTTACATACCTAGAAAACAGAATCAAACAATTCAGAAAAATTGAACGGAAGAAATAATTCTGAAATAATAAATGAGTGCCAATATTTTTTTACTTAATCAAAACCTACATAGATTAAATTGTGTAAATATTTTTTACCTCTTGAATGTCAAAAAGTAACTCTTAGGAACTCAATAAGCCGTCATTATTGAGCGCAAAATACTGGATACAACGATTGCCTAAAAATCTTCTGAAATTGATTAATCAAGGGAATTCATTTTGCACACTTCTTCTTCTTCCTATTCTTCTTCTTATTGGCATTACATCCCCACACTGGGACAGAGCCGCCTCGCAGCTTAGTGTTCATTAAGCACTTCCAATAGTTGCAGTTGATCTCAATAGTTGCAGTAGCCATCGAGCAAGTGAGTACAGAGTGCTCCGCTTTCGTTCGGTCGTCCATGGCGTCCAGGCGTCCATGTTTTAACTGTTTACTCATCGCGAGACAGCGTATTGGTGTTATTTCCCATCCCATAGATCGCATCGCTTACCGAAGTGAATCCAAATAAATTATCCTTAGTAACTAAAACGATATCGTATCCCAAGACAATCGTGGAGATGCAGAGGTATACTCGGTCTCTAGTAGCAACGAGAGTCGGACTAACAATCCTTCCCTTTCTATATGACCGTAAGGATGTGACCGGCGATGTTATTGACTTTAAATATTTAAGATCCCGAAACTTGTACATTGAGAATGGGTAGCTAATCCCAAGCCCCATTTATTGTGTTCTCTGTACAATTTCGCAAGTTCAGTCAATCACGGAGTAGCAACTACTTGTACAATTGTGCGGTCATAATGCTCATACGTACGTACATACATACATACAGACATCACCTTAGTTTGTTGAGCTTCGCACCTCCTACACGTTAAAAAATAACCTTATATGTTATAGCAAAAAACCATTCGAAAATACTTATACTCTTCATTATGCCACCTAATGAATGATCCCATATCAAAAAGCTAATAACATTCATAAGTTAATGAAAAGTATAAGTTTCCGAATGTATGTGATGTATCAGTTTTTTCTTATACATGTCATTAGACGCCTGCTTTGGCAAAAATAAATTAGAAAATTAGAAATATTAATAATAAACAACATTAAATTTTTTTACGTGTATCAAAATTTCGTTTTTGGAGTAAACGCAAAGCCCCGTTGAATAAACATACAACTCTCGCGTGATTGAGTTACTCATGATGAAAAAAACATCTTCTTGTAACTACATAGTTGCACAAGTTACCATTGAGATTTTGATGGTTTCTTAGCAACCGAAATGGCGTCTTCATCTATATCTCAGTCTAAAATTCCTAGTTTGAAAGAATGCATATTGGATAATTGATAATATTGTTTTGAATCATCGCTGTCAATATTTGTGGAAGTGCTAAACGATTACTGCGCTGCCATTTTTGAATGCTTGCATACACTGTGAGAAAATGAGATTCACTATCATCAGCGTAGTTTGTTTTTGTTTTTCGCTGATAAAGCTTTTGTTGATAAAAACCCTTATTTTTCAGATACCTATTTATAGAACGCAGAAAATAAAAACAACCTTCCAGTTTACGCATAGTCATCTACCTTCTCCGAATCGTACTACGGCAAACTATGTAAGTACCAAACATCACGATTTCCTTTCCCAAAGCACATCGCTGACCGACCTGTTATTATTATTATTATCATCATTAATAGCTACTAAATCACAACTGGTAGGTGAGCCACTTCTACTCTGAACAACAAAACACACATCCAATCAGAGCCGCTCAATCACTTGTAATTCAGCGCGAAAGAGACGGCAGGTGCAGCGTGCTTGACCTTGGACTTGACTTGAGAGTGTTCTTTGACGACTTCCCACTTTTTTTGCTCCGTTCTGTTTTCTTCTGCCTTAGCCCCGAAGTATCCACCACCACTTCTACTACTCTCCGTCCGTGGGGACGTGTGTCATATTTAAGTTGTTGTCTGTGGAGCCATGGGGGAAGAATGATACAATCGCGCCGACTTTGCGTCCGTCGTCACGGCAACCATCGCCGCTCTCAATGAACGCCATCCAACAGAGTGGTGCAGCAGGTTGCTACTCTTGAGAAATCCACCTGATGACCCCAAGACCTCGTCTCCCGGCGTTCCCCTGGTCACGATCGAGCTCCGCATGACGATCACCCTTTCCTGTCCATGTCGTTATTCACTTCAGTATGATTTTTTTTCACATAGATTGTCTCGCGCACAAAGATTGTCCTAATCGTAGTAACGTGGACTTTAGAGGGTTGATCAGACACGATCCCACGGTGGCGAAGAGTTGTGCAACCTGACGATTTATCGCACAGCAGCACTGATTGCACATTACTACTACCACTAATTCGACAGCATTGTCGACGTCCACTTCCAGCGAAATGACATTACGTGCGCGACAAGAGGGACAAACCGGACAGAATCGATGATGATGGTGTGAACGAATGACAACAACCGTGACGACTTTCGCCCCTAGCGTGAAGCGTGCTGCGCCGGACTTCCCTTGAGGGTTATCTACGCGAGTAGCGGTTTACCTTCGCGACCACAACCCTTACTGATCGACAAGCAACAAACACATCAGCATGCTTGAATGGTGGAGACGCATGGTCACTCGCTTGGATTCCTGTCATTCGATGAGGAAATAAATCTAAATTCAGTGCGGTCGTACCTACCTACGTTAAGCACACGGAGAACAACCCGGTATCACAATTCAACGAAAAAGGGCTCTCAGGGACGGATTGACTTTCGAATTTTAAACGAATTCTTTCCATCCGATATGCTGACAAAAGTTGTAACGCTGTTGCCGTCGAGATGCGTGCTGCGTGTGCGCGAAGGCCTTCCAATTCCAAGCAAGGACGACATTGAGCCGCGGCGAGCGAGCGAGGTGGCGTTTGAAGCGATCGTAAAAGTCGCGATACGAATCACACTTTGAAATTTGATTGGGCGAACAGCAGCACGACTGACGAATCGCTAATTAGGATCGGCTGTGCGGTGGATTTAGAAGCGTCACCTTGGACCGTGTCACCATCATCATCGCCGGTGAAAAAGTTCGGTCGGCTTGGACACCTGTCGGAATGTGAACGCCGCCGTCGCCGTTGTGGAGGCTTTGTTCTTAACCACCACCGCTTCGTAGAAGGTGGGCATATGACAGCGAAGCGACGTTCGGCCGCTTGGATGGGTGCCACCTTCTGAGCATGTGCCGTGTGAAGCTGATGCACTTCGTTGCGCTGCCAAGCAGATAAGGGGATTTCCTCTGCCACTGGGCCGAACTGCATAATCGTGTGTCGCGGCGTGCGCGCGCGAGAGAGAGTGAAAGAGTGAAAGGCATTGTTGCGGCGGCGACCAGGAGAGGATGTGTGTGCAATGGAAAGCTTTCGCTCGGGTCGTGTCCGGTCGTGGACGCTCGTTCGGTTAGATTTAAAACGCGAGAATCAGGGGGATGATCGTGTCGACAGCGCTCCGAATGCAAACCACCCACTTTGGGATGGGTAGGTTCGAGGAGGATTTCAACGGAATCATAGGGGAGGAACTTCTAGTAAGTATTTCGTCAGGCTAGCGGGTTGAAAAGTTATTTGTAAAAATCTGGTGATAAACATGTGTGGGACATTAGGAAAATATTTACTGCACTTTACAGATATCGATACGAATTTCCAACAATCTTTATATTCTTTTTTACACATTTTCAGAGAACTTTACCTACTTTCAGAATGTTATGGTAGGTGTGACATCGCTTACATAACAAGACCACTTAGTAGTTTAATTCGGGGAGAATCCATTTGAATCCGAGTACAATGGGCATCACAGTTAGGCTCTGTTTTTGTGTACGTTATATAGTATTTTCAGACGGTTCGCTCCATTATCAAAATATTGTCCAATTTGGAAGAACCCGTTCCCAGAATGGTTCTCCCCACTCCTATTCAAGTCCCCCAAGATAAACAAAAAGCATTGAAGGAAAAGCGGAGAAACTCTAAAACTGGAACATATTGCCTCCTACAAACAGCTTCGTACATTATTGTAGCATTATAGCGAGAAACGCACCAGGTGTAGAGATTCCTAAATCTCCCTCTGGGAAGTTGTCAAAAGCAGACCGAAAAATGTCAGCATTCCTGAGGAGATAAAGTATGGAAACTAATGCTTCATAAGTGTTTATCGAAGCGGTCCCGTAAATTAAATCACTTCTCCTGACACCGTACCTACGGACTCTATGGATATATCACGCGATTAAGTGGTGCAGTGATTGTTAGCTGTAAGCATAAGCTTTCGGCGGGGCTCGAAAAAAATCCCAGCTTATCACCTAAAGGAATTAAGCATGAACACTTAGGACCCCTGTCTTCAATTCTTCGCTATCCCGCAACTATGGAAAGTGTCGCACAAAATTCCAATCCTTAATATCCCGATCGAATGTTGAAAACTATCGTGAAGTCGTAATGCAATTCGCGATAATGAAACTGTTTGAACGACGAGTTTACTCCCATGTTTACTATCGATTCAACGAACGGGTCTCAAATGCTCAGCATGGGCACTTCAGAGGTAAAGGCTGGTTTACAGTTCGGAAAACGTGTCACGGGATTTGGTTCCCCAAGTATTTTCGAAGGGGCGGGAATTTCGTTTTCCGTGCCCAAATCCCTTCAAAAATGCATAGGGGTCCAAATCCCGCGAGATGTTTTCCGAACTGTAAGCCAGCCTCTAGTCTGCTGTGACGAACTATGGTTAAGCCTATAGTATGCTGATCTAAAGGAGAGCGGTGAAGGAAAATTTGCTTTAATTACTGAAAAAAAAAACTTATAGCATATGATGCAATGCTTTTTTCTCCTGGGTTATTTGAACAAGACGAAGGTGGACATTTGTTGCATTTGAGAAACCGATTAATTCTTTTGAAAATTGAGCACCAAACGAAACTTGTCTAAACATCTTGTTTTAATCCCAGAACAATGGTATAGAAGTAAATAACTTTATAGTTCTTACAGATTGAAATATATAAATATTGAACAATTGGTAAGCTTCATGTACATAAGTGAGGCCAATCTTTAAAATTAAATTGAAGTCTCAAGAAACATTATTGATTGCAGCAATATTCTGAACAACTGATTTCATACATTTAATCCTACTGTTAGCCTCGTGTATACCACACCATTAAGCTGACCTTCAATAGTTGCGAATAGCTTTGTGAGAATTAGAAGTTCCGAATAGCTTTGTGAAATCTGGCAACTTTATTTTCCGGAAGCGAGCCAACCTTTGGCTGAAAGTCTCCCAAATAAAGATGAAAAAAAAACTATCTTCAGTTTTTAAATTCCAAGATATCTACTCCAACAGGTAATCCGTTATGATTACTACGTTAGTACCAAGGATCATACATCAAGGTGCAATCACTTTGTCAGTAGTCAGTGCAAAACGTAAACAAACTAGCTGGCTACCCCATACAAAATCCAAGAACACTTGATTGAATTAATTTTGGTTAGTGCATTCCACGATAATATATTTGACCTTCCGAAAACTTTGCATCATAGAATATTTCTCCAAATCCATCAGATTTCGTAATATCTAGCGCAAATGATAGCCTCATGTGTGTACATCAAATCTAAATTTATTTTAACCAAGATCAATGCTCGCGGGGCTTTATAATTTTCAAGATGGTAAAACTTTTTCCAGCGGTCTTCCATACGCATCTTGAAGTTTTCTTCTTCTTTTTCTATGGCTCTATATTCCAACTGGAACTTAGCCTACTATTCAACTAAGTATTCCATTAGCATTTCCCCAGTAGTTAATTGAAAGCTTTTGGCTTTCGTCACTACATGGGCATGTATCTTGTGTGGGAAGTACAATGGACACACTATGCTCAGGGAGTTGAGAATGTTTCCTTCCCGAAAACATGCTGATTTGAAACCGAGATTCGAGGTCACCATTTCCAGATTGGCAATCGTACGTCTTTGCTCACAAGGCTTACTAGAGACCCTACCTTGTAGTATTACAAACTGCAAAACATTTTCAGGCGCCTTTTAGACACGATTTATGGTTTTCTAAACAACAAACCATTTTCCAGCGGTCTTCCAGACGTGCTTTGTGATTTGGCAAATCACACACCACTTTCTCAGCGGTCTTCCAGACGCTCCTTTTTGTTTTTCAAACCCTAAAACATGGCTTGCTGCTCGCCGATTGACCATTGTGAATTTATTACAAACACAAAAAAAAATATTTTCAAAACAAAGCACAACATCCTTTCATGATTGCTTTTCATCCGAAATTGATCGAAGGGCCCAAGATACTTAGTCTACTGGTCTCAGGCTCGGAAGCCTCCTTTCAAGAGGCTCGGAAGCCTCCTTTCAAGAGGCTCGGAAGCCTCCTTTCAAGAGGCTCGGAAGCCTCCTTTCAAGAGGCTCGGAAGCCTCCTTTCAAGAGGCTCGGAAGCCTCCTTTCAAGAGGCCAAGAAGCCTCTTTCCAAGAAGCCCGGAAGCCTCCTTTCAAGAGGCTCCGAAGCCGCTTTTCAAGAGGCTCCGAAGCCGCTTTTCAAGAGGCTCGGAAGCCTTCTTTCAAGAGGCTCGGAAGCCTCCTTTCAAGAGGCCAGGAAGCCTAATTTCAAGAGACCAGGAAGCCTCCTTTCAAGAGGCCTGAATGCCTCCTTTAAAGAGGCCAGGAAGCCTCCTTTCAAGAGGCCCGGAAGCCTCCTTTCAAGAGGCCCGGAAGCCTCCTTTCAAGAGGCCCGGAAGCCTCCTTTCAAGAGGCCCGGAAGCCTCCTTTCAAGAGGCCCGGAAGCCTCCTTTCAAGAGGCCCGGAAGCCTCCTTTCAAGAGGCCTGGAAGCCTCCTTTCCAGAGACCCGGAAGCCTTCTTTCAAGAGGCCCGGAAGCCTCCTTTCAAAGGCCCGGAAGCCTCCTTTCAAGAGGCTCGGAAGCCTCCTTTCAAGAGGCTCGGAAGCCTCCTTTCAAGAGGCTCGGAAGCCTCCTTTCAAGAGGCTCGGAAGCCTCCTTTCAAGAGACTCGGACGCCTCCTTTCAAGAGGCTCGGAAACCTCCTTTCAAGAGGCTCGGAAGCCTCCTTTCAAGAGGCTCGGAAGCCTCCTTTCCAGAGGCTCAGAAGCCTCGTTTTAAGAGGCCCGGAATACTCCTTTCAAGAGGCTCAGAAGCCTCCTATCAAGAGGCTCAGAAGCCTCCTTTCAAGAGGCTCGGAAGCCTCCTTTCAAGAGGCTCGGAAGCCTCCTTTCAAGAGGCTCGGAAGCCTCCTTTCAAGAGGCTCGGAAGCCTCCTTTCAAGAGGCTCGGAGTCCTCCTTTCAAGAGGCTTGGAGTCCTCCTTTAACGAGGGTCAGAAGCCTCCTTTCAAGAGGTTCGGAAGCCTACTTTCAAGAGGCTCGGCAGCCTCCTTTCCAGAGGATCGGAAACCTCTTTTCAAGAGACTCAGAAGCCTCCTTTCAAGAGGCTCGGAGACCTCCTTTCAAGCGGATCGGAAACCTCCTTTCAAGAGGCTCAGAAGCCTCCTTTCAAGAGGCTCAGAAGCCTCCTTTCAAGAGGCTCAGAAGCCTCCTTTCAAGAGGCTCAGAAGCCTCCTTTCAAGAGGCTCCAGCCTCCTTTCAAGAGGCTCAGAAGCCTCCTTTCAAGAGGCTCAGAAGCCTCCTTCAAGAGGCTCAGCAGCCTCCTTTCAAGAGGCTCAGCAGCCTCCTTTCAAGAGGCTCAGCAGCCTCCTTTCAAGAGGCCTCAGCAGCCTCCTTTCAAGAGGCTCGGCAGCCTCCTTTCAAGAGGCTCGGCAGCCTCCTTTCAAGAGGCTCAGCAGCCTCCTTCAAGAGGCTCAAGCCTCCTTTCAAGAGGCTCAGAAGCCTCCTTTCAAGAGGCTCAGAAGCCTCCTTTCAAGAGGCTCGGAAGTCTCCTTTCAAGAGGCTCAGAAGCCTCCTTTCAAGAGGCTCAGAAACCTCCTTTCAAGAGGCTCAGGCCTCCTTTCAAGAGGCCTGGAAGCCTCCTTTCAAGAGGCTCAGAAGCCTCCTTTCAAGAGGCTCGGAAGCCTCCTTTCAAGAGGCTCAGGAAGCCTCCTTTCAAGAGGCCCGGAAGCCTCCTTTCAAGAGGCTCAAGCCTCCTTTCAAGAGGCTCAGAAGCCTCCTTTCAAGAGGCTCAGAAGCCTCCTTTCAAGAGGCTCAGAAGCCTCCTTTCAAGAGGCTCAGGCCTCCTTTCAAGAGGCTCAGGCCTCCTTTCAAGAGGCTCAGAAGCCTCCTTTCAAGAGGCCTGGAAGCCTCCTTTCAAGAGGCTCAGAAGCCTCCTTTCAAGAGGCTCAGGCCTCCTTTCAAGAGGCTCAGAAGCCTCCTTTCAAGAGGCTCAAGCCTCCTTTCAAGAGGCTCGGAAGCCTCCTTTCAAGAGGCTCAGGCCTCCTTTCAAGAGGCTCAGAAGCCTCCTTTCAAGAGGCTCAGGAAGCCTCCTTTCAAGAGGCTCGGAAGCCTCCTTTCAAGAGGCTCGGAAGCCTCCTTTCAAGAGGCCCGGAAGCCTCCTTTCAAGAGGCCTGGAATCCTCCTTTCAAGAGGCCTGGCAACCTCCTTTCAAGAGGCTCGGCAGCCTCCTTTCAAGAGGCTCCTTTCAAGAGGCTCGGCAGCCTCCTTTCAAGAGGCTCGGCAGCCTCCTTTCAAGAGGCTCGGCAGCCTCCTTTCAAGAGGCTCGGCAGCCTCCTTTCAAGAGGCTCGGCAGCCTCCTTTCAAGAGGCTCGGCAGCCTCCTTTCAAGAGGCTCGGCAGCCTCCTTTCAAGAGGCCCGGCAGCCTCCTTTCAAGAGGCTCGGCAGCCTCCTTTCAAGAGGCTCGGCAGCCTCCTTTCAAGAGGCCCGGCAGCCTCCTTTCAAGAGGCCCGGCAGCCTCCTTTCAAGAGGCTCGGCAGCCTCCTTTCAAGAGGCTCGGCAGCCTCCTTTCAAGAGGCTCGGCAGCCTCCTTTCAAGAGGCTCGGCAGCCTCCTTTCAAGAGGCTCGGCAGCCTCCTTTCAAGAGGCTCGGCAGCCTCCCTTCAAGAGGCTCGGAAGCCTCCTTTCAAGAGGCTCGGAAGCCTCCTTTCAAGAGGCTCGGAAGCCTCCTTTCAAGAGGCTCGGAAGCCTCCTTTCAAGAGGCTCGGAAGCCTCCTTTCAAGAGGCTCGGAAGCCTCCTTTCAAGAGGCTCGGAAGCCTCCTTTCAAGAGGCTCAGAGCCTCCTTTCAAGAGGCTGGAAGCCTCCTTTCAAGAGGCTCAAGCCTCCTTTCAAGAAGCTCAGAAGCCTCCTTTCAAGAGGCTCGGAAGCCTCCTTTCAAGAGGCTCAGAAGCCTCCTTTCAAGAGGCCTGGAAGCCTCCTTTCAAGAGGCTCAGAAGCCTCCTTTCAAGAGGCTCAGAAGCCTCCTTTCAAGAGGCTCAGAAGCCTCCTTTCAAGAGCTCCGGAAGCCTCCTTTCAAGAGACTCAAAGCCTCCTTTCAAGAGGCTCAGCCTCCCTTTCAAGAGGCTCAGAAGCCTCCTTTCAAGAGGCTCGGAAGCCTCCTTTCAAGAGGCTCAGAAGCCTCCTTTCAAGAGGCTCAGAAGCCTCCTTCAAGAGGCTCAGGCCTCCTTTCAAGAGGCTCAGAAGCCTCCTTTCAAGAGGCTCGGAAGCCTCCTTTCAAGAGGCCTCAGAAGCCTCCTTTCAAGAGGCTCAGAAGCCTCCTTTCAAGAGGCTCGGAAGCCTCCTTTCAAGAGGCCTGGAAGCCTCCTTTCAAGAGGCTCAGAAGCCTCCTTTCAAGAGGCTCAGAAGCCTCCTTTCAAGAGGCTCAGAAGCCTCCTTTCAAGAGGCTCAGAAGCCTCCTTTCAAGAGGCCTGGAAGCCTCCTTTCAAGAGGCCTGGAAGCCTCCATTCAAGAGGCTCGGAAGCCGCCTTTCAAGAGGCCCGGAAGCCTCCCTTCAAGAGGCCTCGAAGCCTCCTTTCAAGAGGCTCGGAAGCCTCCTCTCAAGAGGCCTCAGAAGCCTTCTTTCAAGAGGCTCAGAAGCCTCCTTTCAAGAGGCCAGGAGACCTTTTTAAAAGAGGCCCGGAAGCCTCGTTCCAAAATGCTTGGAAGCCTCCTTTAAATAGGCTTTGAAGCCTCCTTTCAAGAGGCTCGGATGCTTCCTTTCTAGAGGCTCAGAAGCCTCCTTTCAAGAGGCTCGGAAGCCTCCCTTTCAAGAGGCTCGGAAGCCTCCTTTCAAGAGGCTCGGAAGCCTCCTTTCAAGAGGCTCGGAAGCCTCCTTTCAAGAGGCTCAGAAGCCTCCTTTCAAGAGGCTCAGAAGCCTCCTTTCAAGAGGCTCAGAAGCCTCCTTTCAAGAGGCTCGGAAGCCTCCTTTCAAGAGGCTCGGAAGCCTCCTTTCAAGAGGCTCGGAAGCCTCCTTTCAAGAGGCTCGGAAGCCTCCTTTCAAGAGGCTCTGAAGCCTCCTTTCAAGAGGCTCGGAAGCCTCCTTTCAAGAGGCTCGGAGGTCCTCTTTTCAGGGGAACCTCAATGAAAGCATAAGTTTGGAGGGGTGCCTCTCAAGAAAAAGATTGAGAACCGCTGTGCTAGACGATAGAAAAGACCCAATCGTACATTCATCGATTGCCAAGAATCGTTCTTACCATCGCCACAGGTAAAAAAAGCACGTTGGTCATGTTTGCATTGACGGATGAAAATACGGGGATGAGAACTTTATCATCGACGCGTCATAGAAGTTAAGTTAGTTCTGCCCGAATTGATGGTAGACTGAGCGAAATACTTTCGGAGTACAAAACCTACAACTTCGACCCCAAACGCTAGTGTTTTCGGAACTGCTTGAATGATTTTATCATCTTGACAGTTTGCGATTGAACGTGTTTCGTATCGAACGCGAATCCGGGTTTTTAGTTATGTTTTGTGCGATCGGAAAGTAAAGAGTACGCGTCCGATCGCGTTTAGTCCAGCACGCAGAACAATCGCGCGATCGTCGGAATAAATATTTTGTTCTACTTTGCGTAGGTGAGTAATGACTTAACTAGTGAAAGTTTAATTCGCCAGACGTTCTCGATGTTCTATTGACTACCGCTTCTGCCTGTCAATCCTGGGATTGTTCCCTATTACTTCTTTGCTTCAGTTTATCTACCCTACCAAATAAAAAAAAACTTTTTCCTGTGGTAATATAGGGATGCACGTCGTCCTAC
The DNA here is from genome assembly GCF_024139115.2 of Armigeres subalbatus. Classification (NCBI taxonomy): domain Eukaryota; kingdom Metazoa; phylum Arthropoda; class Insecta; order Diptera; family Culicidae; genus Armigeres; species Armigeres subalbatus. The sequence continues at coordinate 355,679,687 of NC_085141.1, forward strand.
TTTGCTTGCTCCGATGGCCCAGAAATACGGAATGATAATATCATCAAACTTCTCCATATGCAAAATTCAGTTGGTCTATCTGTACGTTACGGGTGCAATAGGTCTTCGTAGTCCAATAGTCTCAGCAACAGCAGCAAGCATTGTCGACAAAGATAATCCTTCATCGAAAAGCGCGAACACTTGATCTATGCACCTCGGTCCACGAATCTCTACATTTACCACGCAGATCAGTGTCTCTAGCAGCACAGTTCAGGAAAATCTGGTTGAAGCAACTTGATTGTGACTAAATCTAATCACATATGAGTTGCAGTAACCTACATGGGATATGTGTGCTGCTAGGGTGTGTTGCATATGTTCTCTAGACATTCGATGTAATGACCAGGCTTGTAAAATGTCATCTGCATGTCATTTGACTAATTTATTCATAACTTTCTTTAGAGCCAAATTTATTTAATAATCTTAGATGTACTTATAACGCTTGACTAGGGCTATATTTTCGTCCAAGGGTACATTGCTCTAAATATAGCATCTGAGGCTGGAGAGTGAAATCTCTCCAAAATGTCACGTGTCATTTGACAAAATGTCATTTGAATGACATTTTGCCTCCCACGCGCCAGATTACATATTTACACCAATGTCTTATTTGACAAAGTTGTAGGCACATTTAAGCGCTATAAGTTCGTCATACATCATGAATTGATAGCTACCTTCTGGAAAAAGTTCTGGGAAAATTATACAAACGAATGCAAATGACATTTTACAACACTGGTAATGACTCGTGTGGCATCTTGCACGGTTTACGAAACAGTTCACACTTCTTTAGACTATAGTGAGAACTTGCCGACCCCAAGGGACATTTCCTGGTTTCTTCGCTGTTGCGACTGTTGATATTTAGTACCATCGATGTTTGCTTCGGTTGGTAGTTGACTTTTTTTGTCGTTGAACACAGGATTGCGACTCGCAAGCTGGACCATCTAATCGTCCAACCAACAGCGAAAGGAAGCGTTGAACTCCATGACTTCGCCTTCTTTCAACAAAACTGCTCTGTGCCGAACGCACATCTGTTTGCAGAAAGTAGGCTGCTTATCAGCTAGGTGACAGATGAGCTCGGGATTCATCAGCCATGCAATCCTCACTCCAAATGGCCTACTAGATGTATTCCCATGTTCCAGCTCATCAACGATCAATGATTTTTCTCGAATCAGTATCTCAAGGTCTAGTGTTTCGCTTCTGGTACTCAGCTATCCGTGGCCCCCTCCTCAATGCCAGCTCTTGTTAAATCTGCAGTTCCGCTTTTCTGCTTCAATTCTGTCTCGTTCGATAGAAACTTGTAGCACAGCTATGAATGAGGTTTTCCCACCTCCAAAAACTTTATTTCACTATAAGTTTGGCTGTAGTAACGGCCTTCCTTAGCCGTGCGGTAAGATGCGCGGCTATAAAGTAAAAGCATGCTGAAGGTGGCTGAGTTCGATTCCACATCCGGTGTAGGAAATTTTCTCGACTTCCCTAGGCATGAAAGTTTCATTGCTGGTATCATCGTGTTAGTTCCATGTTATACAAATGCAGAAATAGTAAATTGTTAAAAGTCTAATAAGAACACCAAGATTCAGAGCGAATCTGAAGTCACGAAGAAATTCCGAACGGCTTTCAGGGCAAAAAGTACTAAGTGGTCATTTTTTTAAAATCCGTCATTTCAGGTCCGTCATGAATAAAGCATCTTTCGACGGATAAAGTTCAAACTTTTCATTTTCAACATTTGTTTTCATTCCACGACGAAATCTAGTCAAAAGTTTCAAAATAGTTTAAAATGGTGCCTTTTTCGAAATGAAGTGACTTTCGTGACTTGAGGTCGAAAAAAGAGACTTTTTAGTGTATATAAATATAAACAGCAAAGAAGCATGCCGATAGGATAATCAAGAAGAAACGCAACTGAACGGTGCAGTGTTGAAAAATTATTAAAAATACGGCGTCATCCGTACTCATTGACATTCACCCCCTATTGAAAAGGGCGCCAAATTTCTACCATTCATGCATGCAAACCGAACCCAAGCGAACTTGCGAATTTCCCATTTTCATCTGCCGAGCCAGCCGTGTTGCACGAGCAGTTCGCAAAAGAAAAACAGCATCCTTTGAAGTGGCGTATTCTCTCTGGTGAATCGCACAGCCCAGTAAGGCTGCGGGCTGGGCCAGCTGCATCAGCCCAAACCCCCCGTCGAAATGTCATCGCTGCCCGACCGCCGCGCCGGTTAACACGGAAGCGTTAACCGTGCATTATGGTACCCACTCACACCCTGATCCGAAATTGATGCTGAAGTGAGGTGAGTGCGCTTCCGAAGGCCCACATACGATGCGAAAAATTTGTTGGTTTATTCTGTGTACCGAGATATAGTCACCACAGTGCTTTTCTATGCCATTCATAATTCACATTATGCCTATTTTTGAGCATCATCTGCAAATTCGGTCGATGGAGTAGGTTGATTGTAAGCGAGCATATTAGGGTGTGCCAATAGTTGAAAAATATCCAAATCGCATTTTGGCATTTATTTGGGAAACGCATCGAAAACATATATTGGTTGTGTGTAGTTTTCCTTATAATGATTTCAATCTATTGTTTTCCTATGAAGCTCATTCCAAAATGTTTTAGGACCCAACGCCCAAATCTGTAATATTATTCACCCTAATGCGAAAACCACTACTTCCCTCCCCACGACAGTGAGAGTACCGTCGCTATTAAAGGACCTAAATATAAACCGGTCGGTACCGCGGACGTGAAACGATGAGGATGTTTTCGCGTGCCGGTGACCTTGAGTGGCGTACCCACATCCAGCGACATTCATAATTTTGGCATTAGGCAAAACGAGTAAAAAAGGTCCTTTCACTCAGGTTCCAGTACTGCTGCGCGCACCGTTTTATGGGTTATCCCTTTCTTCCCGATTTTGTTTTCCTCCGACATCGTTCATTGTTTGCATTTTAGGGACGCGCTCTTTCGCAAACCCCCTGTTTCCTCCGCGGCGTAATCAAGCGTCCGCACAACGAAGACCCTAGATATATGCATGTAGGCACGGAGATGATTGCGAAACGTGTTGGGGATTTTGCTCGGTTGAGTTATTACCTTCAATGGAAGAAATTTTCGGCGAACCCCCTTTCCTCCTGCAGTTTGTTCCCTTCTCATACAACTTGAATCAACAGCGTGTCGTCGTTGTCGTCGTCATCGTGTGACTCACGCTCGTGTGTAGGCTACAACCAGTTCAAGTTCAACGGTTCACACTCGCTGGAATGGAATGGACGTGTGGGTTTACATAAGAATTGTGAAGGTATGGAAAAAGTGTTATTCATGGGTGTCAAGTTCATGATCAGTCATTTCCCTGGAAGTGATTTTGCCCGCGGAGATCATTCATCTTCCGTAAATTGATGCTGAATAGTTTGGGCAGCGCATAATCATCACCGAACGGATGTTGAGTAATCGGTTGATGGTTCTACACATCGATGAGTATAATATGACGGTTTCAGTAGATGTTTTTTGGGCTATACGGTCATCGGTACCTTTCTTTTTGGAGCACGCTCTGAATCAACATTACATTTGTCGGATAACCGTTCCCCAAAAAGTGGCACAGAACCTTTAATGTGTTTTGCTATAGATGAAAAGTAGAAATCAAAACTCGAATTCGGGTGGTTTTTGCAGTTTTGAAGCGTATGTCAATGCTTAATAATTTCTCTTTAAAATGTGTATATATGTACAATCACATAGTATAATGTCCCTTAAACAAATACATCCGATCTCGAACTATAACGAACTATAAAACTGCATGGGTTATATCGATCTCAACAGTCTTGATAACCGAGTAGTGTCGCAGCGATTGTGAAAATCCACCAATTAGGAAACCCCAACTGCAAGGTGTAATGGAACGTACACACGGTCCAGCAGTTTGACTAACATTAACTCCGCCTCTCGTTTATTCAAACATCCATCCAGTTTTACCAACAGCGACACGAACAATCAATTTATTCGACCAACAATATCACACACGAACGACCGAAGCACCAACTCGAGCACCAACCATCACAAAATATATGGGGGTTTGTGCAACTTCACTACAAATGCTCATACATGTTCGGCGAACCTTGACTCCACCCCCGACAACTCAAACCAAAATCAAACCGTTTTAATTTTTTCCAACCGAGCCGCCAACTGTCAAATGGTTATTCGAACAACTTCACACACGTTCAAACAAAGCAGCAACCGAAGCGTTTTCGTGGGGGCGGAGTCAATGTTCGTCAAACTGCTTGAGTGGTGTGTACGTTGCATAATGCAACCCGTGCTGATGAAGGAAAAGAAGTTTAACCTTCCGGAACTCGCATGGTGCTGGACTGCTCATGCAGTCCCGCCCCTCTTGTGAAGGACTAGCGACGTTTTTTTTTCGAAGGTGTTGTACTTTTTACAACGGTGCGAGTTTCGGAAAGTTAAAAGCTGTTCAATCTTGAACGGATTCTCAGGAGAACCAGAACAAACGCTTTATTATGTTCCTCTTACAGCAATACGACGATGCAATGGTGGACCGTCTTTACCCCAGTGATTCGTATGATCAAAATGAGGACAACAACAGTAAAGGTGAAAGCAACCAATGTAGTCAGTCGAGGTGGACGGGGAGAGTTACTTGCTAGCTCGCATTTAGGCATAGATACTGAGGTCCAATCTTTGACAGAAGTCAACGAGGTGGACCTGGCCGATGTCGGAAATGGTGGAATCAACATCACCATCAATCTCTCGATAGTTCCTCCGCCATATGAAGAGCCTGAGACCAATTCAATACTGTGACCAATCTGTTAATTCTGTGGAACATCTAAATTTTAAAGGTAATCTCAGACAACTGATGCTAATTCAAGGATTTCAAAAAGACTTATTATTTTTGTTTTGGCTTGGGATTTCTTAATTCGCTCTCATTTCGCAACGAGAGATGATGAAAAAGAGGCATGATTCTCGCATAAACAATACAAAACTAGAAGCGTGTGACCCAAAAAGAATACTAGAAGCATCTTCCACGAGAATGCTATGACAAAACACCTCGTTCTCGTTTTGCCCAAATGGATGACATTTTATTTCGCACTCCAGTGTGACAAAAACATTTTCAAATGAATTTATCATAAAGTATGTACCCCCAAATCTCTATCATTGTTGTAGCATTTTGTCTATTATGAATAGCAGCTTATCGTTTTTATGAGTAATGCTTCATATTTCTCCGGATGCAAGTCAGATCCTGGAAAAAAAGATCATGACTTCCCGATAGTCTTTTTGGAACATCGTCTTCAAAATCGAACATGGAAAGATCTCTTCAATTCAGGAAATTAATTAAGGTTCTGAGAACTTTTTTAAATGATTATTATTCAAAGCCAAACCAAAACCTTCGAAATTTAGTTATTAGCCATCTCTTTAGGAATTCCAATAGTGGCAAATCAAGCTTTTACATCAATTCTTTTTAAGAATTCTTATTTCCAATTATAATCTTTTTGTTGAACTGAACACTAAGCTTGAAACAAATTAATTTTTAACAAAAGATACCATTGATAATCATAATTATTTGTCTTTATTTTTCAATGCCACATCAGGAGCCTGAATCCTGAAAATATTCAGAAATTTATTTAAATTCAAAGTGTTTCTTCATCTGGATGGGTTTATCTTCACAAAACTGCCCATAGTAACCCATGAGTCAGCATTCACAATTTGACAGCTCTATCAGTAGGACTCGAATCGTGATGGCGAAAACAGTGAATCAACTCCCGTTCAGAAATGCGCGCGCTCAAAGAACGGCACCCTGCCGCGTCGATAATGGACACTGTCCGGAACTTTGTGGATGCCGGATACGCCCGTTCCGGACGGCCGACGACCCTGCGCGACAAGAAGCTCCAAAAAGAAGCTGAAGAGGAAGATCGAGGGAAAAGTAGCTGCATTGCTGCGTGCGCTTGGGCGGGAGGTCGACGCAACCGGCTAAACGGTGAAAAAGTACCATACTAAAGCAATTATCTGTCTTAGCCTTTTTTATCACCATCAGAAACAAGTTCATTTTTTTAATGCTAACGATAGTAGCTGTATGACGGTACTAGAAAAATGTTTATAATAAATCCTATTTCTATATCCATAACTCCAACCGATTGAAAATTATTGAAATGTAGATGTGTTAACGCCCTCTAACTAACTAAGAAACTAACTAAGGGTCAAAATCAGTTGGTACCAATAAATATTTGTAAAACCATCAAACCATGTGAATGTGGAAGTATTTTTTTTATTACATAACGAAAATAGGGGCTGCAAAACGGTGGGTTGACATCAAGGAAGGAGCGCCCACAAGTTCCTATCTCACGCTTCCACGGGCCGTCCGATGACAAAAGACCGCCAGGATTGTGTACTTAGCTGGTAGTGCAGCCTGGGCACTGTTGTTCTTCTGACATCAGCTAGAGTGAGGAGGTACGCCTCAAGCGTCTGTTCACCAGGAGGTGCGGCTCAAACGAATCTGTGTCAAAAGGTCGAAGGTCAAAAGGTCGAAGGTCTAAAGGTCGATGGACAAAAGGTCGAAAGGTCAAAAGGTCGAAGGACAAAAGGTCGAAAGGACAAAAGGTCGAAGGGTCAAAAGGTCGAATGGACAAAAGGTCGAAGGGTCAAAAGGTCGAATTTGTATCATAACGTCGAAGGTCAAAAGGTCGAAAGGACAAAAAGACAAGGAATGAGTAGTGAAAAGAGAGACGTAAGAAAAGAGTAATGAGCATAGGTAAATGAGAAGTGAAAAGTGAGAAGTGAGAATTGATAAGTGAGAAATGAGAAGTGAGTAGTGAGAAGTGAAAAGTGGATAGTGAATAGTGAGTAGTGAAAAGTGAGAAGTGAACAGTGAGTAGTGAGAAGTGCGTAGTGAGAAGTAAAAGGAAAAAGGAAGAAATGAGAAGTAGAAAGTGACAAATGAGAAATGTGATATAAGGAGTGATAAAAATGAGAAGTGAAAAGATAGAAAGAAGGAGGGAGGAAAAATGTACGGTAAGAGAGGAAAAAGAAGAATGGAGAAGAACAGAGGAAGAAGAAAGAACAAAAAAGGAAGAAAGATGAAGGAAGATGGAAGAAGGAAAAAAGAAGAACGAAGGAAGAATGAAGAAGGAGAGAATACACAAGGATGCAAAAGAAAAGAAAGAAGCAAGTAACAGAGAATGGAAAAATTGAAAAGAAATAAGGAACAAAAAAAAGAAATAAGTAAGGAAGAAAAAAGGAAAAAAAGGAAAAAAAGAAAAAAGAAAGAAGGAAGAAAAGAGGAAGGAAAAAAGAAGGGATAAAGAAGCATGAAAGAAGAAACAAGGAAGAGAGAAGAAAAAAAGTATAAATGAATGAGGAAGGGAAAAATGAGGCAGAAATAAAAAAAACAGGCAGAAAGGAAGGAAACAAGAAGAAAGAAAGAAAGAAGAGAGAAAGAATGAAGAAAGAGAGAAGAAAGAAGGAAGAAAGAAGGAAGAAAAGAGGAAAAAAATAAGGAAAAAAGAAGTAAGAAGGAAAAACGGAGGAAGAAAGAATGAAGAAAGATGAAAGAAAAAAATAAGTAAGAAAGAAGGTAGAAAGAAAAAAGAAACAAAAATAAAAAAGGCGGAAGAAAGGAAGAAGAAAAAAAGAAGGAAGAAAGAAGTTAGAATGAAGAAAGAAGTTAGAAGGAAAGTAGAAGAAGGAAAGAAGAAGGAAGGAAGACACAAGGAAACAAAAAAATAAGGTAGACAGAAGAAGCAAGTAACAGGGAAGGACGAAAGAAAGATGGGGGAAATAAAAAACAAAGAAGGGAGAAATAAGGAAGTAAAAAGGAAGAAAGAAGGAAAATAAAAAGAAAGAAAAGGAAGAAAGAAGAAAGAAGGAAGAAAGACGGAAGAAAGAAAGAAGCCAAAAAGAGTGAAGAAAGAAAGAAGGAAGAAAAACTGTTTCCTGAAAAACTGAAAAAAGAAAGAAAGAAGGGAGGAAGAAGGAAGAAAGAGAGAAGAAAGAAGTTAGAAATAAGGAAGATGAAATATGGAAGGAAGAAAGAAGTAAGAAAGAAGAAAGAAGGAAGAAGAATGGAAGGAAAGAAGCATATGAAGTAAGAAGGAAAAAGAAAGAAGAAAGAAAATAGAGGTTAAAAGGGAGACAAAATAATAAAGAAGGAAGAAAAAAGAAGGGTCTTTCTTCATTTCGACCTTTTGTCCTTCGACCTTTTGACGCAGTTTTATTGTTTCGACTTTTGTCCCTTCGACCTTTTGTCCTTTCGGCCTTTGATCTTCGACCTTTTGTCCTTCGACCTTTTGACCTTCGACCTTATGTCCTACAACCCGGCTCAAACAGCGTCTGCCTGGTACCCAGCGGCTGATGCTGTATTGCGTCAGCAACGAAATGCTGTATTTCGTCAGCTATACCTGAAGTGGCAGCCCCACCAGCGCGATGTAGGTAATGCGACCCCGGTAAGGTAGCTTACTGAAGCCTCGCAAATACCACGAAAAATGGAGATAGAAGAAAAAGAGAACGTTATTTTTGGCAACCGACCCGGCAACAAAATAAGGACTATGATTGGAAACTCGGTACCTAGAATGTCAGGACCCTAAATGAACCTGGACGAGTGAGCCTTCTGGCTCGTGAACTGCAGAAGGTTGGAGTGAACGTGGCCGCTATTCAAGAAGTCCGATGGTCTAGATCCAAAGCAAGTATAACATCTATCACAGCGGCGGCGGAAAAGCAGATCATGGAGTTGGTTTCGTAGTGATGGGCAAGCAGATGAAGCGAGTGATGCGGTGGAAACCCATTAGCGAACGAATCTGTGTGTTGAGGATACGGGGCAAATTCTTCAATTACAGCCTAATCAACGTTTACGCACCGACAAACGATAAATCCGACGACGTGAAGAACACATTTTATGAATGTCTTGATAAAGCCTATGGAGAGTGCCCAAAGCATGACGTGAAAATTGTTATCGGAGACGCTGTGAATCGCTCAGGTCGGTAGAGAGGACTTTTCCGTCTCATAGTTGATAGGAAGAGCCTTCACTCCGCTACCAATGACAACGGCCTACGGCTAGTAAATTTCGCTGTTGCCAGAGGGATGGCCATCAGTAACACCTACTTTTTACGAAAGAATATCCAAAAGCACACCTGGAGACACCCAAATGGTGAAACTTGCAACCAGATAGACCATGTGCGGACATTCAGAGGTCACTACCTCGTTGTCAATAAAATTCGAAATTCAGCTGTATCGAACGAAAGATCACAGCGAACGATGCGTTACAATATCCAGCGATTGTAGAATGTCAAGCGAAGATAATATTTAGTAGAGAACCCGAAAGAGGCCGTAGGCTTCGTGAAGGGCCGCCTACACGATGGCTTTTGCAGTTGAAGAGGACCTGAAGGGGCTCAATGTTCAGGGCGACTGGAAGCAATTGGCCCAGGAACGAGTCCAGTGGAGAAGGATACTCCATTCGGCGTACGTTCATCGAAGAGCTGTAGCCCATAATGTATCAAGTAAGTATATTGGCCCTATATGGCGATTTGATTATTTGGGTCAAAATAAAATACAACCTTCAGAATCAATTCGAGCATTCTTTTCACTTTGCAATAAATACTGCGATCGATCGAATAAAGGTTTTCATTGAGAGCCGAAACGATCTAAAAACAACACACTGGCGTGTCCTGCAGACAGGGCCGTCCCCCCGTAATGAAAATATTCGTTCATAATTGTCCTAGAAATGATTACTATAGTGATTTTATGACTGAGGCCATTTTGCCTCGTGGGTGCGTTATGTATACTGTTCTCCCATACTTTTCGTTTCAGTGAGACGAAAACCAGCGATTTTCGGACCGAAGGAGAATCTTTTTTCAAAGTCTGTGATGAAAAACATCCTCTACTTGCTACTATTTTTTTCTTCTCTAGAACCAGTCTGAAAGATAAATGAAAATCATGCCTACTTTATGAAATTCTTTTATCGTGTCATTATTCTTAAGCACACGCCTCACTCTTTTTTACAAAAAACTTTTGGTGTGCATTAAAAAAATAATGCAACTGGATTCGAATCCAGAATCCCAATGAAAATGGAACTGGGTTGCACTCAATCTAGCCACACCACCGATTGTTTATTGGTTATTTGATCCATAAAAGCTGTTTATGTTTGGGAGAAATAGTTATCTCTCATCCATCAGACCTTTTTTCTTTCCCGAAAAATGATTTCACTGCGAAAATCTGCGTGAGAGAGCATCCTCTGCTCGTGAGAATAAGGGCGCATTACGATCCTTGCTCACATCAAATCAGTTCTATTGCTGGAAGCGGCCTCCGACTCCGTTCATGAATGTTTGTCAAGAAACGTGTCCGAATAAAACTACTTGCTATGTGCCATAGTGTAACAGTAACAATAACCTCTAACTCAGAAAATATAGAAGGGGATTCAAACGGAGCTAAACAAGAGGCTATAAAGTTTGCCAAAGAAGAGTAGTGAGATCTTTTGAGCCATTCAAATCTTTCCTGCACTCATCACGAAAGAGGAGGAGACGCAGCAATTAAATCTATGACCTCTCTATAAATTTCGATTTGTCAATCAAAGCGGGATATCTGTGCTGCGATCTTAGCTCCACATAAGCTAGTTAGGAAGATCGAAGCTTTGCAAACAAAATAAGGAAATCACTCTTGCAGGATTTCTTGACAAGTTGGCATGGCACAATGAGCTAAGATATTAATTGTCGCTATGATCTAAAATGTTAATAAAATTGCATAAAAATATCATCTTTCATGCAGATGAATTCCATTGTTTTTTTTTGTTTTCGCTAGCGCCTCACCGACGGTGGTAGGCTTCACGAACTAAAGTTTCTTCAGAGGGTTGATGTAAACCTAAACACATTTTAAGCATTTGAACTAAACGCAATAACTACTCTTTCAAAAAATTCCATCCTGTGTAGAAGGCTTCAAATTTTCCTAATTTCTTCTTTCAACCCTTCTTCCATTCGCGAACACAAAAAAGTTAATTCTTTCTCCCGATTTCGCACAAACGAACGGATCCCACCACCACCGTCGTCGTCGCGGGAACGAACGAATCCTACCACAAAGAAGGCAAAGAATCTCCGACTGAAAAGAATCTAAACGCGCGCGCGGCGGCGAAAAGCATGCAAACCGGTTCCACCACTTCTTATTACCTATTTATAGTTTTTTTTTGCGAACATACCTTATCATGTGGTGGCCGTGGCTGGCGGTTGCTGTCGCGCGGGGAATTGTGCAGACAATGAGCACCGCGTGCACCGCACTCAACATCAGCCCTTCTCCCCGGATGTGTCGCGAATCTGCAGCAGCGCTGATGCAGAAAAGAAAGGCACAAGCACAGGGGAAAAAAGCGACCAGACCAGACAGAAAGTCCAGAAGAAAGAGGAAACTGAAAGTGAACGCACAACGGCTGCGGCGCGGCGGCAGCAGAACCAGAAGAGAAAGATGTCTGGGGGGATCAGCGGGCCAGCAGCAGCGCGCAGCGCGGTGCGGTAGCGAAAGGCGAATGGAGCAGGGAAGGTTGGATGCGAATAGGAAGAAATGGAAGAAAGAGTCACCTCTGCCGCCGCGGTTGCTGTTGCACAAGCGGACGGACGCGATGCGATGACGGACGGAATGGAAGGAATGAGAGGAACGCGAACACCGCAGCACAGAGATGGGAAAGGAGTGCATGGCCTTGAAAATTTTGCAATGTGTTACGAGTTCGCTGTTCGGCTCGCTGGTGCCGATGGAAAAATGGGTGAACAGGAGAAAGAAGAAACGTGAAAGTCGCGTCGCGCATATGTTGAGCGTGACGCGATCGGTGTGCACGTCGTCGTTGCAGCCGAACGAGGAGACGTGAAGAACTGCGAATGTTGGCGAATATGCTGGCACAGGACAGGGAGACGTCATTGAAGAAAATTAGTGCATGTTTATTCTTTTTTCTTTCTGTTTTTCCAGAATCGACAGCAACGACGGAAGAAATGGACGTACAGGCCTTGGCATTTTTATATGCCATGGGTAACGCTTCGGATGGATTCCAAGAAGGAGCGATCTCTCCCTCTGTTTTTCGTCAACTCTAGGCGTATATACATGAAGGCGATTTCGTATCGTGCCAAATTCGAGTGCTAAATTGGAGGACCCCCTGCCGGTTCGGTAATCGCTTCAACCCGACCATCAATTTGGCCATATAGAGCGGGTAAAAAATGGTCGTTAGGATTTACCCTTGCAATTTTTCGGTGTTTAGAAGCCTAAATGCCTACTGACCGATTCCGGATGTTAATTACACTCTCTGTCACTCTCTTTGAAATCTATTCTCGCTTTCAGCGCACAAGGCGGAACGGACACGGGAGTGGAATGGGGGTTTCCTGACCCTTCTAATTGATGATTCATTTCGGGTTTTACGAGTAAATGTGCCAAAATTATCGTTACGGAATCGAGGGAGGTGCGTGTCACTATATTTGTGTTGTTTCGCCACTTCGTGGTGAAAATATTGTTCATTTTTTACGAGGGAGGCAAAAGATATTTTAGTTACTAGATAAAGATTGTCGCTTCGGTTCCCTTTGTTCTGCTGTCCGAAACATGTGTGGTACATACCTGTCAAATCGTATGGATTTTCCTTCTTTGACATTTAGCTCCCCTATCCTCGCCAGCAAAAGATGTTCCGGACAGCGACGACAGCGACAATCTTTATCTAGTAACTAAAATATCTTTTAGGGAGGCTTATAATGGCTATCCCGACTCGTTTCAGGGTGATGTAGAAATAATCCAAAAGAGTAGAATTGCGCTCGTTGAACACATTTAATTTAAAACGGTTCAAGATCAAGACTAGATATCCAAGCACAACGCAATAATATCACCTTTTACTGCCGGTGTTACTCACCTCCCACGAAAACTAATTTCCATCGCAAAGTTTCATCTCTCATTAGGAGCACGCCTATGTTTATTCTCAAGCCTGTACCCAAACAGGATCGACGGAACTGTGTTTTGGAGTTACAAACTAATTTCAATTTTGATTTTGAAACACTCAATTTGAGCCATCCCAAATTTGTTTAATCAGTTTTTTTCTGCCATATACTCTGTGTGCGTCATGAATTATATAGAAGTATGCAAAACAAGAATTAGTCTGAATCGTTGCCAGTTTTCACGAATGGTTAAGGAATGGTTAAGGAATGTCCTAAAAACGATCAAAACTGATCGTTTATCTCGGAATTCGGAAAATGCGCAATTTGACAACACCAGTGGACATGCTCTAAATGGCTCACTAATTGGCAAGTAAGCAAACTGCAAAATCCGCTTGACATTGCGAATCCGAATGCGGGAAAGAGAGTGGGAGGAACGCGCCCATTATTGCATCTGTTATTCCCAATCGGTGTTTAAGCACACGATTATTCCCAGTGAATAATCGCTCTTTTTCTTCCTGCGTCGCTCTGATCGATCGAAGGGGTGGGTGTTGAACACGCGCTTGGCTAAGCTTCGGAAGATTGCTGCCAGTCTCATTCCTTCGAGCGAAGTAACGTCTTATATAAACTGCAAATGGGTTGCGAGCGGGCAGCCCCGTTTCAACAATTTCCATATTCTCTTCTCGTTGCGGACCGTGATTTGCCTATGCATGGGAATACAAAATGAGCTTCAATAGCGTCGTTAATCGATCGCAGGAATGCGATCAAGGCACGATATCACTGACCGACTTTTGACGTAAAAACGATAAATTTGCAATTTCGTTCTGGTTCGCGATCGAATCAGTGAAATTATATTCACCACCCCTGTTGTTGGAACTCTTTTTTGCCATATTGTTCTATTTTCCCACCGAATCATTGATCAGTTTTCCAATGAACGGTTGCCACCTGACAATCGCCCACGGTCTCGATCCAATCGCACATAAATTTACATATTTTCTCGCAAATTCCTCCTCTAATCTGGGAACCGTTCACTTCCCTCGCCACCTCCGCCGTCAGAATAAATTTTTTATCTCAAACCGTGATGTACTTGGCAGGGGTGGGGTAAAACGGACTTCCACCCATTTCTTTTTCGCAACCCTTCAACGGATTCGCCTGTACTTTTTCTATCACCCTTCTGCTTCGATCCTCCTATTATTCAAATGCGCACTCTGCCGCGTAGAACGAGGGAAGGGGGACGATACGGGGAAAATGGCAAACGTCCAGCTGCTCCCATCATCCGAAGCCGAGAGTTCTAAGCGAACAACAATCACTCGGATTGTTTTCCCTTTCTTTTTCCCACACATCACAGTCCTCTCGGAGTAGGATGAACGCGGTGGCGCGGAGCAGTCGGTTGGGCGATTAGAGATGCAAAGTATGCAAACTAAACGAGTTTGCCGAGCGAGAGAAAAAAAAAATAGAAGCCCAGTAATAATAATAGCACTTTGTAATTTCGCAAAGAAGGAATGGGAATCAATCAGAAGCGGCAACAGGGTTCTTCTAAATATGAAGAATTGAAAATTAAAACGAAATTTGCATCACTGGGTTTTAGGGCGCCAACTGTAGGAAATTGGCGCCCGCTATACTCCACAAGATTCGTGATGAATGGATCCAAGTGCAAAGTGGCACTGTTTGCACTGACCGGTCGGCGGCAGTTATTTTAACTGATTGCATCGACGCGCGATGCAAAAGATGCAATCAAGCAAGATTCTGCTGAGTGAGGCGCTGTGGCGGGGTAGCGACGGCTGGCGGCGGGTGTTGGCGTCCAAAGTCAATTTGCATAGAGATTGTAAAATGTGCGAAATGGAATCGGTTTCCCTCGAGTTCAGGGGCACGTGTTATGCGACGGATTAGCGAGTGACAGATCGATCGTGTACAAATGAAATTTTTGGCTTCGTAATTTTGGGAAATATCGTTTTTGATGGCTACGATAAACCAAACCCTTGAATATCTAGATCAACAATTGGCATCATTAGTTTCAAATGTGGTGCTTTTCCTTTGCTTTGTAAACGATCAATTGTCAATCGAAAATCAAACGGCTCCGTGTAAGAAACGTGACATGAAAAATTGCCAGTCCCTAATGAAGTCATCCATTCCAGATCCAACTCGATTCGATTCAAGAATCTCACTCCCCGGGAGAAACGAATCCATTATTACACTCGTAAGATCAAGGTCAGCGCTGCAAACATCTGCATGCGAGTATGCAGTAATTCCAAGCGTTCAACGAGGTTATATAATAA